>NW_028301711.1:58375000-59000000 GCF_037042655.1 Diuraphis noxia
TGGTTTTCTTTGGTCACACGAACAGAATCTAGTCGGATCTCATGCATATCTGTATTAATATTGAATCCGCTAATTTTAAATTCTTCTATGGTTTATGAAAATGATCGTATGTACACATTATCTTTAACATATCCTCAAAATAATGAATTAATGTCATATAGTGTTAGATCAGGTGATCTACAAGGCAAGATTCAACGAATTGGATTGGTCATTTTGAACAACCCTGCAGTATATCGTAAAGAATACAGCTGTAATAAATAAAAAATTAAACTGGGAGCGCCGTTGAACCCGTGATATTATTTTATTTTTATGATTTTATCGTGTATTATACATTTCTGTGCATTTTCAGATTTCGGTCATATAGATAGGACATCATCTCTTACTTAAATATTTTAAAAATTCAATAGTCTGCTAAGCCCGCTCCCAGCGGCGACAGCCCCAGTACGACAATCGGGTCAAAATAATTGCACACGAAATCCGTTTCCACCGCGGAGACGTTAATCCAGGAATTACAGAATTAACGACCGTTCGTGCCCCTAACCAGCTCACCACACTGCGACATTATATCGGGCTGGTCACACACACACACACACACAAATATATATATTATGGATAGTTAATTCCTAGAGCCGAAAACGGTTTTACCAACTGTCGGATCGGTTTAGTATAACAACAACAACAACAACAACAACAACAACAACAACAACAACAACAACAACAACAACAACAATAAATATAATATATTACAAGATATAATATTATACTCAAAGATAGTACGATCGATGACGTACACAACCGTGCTCCGAGCCTATCGGTTTCCTACAATCACGCATCCGTGGTAAGTCAGAAAACAAGTGTTTGATAATTATCATCATCATCATCATCATCTTCATCATCATTACCGTTGGTGATTGTCATCGTTGTTATTGTTGTCATTGTCGTGTAGAATGTGTAAATAAATTCTAGTTTTAGTATTTCAGTTATTCTGACTTCATATTATAATTATATTACTGCAATACGAGTGCCAGCACCTAATATTGTAAAAACAAGAGTAATTTAAATTATTATTCTGTGCAAATCATAATATTTAAGGCCAAGTTTTGCCTAAAATTCTTTTTATTGGCAAGTGACAACTTTATTTGTTTGTCGATCGTTTTCCATTTTTGTTTATGAACCACGTACCGTACCTACTCTTACATCATAGAGGATCAGCGTGTGTTTATTTTTCAAACTTGCTTGTCAGACGCCACAAAAGAAGCGAAACGATTTTGACGCATGCACGTTCGTGGAATCGAGCATAACATATAACACTTGCATATTAGTCGTGATCACCCTTAAATAACTCATGAGGGCGTTTGGGTGTTTCGTTAATGCAATATCGTGAATTTCTGGTTGTGAATAGGTTTTCCAATTTAAGTATGTAATAGCAAAAAATGATGGATATGGATTGCTCGGCCAGAGTGATACTTCTAGCATACTTGACCATCATCACATTGCCATTATTGAAACTTCCGAAAAGTAGTGGAATTCTGGTTATATATTGTGGGCATACTCGTTTACTTCCTATCGAATCGATAATATTATATAATTACAGCCAACTATTGAAACATGGAAAATCTATGTTGATCATTGTTTAATTTATATATTATAGGACATTAACGTCTTTCGGTCACGATCAAGAGTCAAGACATCTCGGACGTAATTGGTCGAAAAACTTGTGTATGGCGTTATGAAACTTCTCATCGATCACGTAGTTGCAACACTCATACATGTGGCACGGATGGTATCAACCGCGAACGTGGTCAGCTCACGTGACTTTAAAGATCCCGGCCGTGGAAAAGGAGGTATAATTTTAGAATATGAATCGTCTTTGTGGTGCAACGCGACTTGTTCATGACTTATTATATTTTTCAGTTTACTGTAGTGGTCGTGGATAATAATATCGATTAAACGGAATGAAAACGATTTCAAACCATTGACAACATGGACAATGACAGAACAACGTTTAAGAAATTTGATTGGTATATTATATACGAGATGACTGCTAGTCAATGTTGAATATTATAACTAACTTGTTTTTTATTTTTGAGTGTGTTTTTTTTAAATTTTAATAGAGCTTTTTGTATCTTAGTGTATAATATTAAAATAATTATGAAATACCTATTTATGCAACACCTAATACTACCTACACCATAAATTTAAGTGAAAGACCAAAGTTAATATTTTGTTAGAAGTAGTTTATGATTTGAAAATTGGTATTTTTATTTGAATACATCATTCATTTTGGTTTTAAAATGATATTGTGTGTTTTGATTGTTTATTATTTTTTTTGTAGTCTGTTACCTTCTTTTGGTGCTGAAAAAATGTTTCGATTTTCCATACATATCACCATCTTTTCTAGCAGGAATATAATATAATTGGTACTTTGGGGAGTCAAATGTAAAACAATTCTTGCAATTTTGAAAAGCATCATGAAAAAATATTATTAAATTAAAGAAAAATATGATTTTTATGAAAAACTAGTTTTTTTAGACCAATTTAGTTATTTTGATGTAACTCAAAAATGTAGTCCATGGATACTTAATTTTTTGTCAAAGGTTTCTATGATAATTTACTATATATTACGGTAAAATTGTTTGATATTTTTGAGCTATTTATAGTCATAAGGGATTTTTTCTTTTTCTTTATTGTCAATAATGATTATTTGTTCCAAAAAAAATTTGAAATTTGAATACAAAATCCATATTTTTTTATTATAAAAAAAAAAACATTGGAATTTCACATTAATTTTTAGACACATTTGAAGTTCAATTTTTTTAATCATTTGACTCATTAATTAACGATCCTCACAGAATGGCATTGTTTTAACTAAAAAAAAAGAGGAATAACAGTAGATATACTTCAAATTTTCATAAAATATTTACAATTTTTTATTGGTAATCCACCGAGAAGATTAAAGAGGTGCTGGTGTCACGATTTAACTAGCACTTAAATAAATATTTAAATTTTTAAAAAAAAAATACTAACATTTATATATGTATATAATGTAAAATAGCCAAATAAACATCACGTAAAGTGTTACTGCTGGGTAGCTACTCCCCTCACAATTTTCATAGTCAACTATACATTTCCGCTCA
Organism: Diuraphis noxia; assembly: GCF_037042655.1. Lineage (NCBI taxonomy): Eukaryota > Metazoa > Arthropoda > Insecta > Hemiptera > Aphididae > Diuraphis > Diuraphis noxia. Next base: position 58,378,138 of record NW_028301711.1, read on the forward strand.
TATGCTTATTGTAACTAGTATTTCTACAGATTGTTCAGATGGTATATATTTCAATAAATGTTAAAAAAAGAAAAGATTTTACTATACATATCTATGATATAATTCAAAGTAATTTTTTTTTCTTTTAGAGTTATTTTTGAACATTACATTTTTTTCTATAAAATTCAAAAGAAAAAAAAAATTGTTGTGTTAAAGAGATTGAAAATGCAATGAAATTGGTTCTTCATAAGTTATTATTTCTATTTAAATGTATTAAAGATCCTAATAGTATGTATGATTGTATTTTTGAACATTTGTAATTGAAATCCTGATATAATTCATAAAAATCAAGACAATTCGCATTTTATATTATCGCTAAGAGTTTCTATATTTCTTTTAAAATATTTTTATAATTGAAGATTGAAAATATAAAAGTGTTCTCGTAAATATTTCATACTGTAATATAGAAAATTAAAAAACTATATATGAAAATACAGATTTTTAAAGCCATTTTAAGTTCAAAATTTAAATAAAATTATGTATAAAAAAATTTAGAGTAACGATTTTAGTTATAATATTTGTGGGCACTTGAAATCTTTAAGGTATATTATTATATTTTATACACACAATGACAATTTAAAATTAAATTTTGTGGCAAAAATTATGTCAAACTACTGTATGACTAATAGTAAAATAAATTACTTTGGTAGCAATAATAAATCATAAAATATACTTATTAATATAATATACTGACAGACATTTTTCGCTGAATATCTTTTTGATTTTATGTTATTGAATTGAATTTTATCACATCTAGTATGTGACCTACATGATACCTAATACACAGCTAAATGGTGCCCTACCCACTTGCTCACCATGTTTTTTTTTTATCGAATTAATAGCTAATTTTATAAGGCTTTCTCTTTAAATTAAATAATTCTGCTTCCTTTAAATATTATAGAAATATACTTATATATAGTTATATAAGAAATATGGAGAAATTAATTTATATTAAGAAAAGAATCATTTCTAGCGATTTGTTGGTTTTCACCATTATATGTCAGATCGGAAAGAGAATCTCATCTCATCGTACCTTGTAAAAGTTTTATATAAAGAAAATTAACTTATTACTAAAGTAAAAAAGTTAGCTAGTAAAGGGCGAAGAAATCCAATCGACCCTTTTCATCAAAAGTTTTAAAATTATAGGTCTCTATAATGACAACAACAAAGTATTTTTTTGTGATTAAAAATAAATAAATATTTTTTTATGAGAATTTTACTAATATAATTAAACTACGTAAAAATAATATTAACTATAAATTTGTTATTTTTCTATTTCAAATTATATTTTAGTACCTCGTAAAATATATTTTAATATTGTATTCAATGTACTAATATGTGATTATAATATTACTTTTTCATGTATTTAATCAAAATATACTTTTTTTGAATACAATATTTTTATTATTACGATTATACTTGTATTATATGGAATATTTACTGTATAATTATATGATAGTAATTAGTAATTTACGAACATTTTTATTGAACAATTATACCTAACCCTGCTAAAACTCTAATTAATATTGACTAAAATGTGTTTTAGATTTTGTGCGGAGCGATAACTGTAGGCAATTATTTTGATACCTATATAAAATTATGGGTTTGGTGTTTGTCATTGTTATCTACAGCGTTTGGAACAGTAAAGATGCTTTACTCTTCAATTATGATGACAATTCTTGCTAAAAATATGTAATAATTTTGGGTTCAAAAATTTTCCTTTCGAAAAAATAATTTTAAGAATATTTTGGTTTTTATGTGCTCTCATTTGAAGTTTTCTATTTTTTTTTTTTTTAATTTGTGTGTACCTACAGTAAAATTTAAACAAGGTTCCCTATTTAGTTACTTTAATATTTTTAGCACAATAAAAAAAAAATATAAAAAATACATGTTTACAAATTTTTGCTACCAGTGTTTAAAATTCAGATTTGTACGAAAATACCTAGTCAAAATTAAAAAATGTGTAAATTATATTTAAGAGTATACAAATTTCAACTTAGCAGTTAAGAATGGAATATTGAATACAAGATTATTTATAAGTAGACAATACAGTATCCTAAAAATATCGAAAAGCCATGTCCACATTATTTTATAGTAATTTCAAGCTAAACATTTTTTTTTTAATTTTTACATAGTTGGAATTTCAAATAAAATAAAAATTTTTAATGATTCTATTGTAAACAAAATATTATTCACAAGAATTTAAAATATTTCACCACAATGTGCAATGTGGTATTATTTACTATACACATTGTAATTTTCAAAATAATAATAATTTAATTAATTTTAAGTTATGTATAACTTATTTTCATGGTTCTACCGAACGTTCGTCGGTATTAACTTAAAAGTTAATATAACCTAATTGGATATTAATGTGACAATGTGTTATATGAAATAATAATATAATAATAATTATAAAATGTATTAAATTTGTTTTAAGCAAAAATTTGTTACTAACCTACCACAACACTTAGTATTAGGTACTTTTAGAAATATAAATAAAACTGTATTAGAAATATAGGTTACCCGACAGCCTCCAATTAAAATATCTTTTTTTATTCAACGATGTTTAAATCATCTATATGTCTAACCTAGTCTATGACAAGGTACAATTAACATGTACTATACAACACATCGAAATTTCTGGTTTTTATTATTATTTAATTTCAATTTTTAATAATTTATATCGCATTTGTTTTTACGAACAGTGATCAGTGACAAGTATAAAAAACAAAATCGTTGCAATACTTGAAATTAATAATTTTTATATTATTTATAAAAACATTCTAAGCAATAACAAATTAAAAATGGTATGTGTTATTATTTGTAATTCATATTAAAATTTTAGACTGTTGAATTCAATACATTCCTGCAGTTCATACATTTTTGAAAAATATATTTTTTTAAATTCGATTTTTATAATTTACTATTAAACTAATTTATACTCTATAGCTATGGTTTATATTTTTTGTTTTGTTTTTCGTTTATTGGGTTAATTGATCAACGAAATCTCCCAATTACCCAGTCAATTTTGTAATCTAGATTACTTTTTAACATTGACGAATCTGTGTGGGAAATTAGTCTACAAGTTTGTTTTCTTAAATAACACGAAAATGAAATATAATTAAGTTTAGACCACATACTCGTATGTTTAAACACCAGTAAGTAATTGTTGGAAATCAGATTTTGAGTAGAAATATTTATTAACTATATGAAAAAAAATTGTACATAAAGTGTCTAATACAAGTAGACACGATGGCTGATTGCATACATTATTAATTGTTCATATATATTGTTTTCATACAAACTATTAGAATAATATTTATTGGTTCTTTGGTACCATGGCTTACGTTTCAATCATTCAATTGTTTTTAGTTAGTTTACTCCAAAAGTCTTATCGAATAGTCTTATAATAAATTTTGTTTTTTTAATAATTATTTATGTTTCGTAGTTGAATAATATGCAACATTCATATAAAAAAATGTTATGGTGGTTACCTACAATTTTAACATATTATTATTGTAATAACTGAACATTGAATTCTTTAAACAAGTGGCGTATGTTGGTTAGGTATTCGAAATTGGTATTCAGATAATATCATACGAAGTAAATTATTTTTTTCAGCATAAATATTTTGAATGTTCCTTGGGTTGAAAGAAAAACACGCGGTACACGGTTTTTACGTAAGTTCGTGATGTCGTTATTTGTGAAAAATGGATCAAAACTGGGTAGGTGCAATTATATGCCTGACACACATATTCACCTCATGAACTTTTTACTGTAACAAAGGTAAATGTTTAAAATGAAAACTGATTTATACGAACAAAAAGAACGACGAATAATACAATAGGTTCAGTTATAAATTATTCTTCTCGTTTCTCGTTTGTAGACTTGATGTAAGTACCTACTGGGTGGCAGAACGCTGATTACTCACGCCCAAATTTCCTTTTAATAATACATTTATTAAGATTCTGATTTTTAGAATTCTTAAGTCTTGCCCGCTTGAAGGTATTGTCAATATATCTTATAAATACGTATACGACAGATCAAAATTGAGTTCAGCGCTGTTTTGTGTTGTAATCTGTATTTTATTTAAACAGAGTGAATTTGCTTACTACCTACTAACACAGTTGTCAGCGTTGGCCATTGGTACGTTATAGTTTTTAAATTGTTAAACGAGTTATAAGTATGAAAAATATTACTATTTAAAAACGTAAGTTCACAATATTATTATGCATGATTCAGGAATTCACTGACAATATTATTGATTTCGTTTAACTCATTTGAATATTATTGTTATCGATCATGTTCAACATTTTAGCTGCTTCTCCGATGGTTATTTCATATTCCAATCAGAGTGATTAATCTCTTGTTTTTATCACTGTCGTGAGGGTTTTATTAATTCATTTTTGTGTCTATCATCATAATTTTTATCACGTATACAAAAAATTCTTAAATTTTCAATAGATTATTTAATATCCAAAAAAGTGTCTGGATAAGATGTAGAAAATTGGATCTAGATTGAAAATGTCTTTAGTGGTGGTGGTGGTGGTGGTGGTGGTGGGAAGGGTTGTCTAAAGCAGAAAATCTCCAATATTTTTCAAAGTTAATATAACAGCTATAAAGTTATATTTATTATAATGAACAATACTATATATGATTTGCTTTTGTCAAAAATTAATTGAATCCACCATATTACTTATATATTAAATAAATAAATATATTATGAACTAACTAATCCTTTTTTAAAAATTATTATAAACTATAAGGTATCCTTCAAAAAAGAGGCTAAAACATTGTAGTTCTTCTTATACAAGGATTTGTAATTTATTTTTAATTCCATTATGGTGAAATTCTCAATGTACCCTCGACACCTACTATACATCAGAGTCGATTTGCCTGTATTTTTCTTAATCGTACCACTTCAAACGTTTCATATTACACCTTTTTCGTGTGTATTGTGCGTTTAAAGATTTTATGTCAAATACACTTTCGTCGGTAAACTTGTTGCGTTTGGTCACAGTCCATCATATTTTATTTTTTGACAGCATGATTATAACATGTTCAAATATACAGTGACGTTAGTTGTGGGCGGAGGGAGAAGGGTTCGAACGAAAATGATTAAGTACTTACAAATTTTTGTTTTTAATTAAAGAATGCGTCATTATATTATTATTCTCTTGTAGTAAACTTGAAGAAAGTGGCATTGTAAGGATATGGATTTTAATTTATCATACCATTCATACCTACACGTGAACCTCATTGATCACGATGAATCACAAATTTAAAATATTGATCAATAATTCGCATAAGTAATCGATTTATTTATTTAGCGGTACTCATATATTAATGTATTAATTGAGTATCTTAGTTTCAGAAATTGTATAGCGTTAAACTAAAGGAACATATTTTTTGTATGTGGCTGGAGAAAAATACTATGATCAATCAAAACTGTATAGTTGTTCAACAGTAGATTATAAACAAATAAATAATTTTGTTTTTAAATGCAATAAATGTTAAGTAGAAAAAAATCACTTTAATCTTTAAATTTTTAGATGTTTATTTTAATATTCTATGTACATTAAAATATAAAAGTATTTAAGTTATATTTGAATATTGATTATATGCACATAAAAAAATATCAGACATTATTTACGCGTAGGTAGTTAATAATACAGGGAAACTATATTAAAGGTGTAAATGCGCGGTGCTATAATATACTGCATTTATGTTTCGTCATAATCTGGTTTAAAAAACGATTCAAACCAATTTGTTTTAAGTCGTTTTAGGAAATAATTAATTTTCTTAGTAATTATTTTGTTTTTATTTTAGACATATAGTTTGTAATTTTTACTATTATTTTATATATAAAATAATATTTATATTATATTTATATATATAATAATATTTTTTATTATATATTATAAATTTTAAATTATAATTTAAATCCTTTGTAGTAAAAAATTTATCTATTATTCGGGACAATACATCTAAAAATATATTACATAACTAAAATGTTTAGGTCAATATAAAGTTGAACTAAAATATGCTTGAGCTATTTTTTAAGTTGTAGTAAGTAATATTTAAAAATGTATGATATGTAAATGTACAAATGTATATAAAATAATTTTGTAATAAACGAATATAGGTTTTTAAGTGTTTTTGAAACGCTTTATATTGAGAGCATGCTTAGCGAGAGTTAATTGAAAAATCTAAACAAGCGCTTTCAGAAAAATATCATGGCTACGTTTTTACGTTGGAGTTGGATCCTATAACTGAAGGTCTAATTTTTAGTAACGAAATTATTGCCATTGATATTCTTACGAAATTCTTTCGGAAAAAGTGTTATTTTTCTACTCAAAGTTTTCTAAGGTATATTTTAATTGAGAAAATATTATTTTTCACAATAATAACTTATGCAGTAGGTGCGAAGAGTAAAGAGTTAATTGATTTTATTATGAGTTTGACTTCATCTAGAACGACTCTTGTTGATTTTTTAGTATCAGCATACATGTGTAAAATACTATTTTAAATTATTTAGAATTACAATTTTCAAATACATTATGATAATAGTAATTAAAATACTCTCAAAGTAATTTGAATATTTTCATATTCCATATTATATTGACTAATTAAATATGAAAAGTAGTTTTTTAATTAGATTAATTATCTAGGCTTAAATTATACTCGAGATAATGCTTTAGGTTTTAATTTATTCATACAAATATTAAAAATTGTGCATTTTTATCATAATATACATTTTTGAATAATAATATTTGTTTTTTTTAGTGTATCACGTTTCTTAAAAGTATTTTTTATAAATAACATAAGAAAAATATTCTATCCCAGCTGTATTTTTTTATCAAAACAGATCTATTTTATGCCAATAACTGTACCATAAATTACCTATTATCCTTATAATCGGAATAACTTTAGAAAATCAATTTTAATTTGTATTTCAAATTGAATATGGAAATGAGATTTTTCTTTTTTTTAAATTATACTCTAAAATATTAAGTATTTTTAAATTTTAATAACATTGTACTGACATAGTTATTCGCTAAACATTTGAGAAAGTCGTTTTCTAGTCAATTTCATGACAAATCAGTTTTTTTAGAAATTATGCTAGGTTTTAGTTTCGTAGCTAGATTAGTTAATTATATTGGAAAAATATTGATACTTTTAGGGGGAAAAAACAAAATGATTAATATCCGTTTGACCATCATCGACATGTGCGTGCACGTGCTTCGATATAATAGGCAACACACTAATAATCACCTTGTACATATACTTTAACACAAGCATGAACGCATTTAGAATATTGCCTTTATTGAACTCCTTGGAAACAGCTGGAACCTACTTAATTAACTATTCTGATATTGCTAATAGCATTAAATTATTTTTAAGTGTTGTGATAAACCTACACTGAATACGTAAAAGAAAAAATGAATTACCATTTATAATTTTTTTAAGGTACCTACATCATACTTAAATTGAAAATAAAACAATAATTAACAAATAATCATCTAAACTTATAATAATATGTTTATTGAAAAATATGAATTAATGAAAATCATTCAAACTAAAACTATTTATATTTTTACTTAAACTTTTAAAACATATAGTTAAATATAATACAAATAAAATAATTTTTAGTAGGTATTTACTAAAAATATAATTATTCAACGCTTTGGACATGTAATGCAAATCACTATTAAATAATACAATACGTATACCAGAATAGCATCTAAAAGTTTTCTACACACTCTTTTCAGAATACAACTCAAGTATAAGTATATGACTATTATTGTTTACCTATATTTGAATGATGAGAGGTCTAGATAGTTAGCCTTTGAGCAAATATTTTTTTATTCGAAGTTGGACATTTAATGTTTATTATTAATTTACATATCTGTTAGATCATAGTCTTGCACTGCGTATTTATTGTTTATTAATCATCTATTGATTTTGTCTTGGTTCTATGTTCCGAAGAAGGGGTTTAAGATTTTCATATTTCCGAAAGAACAAATTATTTGTATTTTCCTACAAGAAAGATCATAGTTATCGCGGTTCAGGAAGGAACTTGCTTAGGAAATTTACTATAAAGTGATTAGAACTTGGTATTTTAAAATTATTCACTTTTATCGTGGTGCTGAAGAGGTGAAACAATTTAATGTTAAATTTAATGAATTAAGTACAAATTAAATATGTATCAGTTCTACATAATTATGATATAATGAATTGTAGCATAATTATAATGTATGTCCATAGATCAAAATAATATAAGATGTAACTACAGCTCTAAGTTCATTTTTTAAATTAGGTCAAGAAAACATTTTATATAAAACACTTTGAATTTGTGTGTAATTTTAGTGCATCAGTTATTTATTTTGTGATTTGAGTTTTCATAGTTTAAGAGTTCGATAAGTTTTTTGGACAACGATAATGTTTAGAAAGCAAATAGTTGGAGGAAATCATAATAAATGATTATTTTTTTTGTTTGACTTAATTTATAATAGGTACTAATATAATAAGAACATGAGATTATCACATACCAACAAATATGATTAGATTCGTAGGTTGTAACTTCTACCAGACGATTTAATACCAAAACTCAATAAGACTATACACGTGTTACGTAGTAGATATTCAAGCACAAACTGTTACTAACAATTATTTTTTATAAAAATCATAATTTTAAATGGAAGGCGATCGGATTATTGGTATATGAGATATTGTTGAGTTGATTAGTTAATTACAAGCTCTCAACTGATTAATATATACAATTTAACGTATATAATATTTCAAAGTGTACATTTCACTTCACACGGAAATTAATTGTTTAGCTTAGTTTTGGCACTTTTGGACAACTTTTGAATTCTTCGGTTATATTATATAATTGTAAACGAAAATATTATAAATCATACACCTAGTTTTAATTAGCAATTTATATAGTTATGTACACACTTTTTCAGAATATTTAAAAGTATTATGTTTGAAGGTTTATTAAAAATTAGTTAACTATTGCTAAAAATTGATTGTTTCTATAATCAAACTTCATAATATCAGTTAGACAATTTTATTTTGTTTGGATTATATAATTTTGACACCTACCACCAGTCTAAAAATGTTTTTGTAAGAATATGTTGCTTTATCTTTGTTACCTACTCCTAGCCCTTGAAGAGTTGAAAATTAAGGTAATTAAATAAACGATAAATATAATATAATAATATTGTTTTGAAAAAGGTAGGTACATTAATAAAATATCATTTTAAACTACAAAACAAAACGCATGCGGACATAAATGTGACGACGATGAATAAAAACTTAGCAGCATATTTAAGGAAACGCTGTTTAACATGCACGTACGGAATACATCTATCAAAAGTCACACAAAATATAGTTTGAGGTAGGTAAGTGATAATTATATGAATGTTCAACAACCTTGCCCAAATGGGTGCGCGGAGACGTTTTTGACGGACAACTGGTGAAGTAATTGCAGCCGCTGATGAAGTTGACGGTTCTGGTAACTTCGAAATTTCTTCCAGTTCCTCTTGACTGTTTTTCATATCGCAACTACTGATTGTAAAGATAATAAACAAAAACAACAAACACACAAGAATAGTACATAATATATGATAATGATATTATAATATTTTATGAAGAACTTTATATTATTGAGATTGTGCAATTTCGGAAGAGCGATTTCAATTGGGATTATTAAAAAAAATTTGTAATTGAGTACAATGTAGAAATTAATTTTCGAATGTCAGATATGATTTTATAATTTTAAATAATTTTTTAAATAATAATAGGTTTGTAAACTTTTAATAACACCAAAATCTATATTATATATAGACACTACATAATTTATTTTTTACTTTGTATTCCTTGATTACATTTTATTTCAATTCTGTTTTTAAAATTTGTATTTGTGTTTTATTATATTATTTTATTATTACATTTTTATAATGTAGACATTTAACCGCTCTGAACTCTATAATTTTATTTTTAATAATAAATGTTTTAATATTAGAAACATGCAAAAGGGACGAGTGATAATATTTAATAAAAAACTTTAGGATAGTTCAATTCACAATGTATATAACATGTAGGTATCTACAAATTGTGCATTTTCTTATTCCAAGTTATTAAGAATCTAATATTGATTTTTATGATAATATTATTGTATTACACTAATATTAAAAATATTTTCTATTTTTTATTTTTAGCATGAGATTGAATTTCATATCGTTTTATTTTTATTGATTTTTCGTTTCTATGAAATTCAAATAGACAAGAATTAGGATTGCAATTTATAACATGAATGTCTTTAGTACTTGAATCCGATTCAAACGAGACACGCAGTGTTTTTAAAATGAAACTTTATTATAACAATCAGTATTGACCAAGCCTGGCCAATTTAATGTCAATTTTAATTGAGTTAAGTTAAGTTTAAAAATTATAAAATTATAATTTATTCCAATTTATTTTTTAACTCAGTTAATTTAAAAGTTATATGGAATCAATTTACTAATTTTTTGATATATTAATAGTTAGTGATATGATTTAAAATAATAAACATCATAAATACCTATAATTTACAATATGACTATTTGTATATTATATCAATATTGAAATGAGCATAACCTAATTGGTATTAGTTTAAAAATTTACACGTGTACATAAAAAACATTTTCAACCTAAAACCCTACGGTAACCTTCACACACCCAATGGCTTATGTTACAGTGGGTTTAATACTTTAAATAGAAATAAGTAATATTTTATACACGCCATTTTATATCATTATGACAACAATATTTTATAATATTATGTTCTTGAGGATATTGTACATCACCAATTATAATTTTATCTTAATTATTTATTTTACATAGTATTTTTATAATTTCTCGATATTTCGAACTTTTTTCTGTTCCCTTTGAAATTCGACACAATGAGAATCTACTGTGACTCTAAAATATGATGTCTCTAAGACATTAGAAAATTAATGATTTGTTCTCGATATATCCAATAGCTCTGTAATCGTTGATTAGAAATGAGCTAATTTATTTATTCCCATATAATAATTCTTTATTATTCAGTCGTTTTGTTTGATATGAATGGCCATGTAAAAGCAGAACGATAATAGTAGTGTACTAACAAAACGAGTGGAATTTTTGGAAGTTTTGTCAGGTTATTTGACGGAAAAACTATTGTGCTAATAGTTAACTAATAGTTAAATAGAAACACAGATAGATGCAAATAACTAATTTAATAAATGTTTATTTATTTAATAAAATATGGTTTTTAAACATAGACAAATTGTCTATAGGATTAAATGGTCACTTATAGTAAGTATTCATCTAACCATTTTAATTTTTATAATTTAAAGCATTTGAAAATGATTTATTCGTAAAAACTTGATGGATTGATCTTAAACATTTAAATCAAGTTGACATGGTTTAAAAAAATTGATTTTGTAAGAAATTAGAGTGGAACTTAGCATTAGATCATTAGATTAATTTATCTAATTATTTAACAATTAAAATTAAATATAGTAAAAAATACTATGCTTTTAAATGAGAAAAATGAATTGTGTCTTATGTAGAAACAATATTATTTTTGTTATATTAGACAAAAAAAATAATATGTTAATATACATATTGAGTGTTGGGTGAAAATGCATCTAATGATCGTTTTTGTTTTGATAAAACAGGGTTTATTCTACTGTAAATATCTAATACTTCTTTATTTTATTTTTTTGAAAAATTATAAATTTCTTTATCATCGAAAAAATAAAATATATTTATATAAATCTCATTTATAAAAGTTTTCAATGAATATAATTCAATATATAATTTAGATCAACACATCAATATAAAAAGAAATGATTAAGTAAACTATTTTTAAATTCAAGATTTAAATAAACACCAACTGTATAAAAGAAAAGAAAATTAATAAATTGAATTCAACTTTCGTTGATATTATTTTTAAGCAAATATTTTATTGTTTATATTTTTGAATGGAAATTATAGTTTATCGAAATTGTTTAATTTAATGTTAAAAATAATTCCTTTGAATATTCTTAGGTCAATTGGAATTTGATATGAATTGTGTATAAAATGGAATTTAGATTTGAGGGTATCAGCTGTGATGCGAGTAAAACAAAAATATGTAAAAGACAATTTTAGATTAAGAATTCAAGTATTTCATGCGAAGATTCTTAGTTGAAATTAATTATCCAACATTTATAAACGTTTAAAAAAATATCTTTGAATTATTTTGAATAATTTAAGTAAAATTAAATGTATTTTGCTGAATTTTTGCTTGCAGTTTTTCTATCAGCGAAATAATAGTAAATGGCAAAAAAATGATATTTGAATGGCAATAATATGTTATATATGTGATGAATTAAATAATAATCTTCGGTATAACAGTGAACACTTAACTATACCCCTTTGATACTATAATGTTTGAAATGATAGACATGTGTTAAGTATAATAATATTATAGTTTTAATATAAAATGATTATTCAGTTTTTTTTTTTTTTTGATAATCAATGATTGAAAAAATCGTATTATTAAATGGAATTTTGATTCAGCAATAATTTATTGAACAGTACATTTAATTTTCGAACCTCAATGTAAATTTGTTTTGATATGAAACGGCGCACTGGGTATGCAATATTGCTACACGTGTGTCGTGCATACGGAATATTGGTATATTATTATTATTGTTTAGTGAACAGATGAACATAAACGTATATTTTCATCAAAATTGGGCAGTAAAATAAATAATTAAAATATTAAAAGTTATAAGTTGATATTTTCGATATATTTCAACTTGACAACTTAAAATATGTATAATGCTTAAAAATATTTAAAATATTGAATTATTTACCTGTTTCTATTTATAATTAGTTTTGACTATATTCAATAATTTTCCTATAATTTATGTTAATTCTGAAAATTATTTAAGTATAATGAAAAAATATAAGCTTACTCAATATACAGGAATTACATAATCAAAGTTCATTTGTATTATTTTTTTTAGCGTTAGTGGTCATTTGATAAGCGAAAGAAGAAAGACTACAACTTGATAACAACTTTGATACAACATCATTAATATTATTACAATTTCATAAATGATTCTTGTAATACCTATTTATCAATCGTTTATTTATTTTTTTTTTTTTAATAAGTATATAATGTATTATAAGTGGTTAAAAATGGCTAGTGTCTGGCTCACTGTTAATTATACAGTACAATATAAAAATTTAATCATTGTCCAGTTAGTTATAATTATGCTGGTATGAGTAATTTGTAAAAATTAACTTTCAGCTTTTAACTAGCCTCAGTTAATATTTTCCTAAAAATTATTAACTCAGTAACTCAAGTTAATTTTTATTTAAAAATAACTTAAACTTGAATTTATAAAATGTGATTGACTTAAATAAATGTAATCAACTATTATTATAAAGAATTAAACTAGCATAAAAAATTGTTAACTACTTGTGCCCAACTTAAAATTTTATGTAAGTATTAAAGATAAATTATGTTTCAATTACAAGGTTAATATCACTGTATTCGCATATTATATTAAAATGAATCCAACCAACCGTATATCATATTGAATATTGAAATTGCCCCTAACAATCTGTATATTAGTTATTGAACTAAGTTCAAACGAAGCATGCAAAAAGAACAAAGCAAATTAACACCAACCCGTAAAAGTGGCATTCTCATGAACAGGAATCTGTTGCTACTCATCAAAACCTCATTTTTAAAAATTTTTCTATGTGAATATTAGTCAATAGGTATAGTATAATTTTTATATATTAAATAATTATTATTATTTGTTGGAAGGAGTAGATAGAAAGTAATAATAACACATTAGTATGATTATTAGGTGTAAATAATATAGTGTTTCATTGAATAAATGTAATATTTAACCAAGTTAAATGTAGTTTAAAAGTACACGTTCATAAACATATATTGTTTTAAAAAGTAATTGTAAATTATATACATCCGGAAATCGTATAGACGAGAAAACTGATATATGTATAATAATGTCATTGAATGAATAAAATCGTATTATTATTCGAATGAAGACTTGTGTTATATTATATATTTAAAAAGTGCGTATTTTATTATATAAACATTGTTTATTGCAGTAAATATTATATTATTTTACGAATTTTTCTAAATAGTATTTTGAATTAATATTTAATCGTATCTGCGTGTATATAATGTGATTGTAGTACTGCTCAAAAAATTAGCGTGAAAGGTAAATAGGCTTATTACAACTTTTTGTCATTTTAATGTGCACCAAAACTCGTTCTAGTCCATAATGCATTTTATGTTTATGAGGTGTATGATTGGATCATAAAATTATTTGATTTTTTATTGTGGTTTTGATAATATGTAGCAATGGCTAAATGTCATAAACGACGTGCATAAAATATTAATATGGTACGTCGTATAACTGTTTAACCGTTAGTAGCTTGTTGAACACAAAAAAAGAAACAAATAAAACCGAAGGATGATAAAAAAATAAATATAGTTTATGTAAATATTAAATAAAAACGCTATTAAATTGTATAACAAAAAAAAAAAAGATCTGATAATCGAGAATGGTGCATAACATTCAATGAGCTTACCATCGATTCGATTATCATTTTTACATGATCTTGTGGGTATACAAACACGTATATACAGTATAAAATAATATTTAATTTTACCGACATGCTGTTAATCATATAGTATTATAATAAATTCTTACGTTTGATCCTCGTCTAAAAATGCTGATTCAAGTACTTTAGCAGCAAAAAATAGATTTTTGTGTAAAATTTCAGCCGATATTTCTCCTTTTCTCAAGTGGCGTAACAGACAACGTAATCTAAAATTTGAAAAGATTTATATTTAAAATTAGTTTAAAAAATAAAATAAAATATGATCACACATTTATGGCTTCATATATTTTGAAGTATAGTCGAAAATTGCTTTAATTTATATTTTTCTTAAAGATGTTTTATGTTTTTCAGGTGAAAAATTCTTAATTACTGGAGATTATTATAAAAGTCGAGGGTTATGAATTTTGATGGTCAAAAAACTTGTATCTATAGGTTTATTATTAATATTGAATGTTTGGAAATATATATCCACTGTTAGTAGTATTTTGGTTGGAGTTAAAAGTAGACTTTACCTATGAACCATAGTTAATGGCGAGTTTATAGTTTGAAGTGTTCTTTGTGCAGTCTAAGATTAGATTATGGGATTTTTAGGTATTTTTCTCGTTTATCTTCAGTTAGAACTTACGTAATGGATAATAAAGATGAATAAAAGTTTTAAAAATTCTGTTCAATAGCAAAAAATATAACAAAATATACCTATAGTGAATATTATTGAAAAAATATTTTGTTTCATTTCACATTCAAGTGCAATTCATAATGTAATCTAAGTTCAAAAAAATTGAAAAAAACAATATCTTTTAAATTACAAATACGTCAAGGACGAGTCAAGTTTATATGATATTATTTATCGAATAACAGAACACTTAAATATTGGAGCACTCGAATGACGCTCAACAGATCAAGCCAGATAATAAAGTTTAAACAAAATTTCGTCTTTTAAAGTACGCCTAAGAGCCAGTAAATCATTGCCTTCTTATTGTCAGTAAATAACTTCGACAATGTCAAACATAACATCAAAAATATGAAAGTAACTAGTGATTTATTTTTTAGAGTAATAATAAATAAATAAATACAAACGTTCATGGTGTTTGAATGAATACAATATTTTCAAATTATCGTGAATAGTATAGGTACTGTAATTAAAATAATAAGGAATTGGACTCATTGATTATGGTTAAAATGAATTGATATATTGTTTATAGTTAACAGCGCTTAATACAAAAATGTATACAAATTAAAAAGTGGTTATTTTAAAAACGAATGCTGATTTTCTCAACAAAAAATGTACTAATTTCTTTAGAAATATTTTGTCTTACATAATTTTAAGTCATTGTGAAATGATATACATGGAAAACCATTTAATTTGTAATTAATTTTTATCGATACCTTAATTTTTTTAAGTTTATTACTTTTTAAAATTACTTAATTGAACATTTTTTCCTGAAATATTTGCTTAGAATGAATTATCTAAAAAATAAATGAATATTGCAATGTTTAAAATTCGAGGAAATAAATACACCTATTATAATAGATTAATTTTGATTATTTTATTTTACTTTAGTCTTTAGCTGTATACTTTATGTTATACTCGAAATATACCGAAATATACAGAATGGTCCTATATAGTTTGAACAATATAAAAAGATATTGTACCTATTTGATTTATTTTATACTTATTTGTATTCAAATAGTATGTACTAATTACATGTTTTTTTTTTTTACTTTTTAAAATAGTTTTAAAAATATTATTGATTTTCAATTTTTATTGAATATTAAAACACTGCACAAACTTTTACAGAAGACTGATATTGTACAAAACTGCAATGCACATTGCACAAGTATTACTAATAACTCATAATATGCCACATAATATGCTCGTTATAATGTAATTGTACAATATCTTAAATTACAAATAAAATTACCACATCTTAAAAATTAAAACCAATTTACCCGGCATTAAATTTATGAGAACTTAAATTATTTTGATAAGTCGATAAGCTATAATAATTTCGTATATTAAATAATCTTTACACTACGATAATTAAATAGATAATATTAAGAGTTAAATATCAGTAGGTGTGTGGATTTAGAATTTTAACATATAAATAGAAAAATAATTTCTTGTTACTTATTCTATAAAGCAAGCAACGAAAATCAAAATGTAATAAATAACGAAAATAATATTGTAGTTCTTTAAATTTAGCCAAATTTATTTTTGATAGAGATTTGTTTTTAAATTGTTTTGTTTTTTAATAATAAATATACTGTATTTATACAATTTATGAAGTTACAATGTCCTATTTGCTTTGTGCAAAGAGAACTTTGAAAAAATGTCCTGCTTCACAAAATAGGTATTATTTTAAAGAAAATTTTAACCACCATGTGATGTCGGTTGAATAAGATTAAGAACTAAATTTTTCAGTCATACGATTGATAACACTCAATTTATATTATTTTCCCAACTTTGTTGTGTTATATTTTTTTTTTCATCCATCGATTGTGTACGATATTTGGCGCTAGTCTGGATAAATAGTGAAAATTAAGTTCAAAATACAAGTAAAAATTCGATAACTTAGCAAAGTGACATAATCCGGTTTTTGTATAAAACTTTGTGTTTTAGATTTTATCAGCGACGGTAGAACAAGGTAAATACAAAGAGTTACCGAAAAAAGAATAATACAAAATATTAAACATGTATATAATAACAGTACATTCACATACGGGTATAAGACGTCATCTTAACCCATTGTTTATGTAGAGCCATGTTTATTTTTTATGAGATTACAAATATTATAATTTATGTCTACGACTCTCGACAATTTTTTCACACATTTCGATTATATATAATTATTTTGTATTTCTGTTTATATTTATATTTTATCTACTTATTTTAACTGGGATGTATTATTATTATTTTTTTTTTTGTTACACTTAAATGTTTTGTTTAAAAATTTTAACGTGTTGAATCTTTCAATAGCCAATTAAATGATTATATGTCAACGTTATACATAAAAATCACGCTACGCATATATTTTTTGATTTATTTTAAATATAGGAATCAATACTTAATCCTATACACTTGCACAGGAATGATGTATTTGCTTGTAATGATATTTACTGATATCGTAAAAACTAGGATACTATATATCAGTAAAATAAATTTCCTGAATATTTTGATTTAAGAACAGTATTATAATTAGGATAATCTTACTAATAGGACTCCAACAATCGACATCAAAATTAAATAATAATATTATTTTTCAGAGTGCGTATTTCGGTACCTATGGGATAATTTGGTGGTATAATATTCCTATATTGTTATCCCTTATGATTAGTCCTAAAATTCAGATACTTCATTAATAATATTATACTGTAAATTAGTACTGATTAACACAATTTCTAACTTATATGATTTTTGAATTTTATGATACTCTTTTGTATCATACTACTTTAGTTTTCAACAAATATAAACAGTTCAAGAACTTTTACTATTTTATAGCACCATTCCTAAATTATATTAGTATCATCCATGTATAAAAAACAATTCTAAATATTTTACTATTGTTGAATATAAGATCCTGATTTATGTAGCCCAAATCGTTCAACAGTTTAAGACTTTAAGTATGATGGATTCTTCTTTGTGGAATTTAATTGATCTCAATCGTTCGATAACTGACAATGTACAATCACGCCGTCATTGGTCTTAGCTCACATATTGACAATTTAATCCATAATTATTGAGTGATAAGTACCTGAGTGCTGCCTTATCAACAGCTTCTGACGAATCAAATGACGGCATTGCTTCGAGGCTGAGATCTACATCGTCCAACATTGATTCGTTTTCTTTGGACAACGCAATATTATATTCTTCTGAATATGTACTTTTTTTTTGACTGCTTCGGCGGACAATTGTCAACGCTCCTTGTCCTGAAAATAAATAAATTCACACGTTTAAGGTATTTTTTCAACATAAAATGTTGTGTTATTAAAAGAAACAAGAGACTAGCTCTGCTGTATAGAAGGTTTTGAGTGTACTTCATTATTAAGTAGGGACTTACTCACATCTCTGGTAGAAATAAGAAATAAGAAAAACTATTCCAAGCGAAGACAGTCTGTCAACCTATACATATACCTATACGAATGTATACATTTATTTTATAATTTTTTTTATAGCAATGTTGAAAATTTATTTTTATTTAAGTATTATAGCTGATAGGTGATAAGTAGAACTTATTTTTTCAAAAAACATTGTATGGATCATTGTATTTTTATTATATATGTAACATTATATTATTTATGTACATATAAACAAATAAATAAATTATAATAAATTATTATAGGTAATTAGTATTGATATAGAACCTATATACCATAAAATTTTGTGAATAGGTTAATAACATAAATTTAAGTTGAATATTTCAAATATGTTATGAGTATGTTAATTAATTATGTATAAGTTAAAATATTTTCAATTTTAAAATTCTATGCTTTAATATAATTGATGGAACATAATTCCAACTTAATTGGTTTACACTAAAAAAAAGATTTATAAATGAACACATGGTTTTACATGATTTGGAGTATTCATATTTTTTTCTTGTAGTCACGCCCGTCTAATGGAGTGTTAAGTGTCATTTCATAGCCACATCGCCCAATGATTATTCATGCTTTTAAACATATTTTATGTTGGTTTTAAAGTATGTTGATTTAGGCACCAAAAAAAGAATTAAAATAATAAACTAGGTAGTACAATATTTCATATTATTATAAAATTAGTAGCGTTGATTAAAATCTGGTGTGATTTTAGAATTAAACTAACATTAATTGAGTTATTTCCAAACAGAATAATTATTTAATGTTAGAATTAGTTTGGACAATGAATTTAATATTTATTGTGATTTTATAACGCAGGACAAGCCATGTTCAAATGCAGCGACTATTGCCAGACATGGATAATAAAATATTTTTGTACGAGACCGGTCGATTGGTGTAATGCGGTATTTCACCATTAATAAAAATAAATATTTGAACGCTTCCGTATAGTAAGTAACAATAACACTATCACGACATTGTTAATAATACGTATTGTGATTTTATAAAATATAAAAATTCGTTTATCATATTTTTAATTTTAATACATTAAATAATATGTAGGAATCTAATATTACTACCTATCGAATTAGAAATCAAATTAATATATCCTAAGTAAAATATCTCAAATAAAAAATTGTATTTAAATATATAATACTTATAAAATATCCCCAATCTATCAAGGCACATAATATTTTACTAATTATATTATGCTTAAGAAGAAGTCACAATCACAAGATTTGTCTTCACTTTCTGACTTACTAACGCACAATGATGAACATTTTGGTTTTTATAATTCCGATTTCACGTTTGAGTTTTCAGTTTTTTACTTGTCACTTGACAATAACCTTAACATTAGAAATAAATGTTAATACCTTTTTTATTTTTAAGTAAGATCATATAAAATAAAAACAACATTGAAAAAATAGCTTATTTTTTAACCTTTAAATTAGATTAAATCAAAATTCACTCTCAGATTACAATACAATTTTGAAACTGTTGTATGAAAATTGTCTATGTTATATATGTTTTAATATGGAGATAATGCACGTGTGTGCTTATGAATATTATAATGTTATTAGTTACAAGTAAACTAATTACTTTAATTCATGAATTCATGTAACTGTTTGTAAAACTGTTGTAAGTCTATTAATAATTAATCAGTTGAATGTTAAAAATATATTTTTTCTATGTTATAAGTCTAATGTTCAGTGTGAATAAAATACAAAATATAATTATAACTTCATGTTAAAGTTTTTTTCACGTAAAAACAACCGTATTTGAATTAGTATTTTTATATAATTGTAATCGAGATTTTTGTATCAAAAAGTTCAATAATACCAAATTTTTAAAGTCACTAGTGAAAAATATAGGTTTTAATAATTTTAGACAATTTCAATTTATTAAATTCCAATTTTCTGTTAATCTACTAGGAATTGTGGTATACGAGTATACGAATTGTTGCATCATGTTCAGATTTGATAAGATTTATTTAGAAGATTTAAGTGTTTTAATCACAATATATAAAAGAGAATATATTTGAAAATAAATGTTATATAGTCAGTACGTTAGATAGAATACAGATATAGTGATGCCAAGAAGGTAGGTTGTTCATTAGTCATACGCATAAAGTGATGGATGGGGTTATTTCCAGCCATAGTTTGTGGTACGATTCGGCACCGATAAAAGAGTTTGGTGACGGAAGGAATGTTGTGGTACTCAGAATTTAATATTAGAGAGAACCATTTAAGAGTTTGTTCAGAAACGATAAATTGTTAGCTGCTCTTCTATCAGCCAGCGAAGAAAGTTTTAGTTCGATGAGTACAGGGAAATAGTCATGTGGAGCATGATCTATTTTCAGTACATATGAGGCAAAATATAGGAAACGTTTTTGTAGGTACATGCTCTAGTATGAGGGTATCATAGCACTGATCCTTATTCAATAATTGACCGAAGTGGGGAGCTGTATAACAGTTTTATTGAAGACTCGCGTTTAAATTTAGATGCAATTCTTTTGATAAATCCCAGTACTTTGAAAGCCCTACAAGATGGTGATTCAATATGGGAGTGAAAATTAAGTGTAGGGGTGTAGAAAGTACCTAGATCTTTCACACTCGATACTGAGACAAGGGTAGAATTATTGATGGTGTTTTGAAATGAAATGAAATTTCGACATCTAGTAAACGACATAGATTGGCACTTCTCCATATTGAGACTTAGACCCAGTAACTTTAACTACAAGACCACATTGTCTTGTCTTAATATAATATATAATAAATTATATATATAATTCAGTTATTGCGAGTAAATAAATAAAGGCAATAATTTAATCTCTTATATTGGGAAAAATGTATGAGATAAACTTATATATATATCTATCTATATATATTTATTTAATTTTAAAATTTATTCAAAATAGTCTTTGGGCTCTATAAGTATATTTTTCGTTGACCTATCACTTTTTTTACACCTCAATTCGTATATTATATTTTTTTGTTCAGATATGGGATGCATACTCAATGAATACCTGTAATATTAAAAGTTACTATCTGTTATTTTTTAACCATACTAACTATTTAAACATTTATTTTCTTCGATATTTTAAATTCAATGTAATCAAAATAATTGCGTTATAATATATTGTTTAGTAATAATTTTATGTATCATAGAGAAAACTGTAATCAGTTAAATACTTTGGCAATAATGAATTTTGAAAATTTGAACTGAATTGTAGTTTTCTTTGATGTAAGATTTCCACATAACAAGCAAACGAATTTAATCGACTACCATCCTTGGGACATATATGACTAACGCATACCAAAAAGTAATATAATTTGCATCCTTTACATACATTTTGTAAAATTAAAATTTGATTTCCTTGTTAACCGAAGTAAAGCATTTCAAACTTTCAAAGTAGGAATCTAGCTATACAATATAATTTTCCTATCTACCTACTAACGATAATTATAAATATTGTTTAAACAGCTTACTATGCAATATCCATGTCTAAACTTTTGATATAATTCAAATATTTATTTGAAATATATATTGTTTTTTAATGGTTGTAATAATAATTATTATTACTTTTAGACTCGAACAGTCACAATCATTATTTGATATATTTTTTGTGTCAAAAGACTTTTTTTCTTAAAGAAAAAATACTCTGGTAAAATTTCATTTTTAAAAAATGTTTAGAGACTTATGTTACAAGGTTTTTTATAAGTTTTCACTGTAAGGTTTAAAAAAAAAAAATAACATTTACCCGCTTAATTTATGTTAGAGAATTTGAATTTTGAATGTTGAGGATATTCTTAGAATATTCAAGCTAAACGTGATTTTAACAAAATCGAATCGGGTTTTTTTATCATAATTTAAAAATAATAATAATAATTTTTGTGACCTGAAATCTTCAATAAATATTAAAATATAAACTTCCAAGACCCTTTCAAAGAGGCGACGACACTATTTAATTTTAAATATTTAGATACCTTTTGAGCAATGTGTAAATATTTTATATAATCACTTTAATTTTGTTTTTATTTGGCTTGTGTATGAAAAGGATTTCGTTTACAATGAATGGAATTCAAATTTAACAAACTAATTACGCAGTGATCTATTAGATTTCGATATGCACATGCATCCACTATATTTACAGCAAAGTTGTTACCTATAATTGTTTGCTACTTTATTTTAACTTTTATAAACGTTTAATCGTATCATAGATTTTTTACTTTGGATTTAATTCGGAGAGTTATCTAAATTTTTGAAAAATATACTATCGTTTTACTACGAGGAAAGTGAAGAAGTAACACATAAAATAAATGAAATAGAGAAAATAATTGACGAAGGTCTATTCAGTATTTTTCATAAAACATTTTTTTTTTTTTTTTTTAAAGTGAGGTCAAAGTTAATATTTTCAGTGTGAATATTGTCGTTACGACGTACGTATTATTAATAACTCGTAATTTTTATTATTTAATCCATTTACAAAATTTAACATAATAATATGCTAAGACTTAATTTATTTCATTTTGTAAGATCCGGCTGGATTAACATACTATTATTATGCCCACTTATAAGATCGCATGAAAAGTTGGAAAACAAACACCACGTAGCAATGCTGATGAGGATGCGGTCTACGGTCAGCGGTAAATTAATAATATTAAAAATAATAAATTATTTATGTAATTTTATGTAAAACCTTTTTTTATATATTATATATCGTTTATGCATTGCATTTCGCTCTAAATGTACGTATAATAATACTATAAATAATAATCAGTGACCGGAGAATTGAATCCGTTTGACCGATTGACAAAGTCGACTTCGTCGTGGTTTGGGGCACTGGGTAAATGGTGTTTGGACGTCAAGTGAGTAATACGAAAGGTGGCTTGTAATGTTCCGTAATATATGTTATCTACTGTTAGATTGGCGTATTATATATACAGGAAAGTTCGCCAAGCATGCTCCGCTCCCATTTTCATCCCCTTAATAGTCCATTTATTTAAATTTTATTTTTATATTTTTTAAATGTATACCTAAGTAAAGAAATTTATTTTCTATAACTCATATTTTTTGTGCTCCTTGGAGAGGATTAATCCAGTGGTGAAACAAACTATTTATTGTATAAACGAGAACTACAATTTTTTACTGTAAATTGATTAGACGCCATACAAAATGTGGTATTTATTAGACGTAATTGACTGAGAAAACTATTGAATTTTGATGAGATAAATTGTATGTTGGAAAAAAAATTTCAATTGATTAAAAATCTCATTATAATAGTATGGTCTAATCAAAATGAGTTTTAGTTCATTTGTTTTCCAACTGGAGTATGAATGAACGTTAATGTCATATTTTGTATACTCATATTTTTCAAGATAACATACAAAATAATTGTAAAAACATTAATAATGGTTAGCCGAATAGTCCAACCTTAATCCTAAAGTATTATCAAGCCATGTAAAATATACGAGTCACTATTTTCAAGTTTAAACCATACTATTTATAATATCTATTGCATTCGAATATATGCACCTATTAAGAATAAAACATTCATTCATAAAAAGCGATAAAATGTTTAAATTAGACATTTTAATGTTAATTTACATCAGTTGTCACTTGCTACACGTTGATAATAATGATTATGGTCACCAAAATGTCACCATAATTTTCCTTTATTGAACTATTTAAGACACGACCAATAATTATAATCCACTTAAACGGATGAATGTTTTTTTAATGCGACTTAATCGAAAATTAACTAAATATTCAATTTGTTTTTCAATTCATGTTAAACCTACGATGTCTTTAAAACATTAAAAAATCATTTCCTTAACAACATACAATTAAAATTAACTGTTTTTATACTTGAAAAATAATGAGTCGCCCTAAACATTAGCTATCTATGAATGACACGGAAAAATATAAAATTGTTATAAAAGTATTTTAAAATCCAAAAATCCAAAAATCCAAATATATCAAATAAATGCACAATGTTTATTGAGAGAAAAGGATGGCGAGCGTGTTTGATGAATCACCCTGTATAGAAATCATTTTCTCCCAATTAATCGACTCCATTACGTCTCGTCCGCAATTCTACATCATGTTCGGTTTTGTCAGTGCCGAGTTTCTCCCTCAGGAAAATGTATCATCTCCCATCATCGATCACGAACACAAGTGTCTTATTTTATTTCACATACTGTATGTCGCCTTAAAATTTTACCGAAATTGTGTTACACAATGACTCTCAAATGATATACGCATTAGCTCAGTGAAGTACGCAGTGGAAGGGGATTAAAAGCTGGACTTCTTCCCAATTGCCTTATTGAAAAATCAGCGCAATTGACAAACACCATTTCCTTCGTTACTGTTACCTTTTGTTTATTTGTTTATTTTATATTTATCAAGTTCCAATTATTGTAGCAAAATAGTAATCAAGGACATATATTGTAAAACCATATACGCGTATCAATGGTATAAATTAAAAAAGTAGAATTGATAGAAGTTGAAGTTGTACAAAAGTTTTAAAATACCTCATTTAAACTTCTAAAATAATTGGAAAAAATAAAAATAAAGTTGTATTTTATTGCTAATTATTTTTATGATAAAAAGTGTTGCATATGTTGAATGTTTCATAACAATAAGAACTAAAATGTACCTACCTTATTTTTTAAATCTTATCTTGTAAATTGCGTGATAAATGTGAGTATTTATTAATTTTCAAGCTTCCCATTTCCCTTTGAAAAATCTTACATATGCCATTACTTGGGTGCTGACAATAGAGAAAGGTATCGAAGAAAATATTAAATATTTGCCTATTTTAGTATTTCCATGCAACTTTTTCCAGAGTCTTAGCTAGTATAGCCTAATAACTCTAATATTACCTATCTAATGATATACAGATAATATATATACATAGTAAATGTATGCACTTAAATTTAGATACGATTTTACGATTTCTTTGATATTTAATTGTTACTTTGTACGATATATATTTAGTCAATACGCTCGTGTGTACAAACATAACAATCCATAAAATATTGTTTAAACAGAGTTTTAAATATTTATGACTAATACGAATATAAAACAGTAAAATTTAAAGTTCAAAACATAGAGAATCGGGGTAAGCTCATATTTTATTATTCGTGGTTATAATAAAACTTGAGTTAAAGGTGTATTGTTATTTTTTTTCGGAAAAGAGTAAATACAATTATTTATTCAATACATATTTGTGAATTGTTCGTGTCCAGGTACAATGCGTAGTTGCTTATAATAGTAAAATAATTTGATATTAAAAATAATACAATTTATAGTTTAAGATTTTTAGCGAAAAGTAACAATTTATTATGAAAATAATAAGAAGTCTTACATTTTAGTTTTTAATGATTTTCCATAAATTGTTCTGTTACCAGTACCTTACCTATTATTTGTAGCAAATGTTTATAAATAGAATAAGGGAAATTTCTCGAAATTTTTAAGTTGACTTATAAAAATGAAAAGGTGCATGTTGGTGTATACTTATGAACATAACGTATGAAATATACAAATCACGTGGAGTGGAATACTCAATCAAACACATACTAACTAAACGTCTAATATTCGAAGACATAATAAATAAATATCACATACCTCATATTATATTAGGAGAAATCTTATGACCCAAAATTCAATCAAATTAACATTATCAAATTCTTAAAGGTAATTAAATTATATAACCTAATTTAAGCACACACTTTACTGTTAACTATGTGTAATTTGAATGTACACTAATGACTATAAATTGGCCTAGTAGCCGATGCAATCATCATCAGTGAGAAAAAAAATGGTATATGAAAATTCTTGTTTTGAGAATGGATCTTTATCAACATTTTTTATCGTTTTTCGCCATTATTGAACTGTGTATAAAATGAACACTATATAAACTATCGTCAGTTTCGATGAGATGACTCAGTGATTGATAGTACAATTGTTATATATTTTTTTTAATTCTCAAGAACTATAACATTTGACTTTTAGGGAAAGACGTTTATAGTTAGTTTATACGAAATATAATAAAGTTAGTTCGTTATTTTTCCGACGAATCGTGCTATAGTAAAATGTCAATTACAGTGACAACGATCGTTGTATTTCAGTTTGATAGTTATTTAATGATATTTTAATACTCCAAGCGTACCATAATTTGTTCTTTTTATTTAAAAAAAATTATTTTCTTCCTTAAATGATTAATAAAATATTATATTGTTGTCTCATTTCATTAATTCATCATTGTGTCAAGTACGATGACAAACTCAATTTATGTGCTCTTTTAGTAAACGAGTGTCTTAATCAGAGTTGTTTTTTACTGTATACATGTTTGTAGGTAAGAATCGATTATTAAGTTCTTTTAATATTATTTTTTGATTAATGAAAAATGATCAAATATATTAAGATCGTTCATACTACAACAGAAAATATGCTAAGAGAGGTAATAGCCGTACTATTGTCTTTAGCAGCAACAAAATAACTGAAAGTTAAGAAAAAACCAAGTTAATTATTATAATTGAAACGCGTTATCATGCAATTTTATATTAAACTACTTACATTTGTATGTCCATAATATAGATTATAGAGTCTCTATTAAGTAATATATGTTTATATTAATTTCATTCAAGAGCTGGATATTATATATTTTTTGATGCTAAGCTTATTTTATGGAACACAAGTAATATGATATCATTTATATTTTGAAAATTAAAAAAAAAACCTCGTCCAATAGAAACAATACCTAAATAAAGACTAAGAGTTAAAAATAATAATTTATTGAAATGAAAAGAAACACATATTTTGTAAATATCGATTAAATACCAATAGTTAATAAAAACTATTTTTAATCTACTGAACGATTTGTAATTAATTATTTAATTTGAATTGTTCATAATATGAATCATCAATAACGTGTGATTATAAAAAGTTGTTTCTGCAACTGTATGTATATATAATTATTAAAAATTAAATTAATAAATAGTAAATCGTCGTTAAATTAATAGAATTTTTAATAATAATGTAATACTACTCTGCCTATCTATGTCATATTATTAGTATGTACGTCACATTATTTTCATCATTGGATATTCTCCAGTCAATCAGTTTTCAATTTACGATTAATATTTGGCATAACTCTTAGACTACCGAATCTAATACCACTTACTTGAATTTTGGTCTGAGTCCTGTGAGCTACTAGCGCCTTCGTTCGTGTCCATAAATACCGGGTCATCTCTATTTCCGTCAACAAATGGTTCTTCGGAATCTGGCGGGCCCGCAACTGAAACAATTAAAATAAAAAGTTTTAATTCTTCTCTGATTGGTTCGTATAAAACATAATAATTGTACATATTTTTGGAACATTTTTGGATACATGAATAAGTTATTTGAAGGTAAGTTTACCACCGAAGGATAAATAAATATCAATTAAATTAACTGAAGGCCTACAACGTAGTACTCAGTTTTATTTAAATGACATGCGGAATAAATATTTACTTTATTTACATTAAATTCTTGTAAAAAAGTATTGGATAACGTGTAGGTCTACAACAAGCATATTTGAGCAGAATTTTTTAGTTTTTCCAACTCGACGACAGCCGGCCCAAATGGCCGAAAGTTTTGAATACGTTAATGAATTATTTGTATTGCGTAGGTATACTATGAGTATATATACTGTATAGGCAAGTTCGTTAATAATGTTTTGGTATTTTAACATTTGAGAAAAAGACAAACTTTTCTTGTGATGCTTAAATTTCGTAATGCTTAATTAAAATATGTCTACTTTTATTTTTATCTCAATTTATTTAATTGAATATAAAAAATGGATGGCTTTATGAAAATAACATAATATATCAAAATACCATGATACAAATCGGTATCTTTAAATAAAAAATATATTTCGTCATGAATGCAAAACAATAAAAATTTTAAGCTGTCACGCAGCCTTTCACAAATAATCTGTTTACAATTTTATGTTCTCAAATTGAGCATGACTTGACGAGATTTCAAATGCATTCTTAATCATTAATCAATAAATAATAAATACATTTCATTAATAAAATAAATACAATTACAATAATAAATTATCAATAATATTATAAATATAACGCAGAGTTTTATAAGTAATCCGTTTAAAATATCATCTTAAAATTGAATTTGACATTACAATATTCTATGGCATCCGTAATCATTAAATTAATAATAAATAAATTTCATTGGTCTATATTTATTTATCGTGTTACATTTTATTTTATATGTACATATTTTTCTACTGAAAAGACTGTATAGTTTCTAACTTTCTAATAATTTGAATGTTAAATAAATGTATAGTACATTATCAATTATTTTAATATTTGTATTCCATGTTGTTACTTGTTATCATTGGTTAAAATAAAAATGTTATTTTCATTATTCACTATATATACACTTCATGATGAAAATGAATACCTTAATAATAATGTTTAGATAATGTCGGTAAGTTATGAATCTGTGTAACTTTGAAAATTTACTTATCGGATTCTTATAACAGTTAATTAATTGATAATAATAGATACAATTTCCTTACTATTAAATTTGTGAAGGACAACATTATGTGCAGCGCCGGATAGAGACTTTTCAGCCTACCGAGCTTTTAAATTTCTACCGGCCCTCAACAAAGTATCGGCCCATTCGAAAAACATTTTTTATGATAACTTTTTTAGTATGTGTGCTTTAAATAATAATTGTTTCTCTAAAGCACATTTACAAATTACCTATTCAATAGGAAAATTACATTAAGTTACTTAGTATACTTCAGTTATATTATTAAAAAAAAACGCAAAATATAAGATAGATAATATAGATAATATAAAATATAATATAGATCGCCTGGATTTATGCAATTTGTAAACATTTCATTTTATACTCATGAGTCATGACAAAAGTATGAGTAGTATGACGATTTTATATATAATATAATATATTTATAGAATTATGTGACGTACTCGTATATTGTATTATTGTATATAGATATACATTATATTATTACTTTAAATTATTCTAGTTTATATCAGTGTTTGATATAATACTGATCTTAAATTTTTACGCGGCCCACCAAAATTTTCTCGGTAGCTAGCCGATTCAATCCGGGCCTGATTATGTGAGCTGAGTTCTAGCAAAAAGTTTTTTCCACATTTTTATTTTAAAACTTATATTATGGATTTAAAAATAATAATTATTCAAGTACTTACTGGCTCATACTGTTTCATTACACAAAATTCGAATTTGAAAATTACTCATAGTGACTACACATCTTGTGTGTACAAAATCCTCTCACGTATCTCAAGTATTACAATAAACTGGAAATGTAGATCGTTAAACATTACGAAGATTTTCTTTCTAATGATAAGTAATATATTATGCAATCGAAAGTGATTGCTATTTGATAAACCACTTTTTATTATAATAGGTGTCCGGACTGATTTTTTACTATCTTAGGACGATTTTACAGGATGTCACTCGATTTAGTCTGGTTACTTATGTCGTAAATTTTATTTTTATGTGTATCCGTTATGGTATCATTTATAATTTTGGTGGTCAAATGTAAGTTTCTACATGAGAGTTAGCTGGTAAAAAAAAACATAGTGTATTAGTTTAGATATATGTATATACATATAAATTATAATATATGTATTAGAAAAATTGGTAGTGTAACTTCCTAAAAATATAAAAAAGATGCGTATATTAGTTAGAAAAATATAATATTATCATCTAAAAACTCCATTATAGGTTAATTTCATATTTTTTTGTAATTCGATAGTTGCTAAAAAAAAAATCATATAATATTATTATAAGTTGTCAAACTGACACCTATTATTATATTTTTATACTTGTATGATTATTATTTTTTTTTTTTTTTGGCATTAACGATAATGTGATTTTAGATAAACGAATGCATTGTTGATACATAAAAGCTGTGTGTGCAGTGTGATTTTGTGAAAACTGTGCGGTATTGATGTACCTACAAATAGAAGTGTGTGGATTTGAAGGACCTTTTTTTTGAAAACGTGTGGTTATGGCGACTACCGGTTCAGGATCTCACGTACGATACGTACTTTGAATAAATATATCGAGAAAATCGAGTGGAGATATCGAAGACGGCTCTCCGGACGATATTCTGAAATATTGAATCCTCGGAACTCCAGTGATGCGGCGGCGGCGTTCGGACGTAGATAATAATATATTATAGGTAAGTACTATATTTTCGATTTCCGCACAAGTGCCCGCGCAATAAAATATATATTTATTACACACAGGTATATAATAATATTGTGTACGAGATACGAACGATATTTCTTACGGCGTTTACGGTACGCGGCCGAATAGGTTTTTTCATTTATATATATATATATATATATATTTATTGGTACACACACGCTTAATATACTTTTGTATCCGCGTTGCGTGTCCTGGTTATTATTCGAATAAATCGCTCGGTGATTTGTCGCCGGCTCGAGTCATTTCACACACGTTTTGGCCCGGCAACACGCGTATACGAAAAATACGCATGCACACACACACACCCTCGCTAGCGACACGACACCAAAACGGTTTGACTGTGCTCCGTCGGTCGGGAATAAATGACTAACGAATAAAAACGACGACGTGTCACAGACGTGATAAATGGTGGTTGAAAATAAAAAATAATGATTATAATAATAATAATAATAAACTAAAAAAAAAAAGTGAAGCAGAGTAATAATATATATAATATAAATATAAAATGAATGAGTATATATATATGTACCTATATATACACACAAAACGATGCGTGCGTATTATTTTTATTATTATACTCTGTTGGTGTCTGTCGGTATATAAATAATATGAAGCGGATGTGCATATTTCGCACACTCTTTCAAACCTAACGCGTGTTCGGATGACAAACTGAGCGATTTTCGTCAAACGGAAACAAAACCACCCACCCACCAAATGAAACGCCCTCGAAGCCTTTGGTTTTCGACTTTTACCGTAATCATTTTAACATTGTATTATTATTATTGTAATATTAATTTCCCCCACTGAAGTGCCCGTGCCGTTAACATTTTAGTAAAATCTTTCATAAAATTGTTTTATTTTTATTTTAAATCTCTTTAATACTAAACAAAATATTGACTTACACCTTAAATGATTTTACAGCACGACCAGCAATACGTATTCATCTCAGTAAACTCTTAAGCTCCTCTGTGAATGATGCTAATGATGGTGTATCATCTTTAACATGAGATGTAAGACCAAGTGCAAAGAATTGGATGATAAATTTCGAATAACCTTGTACCATATATTATACCTACACACGACATATTTCTTCGTCGTCTACCGGCCACGGCAGAATTCGACGATGTGGTTTTCACGCGTCATAATTTTATATGCAACCGATGATAATCACGATGATTAACAATAATATTCTAATATTATCTTAGCGTTTTTCTATACTGATAATTTTCTTTCGTGATTAGCACATGCTTGCTTAGAAAAATATTTTATATTTTTTTATTATGATTTTTGTATACAATACAATAATATTATACTCAGACCGAACAATGGGACATGACACGGCCACCGGAGGACGTTTTGCCCGTGTCGTGAGACATTGTCGTCGCTGTCACCGTCGTCGATTATAAATGTTTGACACTATTCACTATAATATAGAGAAACACTGCGAACGCGTAGAAATTACTTTAGATGGTTTCAGCTTTTTGTTTTTCGAGTTTCGTTTGGAAAACAATCTCTCTCTCTC
The DNA here is from genome assembly GCF_037042655.1 of Diuraphis noxia. Lineage (NCBI taxonomy): Eukaryota > Metazoa > Arthropoda > Insecta > Hemiptera > Aphididae > Diuraphis > Diuraphis noxia. The sequence goes on from NW_028301711.1 coordinate 58,410,761, forward strand.
ACACACACGCCCACAATGTTGTAGTATTGAAGACATCATGCAAAAAGAAATAACACAAACATTTTATACATAAGTCGATATCGTTTAAGAAAAAAATATGATTGAATTAATGAATATTGAAGGCTTTATTACTATACGTTCTTTTACTCGTACGCATTATGTTGATTTTTGTATTTATTTATTTTTTAAATAAACAATTAACACAAAAAACGTGTTATGCAATATTGCACGAATGTTGTATTATCTATGAATACTTCAATTTCAGAAACAAAAGTAGAGTGTAATATTTTGATTTTGTGAAAACTGAAAAAGATAATAAGGCTTTTTATATTTTGATGATAATGTAATTAAATAATAGTCAATAACTTAATACAAACTATAATATAATAATTATTTTGAAATATTAAATTTTTCACGTCGTATTCGACGACTCGTCGAAGATAATCATCGGACATTGAGAATTGTATTTTTTAACATCACCTAATATATAAAATTCATAACTCAAATTTGATATTTTTGTATATTATTATATACATTTTATGCGAAGCTCCTCAATTCCACAAATAATTAAACATTTTATGGTCATGATTTGCTTTGTTTTTTTTTTTTTTAATTCGCATTTAAGGGGCAGTAAATCGAATACTAAAATAATTTATTATGTCACGCATCATAAATATTTATAAATTAAGAGTGATAAAAATGGATTATTCGTTTTCGATGATAAGAAAAGTATAATGCGCAAACATGTTTGATTGCATTCGTCCCGTAATAAAACAAACTTTTTGAAACGCGCCCACATAGTTTAAAGTGAGCCACGTAGGTTTATAGCATATTATGTTAAATAGTACATATGGATTTATGGTATAAGTTACTAAGTTAGCGCTGAATATTAACCAAAAACGGACGACAAAATATATTTGTACCTATGCAAATTATTGAACGTTGACGGGTTGTTGACTTATTATTGTGATGGACTAATAATGTCGGGCGAACACCGTCTTCGATGTCGTCGTCGAAAACTTTTTATAATTCAATACCATGATAAACATATTTTAATATTAAGAATGATGAGACGAAGAGAGAAAGAGACCAGTGAATAGCATCGTCTAATTTTTGGATGTCAATTGGAATTCAATATTTCTACTACACGCTCATTTCTCGAATACTCGGCATTGAAAGTTCCGCCATCTTTTTCGCAATTATTTTTATGTGCGATCAGCTTTACTTATTTACATGATGATTAATGTTTGCTCTTCTTGTGTATGGCTTATATTAAGAGTAAAACGAAAGAAAACATGACATACACGATTTATTATAAATATATAAATGTTGGCGATGTTAGTCCAATAAATTTACTAAAAAAAAAAAAAAAAAATAACTCATTATTTTATTAACATTATAAAAACCGATTGATATAATTCAGTTTTTATACTTTGATAGACACAATTATATTAGGATTATAATATAAATCGGCGATTTTATAAAACTATATGGACTGAAAATATTTGATAAATTTTAAGAACTATGGTTCGATAATCACTACGATATACGTTGTTATGTTACGTAATTTTTCTTCATAATCTCATTCATATCTGTATTATGTATCATTAAAATTTACAAATTTAAAAAGACGAATATATATTTTATGCATTTATAATAATTATTTATTATTAACTAGGTTAAAAGGACATACAACTAAAAGTACAATAATAATTGTTGTTCGGTGAAGTTGGTTATTATTATTATTATTATTCTTTTTTTTACGTAAGATGCACACCACTAATTAGTATTATCGTCAACTTCGTATTATTATTTTGTTGTGGGTAGTATAGTATTGCAGACACGGGTTCGTTCTCGGAGATTGCATTATAATAATATATTATTATCATGACCGCGAGAGCCAATCTCTGACCCAGGTCTTTTATTACGGCCGTCGAGGTCGTAGTGTTAGCGCTGCGTCTACTTTGGAGTTAGGTAGACCCGAACAATGTATATTATATATGATGAGTGATGAGAAGAAGAGATCGGAGGGTTCACAAAGTGTTTCGACGATTCATCATTTACGCGGACGACGACGACGACGACTACACACAACTATATATTTACTACTAAAACTAGTAACCACCTACTGCAACAACTAGGTACCAGCTATACCTACTGTATACATACGACAACAACTATACTGCTATTATTCTACATCATCTTGACACATATGCACACGACACACACATAAACAGGATGATCTTGTACGAGACCGGTGGCAACGGTGACGACGATGTTATTTTATTTATTATTATTATTATTATTATTATTACTATGTGGATGATGTGTAAATGGATGTGACGGGTGGACTCTTGACTGTGCGTGCGTGTTCAGAAACGAGTAGAAGGTATCTATATATATATATATATATATATATATATGTAGTGTAATATTAATACGCATATTATTTCAGAGTAGAATATACGGTCCGAGATTAATATTATCATGATACGCGCACGTGTTCACGTAGGCACTATTATTGTATGTACCTTTTATGATCCCTCTGAGATCGGGACATCCGATATAATATATCATGTAATTATAAACATCATCATCATCGTTATCAGCAATTTGTACTGGGAGTAATTTTTTGTCGTGTTATGTTTTCTGTGAATATCGTCTTAATCGCATCGCCAGATCTTACTATTACACAGTTTGATAGATATAGTTACATATTAATACCAAAACGTTAGCGAAATATTGCCCAAAGGAATTAAAAATCGTATGATAATATTATATGCAGTCATATTAAATACCATAGGTAGCTATTTGAAGAAATATGCACACGTTTTCGCTAAAGCACCTAGGTACGCATTACCAAAAGTATTTATACACAAATATTTGAACGCAACAAAGAATGCTTTTACCATTTATGTTATATTATGTATCTTTATATAATATATATAATATATCTTATTGATCAAAATATTAAATATTATAATTTTAAATACTTGATGAGTTTCTTTATGATATAAAACAGTCAATAATGGTTAGTTTGATAAGGTGATGTACACCTAACCTAAACCAATTTGGTTTCTAAAAATTCAAAATTATCCAAACATTGTTATAGTTTTCATTTACGTATAACGTCTAGAACAAAAATATAAAAATTACTTATTTGTCTTGAGTATTAAAAAAAAAAAAATACTTTTTTATTTTTTAGTGCAATGACCGTCTCAGCTCTTTGTTTTCTTGACACATTACTTATTATTCACAGACATTTAGTATACCTCTAACTGTTTTCTTTTCAATAAAAGATTGTATAATCTTTCTCTTAGAAAAACTTAAGAAATTAATGTCGGTAAGAGAAATGTTTACCTTTATTCAATTCTACGTATTTTTTTTTTTATTAGATCTCATGGAAAATAATTCTTTCCTAGAAAAACAAAATTATAAATTTTTACTTCTGTATATAGCTTTTAAGAATAAAACACAGTAAGAACCTCAAAATTGTATGGCTAACTAAAAATTAATTTGTGTATTTTATCAATTTGTGGATTGGTATTTACCTATAGAGAGATAAAACTAATTTTTAGAATATTCTGTATAAATATGGAATGTTTTTACAGTTCCACCTGTAAACAAAATCTGTGTCTAGTTGTAAGACGTATGTAGATACGTATTATTATTGCAGAACTGCATACATACCTAATATATTTTTTATCTACTTTAGTATTGTCTAAAAGATAATTTTACTATAACTCAGCCATTTGATATTGCTTATTGTTTAGTTTCATATCGTTGAAAGTTAAAAGTATTAAGAAAAATTCTATGGTATGTTTTTAGTAGCAAATAACGTTTATAATGTTCATATAAAAATATGTATACTTCTTTCAATTTCACAAAAATAATTATTAAATTGTATTTTATATGTCATAATATTTTTTATATTATTTTAGCCATATAAACTTTTATTTATTCAATATTTATTAGTTTCATCAATACATTATTATGCCATGAGACTCATATTTGCAGTATTTTTTTCAATAATCATGTATGATACAACGGCGTTTTGAATAGGCAATATAGCTACATTCCGATATAGCTTCCATTTTGTTGGTATTTCGTGTTTTCATTTTCAACGATAGATCATTATGACCACACTTTTCAATACGAATCGCATTTAAAGTATGTATAATTTCATTAGAATCATACCGGAAAGTGAATAAATTAAACAGGACGATGATTTTTATATTATGATACCTTATGATCTAAGTGCCTACTATGAGAAATTCATAAATACGAGTTGCTTATAGGTACTGGTACTTACACGATGGAACACGTTTTTTTTAACGCAATTTAAAAAGACACTTTGACAGTTGTTGCATTTATTGTGACTGAAAAACGAATTATATCAATTATTGGAGTTAATTTTGCTTTAATTATTACATCATATTATCATGCTAAGTGTAATAATTATTCGAAACAACATTTGTAACACTGAATAGCATAAGACACTGTAAAATCAATATTGACACATGAATAATATATACGAATATTATAAAAAGTTACGTAAAGCCCATAAATAGTGAAACACCAAAAATATCTCGTAAGCTCATCATTAAACCAAAATTACAGCCCAGTGAAGTTTTATGTCAGTGAATACTCATTTTTACTGAGTATCAAATGGAAGTATGAAATGTGTATGAGGAAAACATAACAATACTAACTTTAAATTTAAATAGTCAAATGTGGTGAATTTGTTTATATAGTCGTTGTTGAAAGTTAGGTTTTATACTTGTGTCGGTATTTTTACTACAAAGACACAGGATGAGAAGTATTAATAAAAAATTGAAAATTTTTGGAACTTGTAATACGTAACTTTATCTAGGGCCAAAAATTATTTACTTTGAAATGATCAGTTGCAGTAGCTTTGGTGACTGTTGATACGGTGACGATAAAAGCGCTACGTGACTATACATAGGTATATATGGATCGCACCCGCACTGCAACCCATTCTATACATTATATAAAGGAAAGTTCCACCGAATTTTAAATGAGACGTTTTACGTCTTAAAGTTCTTATTGTACGCAGGCATCTCATTCAAATTACAGTATGGAAACGAGTATAACGGATAAAAGTTCTATCAACAACAACGCACCGCAACGCATTCAATATTTTATAGAAACCCGTGATTACGCGATAAGCTCATTATAAAATAATTCTACACCAGACACAGTGAAACAACTGACCCGAATTCAGTGTTCGAAAATGTAACGGGAAAATAATAATATTATCTATGGTAGGTACGAGAAAAAAAATAATGCATAATGTGATTGTATAATGTAGTATACGGGTATGATAAATAAGCCAAAATAAATACAAAAAAAAAAATTTAAATCATAACTATTTATACTCGGCAGATATGATTTGTGAATAAATAAAGGAAATAAAACAATTTTCATTCATACCCTTAGCACTTTAGCTTTATTTAGTCACATGCATATAAACATCTATTCGATCATTGAAAAACAAAAATTTGTAATACACAGTATTAGGTTAATAGTTGAAAAAAGAATGTCGTGACATATTGTCTTTTTGTATACGCGTATTCTGGAAATTTGAACGTGCTATCTGGCACCTATTCATATATAGTTATTGTTTAAATAAAATAATAATAATAAACATATAATTTAGATCTAAACTCCTGGGTACAGTAATGTTAAAAATAACGAAAAAGCAGACGAAAATTTCAAGAAAGCAACAAAATCCCTTAGACGTCCAAAAGCTAAACATTACAACACAACATATTATGCAGATTAAAAAAATCAAATCAAGGAATTCTCAAATGGCAAACAAACTGACTTAATCAGAACACTAAACTAAGAAGAATAAAAACACAATCATCAGCTGGCTAAATTTCACCCCCCCCCACGAATATAGAAGGGATAATAGAATCATAAACAGACTCCGCATTGGCCACACCCGTCTTACACATGGATGACTCATGGAAAAGGAAGAAAAACCACTATATGCATTTCTTGTGAAATTAAACTATCAACCTGACACACTAAATCACTGAATTACGCCAATTTACGGATGAACGAAGAAATTCAAATGGGTAACATCGCGTTGGATGCAGCTCTCGACGCTTCTACTATCTCACCGCGGGTTATCAAATTCTTAGAAAAATCAAAAAACCAACCTATATAATGAAATATATAAAAAAAATTGTGTATACTAATGTTGACAAAATGGCCTTTGCTGCTGATATCAAATATGATCAAAAAATTATTATATAATTTAGTTTAGTTAATTTTTAAAACGTACACATTTAAAAGCGATGTTACGCCACACTCAGGTCCAACTACTGTAAATAATTCCGATTAAATCAAAATGTGACAACAAATTGGTTTTAGGCTTCAGTCTAATCTACAAAAAGATACAGATAATTCGTATTCACTTTTTTCTTTTATTGAATAAACCCGCCTTTAACATAAGCCATTGGGTGGAAATTATGGACAAATACTTGTATTTACTATTTTGTATTGCAAAAAATATAATTTAAAAAAATTATCTTGGATGGTAGCCATAAATCTATGGTAAATCATCGTTCTACAGGCTGTACTCTACGCCTTAATCCAAGCAAGCACGTTTATTTAAACAAAACATGATTGCTATAAGCAGACTGAAGACTAAAAATTGAAATGATCTATACTCATTGTAAAAAATATATATTTATACTTTGCATTTATTCTTTAAGGAAAATATTGACGTTGGTAAAAAACATTTAAACTCGTTCAACTCAACTGCGCAAAACATTTCATAAGATCATAGCATTAATAACATTTTGGATTATTATTTTCATGGAAAATTGAAATAGTAATCGCTCACTTATGTTACCTGACTTAGAGAACCGGAAATCCCTAACCCAACCTTAAATAGGTGCCTGTTCAAATATTTGATGGGACAAAACACGAATATCTACGAAATGTCCTCGTTGTGTACATACATATTATGCGTTACATAAAACATAATATGTCATACATTACAAATTCAATATGCTTAATTATACTGTACAAAAATGAACCGTTAGTTTTTTCGGTAGGTACCTTCTGAGTACGACGAGTTCCGCTACAGTGATGAAATGAATTACAGTTCCGGTTTTCACGAAAACAACAATTTTCTCTCGTGTTCCCAATTGTATATGTACACAATATCCGTCAGTTATCACTTAACGCGTCGGCAAGTTATTACTTATGTATATAGAAGGAAATCGCCACGAAATGCTGGTGGCACTCCCCCGGGGAATCAACTCTTCGGTCAGAGTCATCCGTCGTCATCGTCATCGTCGACTTGGGGAGTTCTGAGCTCTCGTGGGTTGTATATACAGACGTGTACACAAAATAATTAACGAACGCCATTTCGTCGGACCATCATATTTTAATAATATCGATTTGGTTACACTGTTACATTCGAATCAATTCACAGCCACAATGTGGACGAAAATAATTGATACCTATTAAAAACCGACTTACGGCCACCGTTTTGGGATTTTATGCATTAAATTAAAATATTATTTTTTGTAATCGTAACGTGCGCAGTTTATTATAATATTTACATGCGTTGTAAATTTTGTGCGTACGCAACCGAAAACGATGACGTGCAAATTTAATGTATTATAATCGACTACACGTGAGCACTCAGCCGGGTAAGAAGGTGTCAAGTGTTTTTTTTTTTTTTTTTTTATAATAATTTCGTTCAAGTAAGTGGTAAGAAAGTCTCTCGGTGGCATGAAAAAATATATAACGTCGTTGTAAATTAAAAATATAATTTTCAGTGTGTTTTTCTTTTTGGAAAGACAGCTGGAGTATCCAGAAAAAAGTGGTTCGGTGGAATCGCATGTATATATTTATATATATATATATATATAAATACTACAGTGAAAATGAAATTGAACACGGATTGTACTTTAGAAAGGTTTTTCAAGTTTTCACAAGGAAAAATTACAACAATGAAATGAAAAAAAAATTGTTTTTAAGAAAGCATTGACCGTTTTTAAGTTAACTTTTGGGTAAATTTTACTATTTGAGTAAGCTTAATTGAATCTTTTTTTTTCAAATTATATTAAATATTATGATATGATTCCAAAAAAAAATTTCGACATAACTTTGAAATTATCTCTGCATTATTGCGATTAAGCTAAACGTATTATGTGGGTAGAGATCTATGAGAGTAATAATCGTATAAATGGTAAATTATGTTTATAATTCAAAACAATCTAAATTACTTAGGTAGAACATAGAATTATTATATTATCTTTACTAAGCCAATGTGGTATGAATATAAATTCGTCATAGTTTAGGGACAGGTAAAAACAGGTAAAATATTGTAACAATAATAATAGTAATAATCAGTATTAATATTAATTATTCATTGTTTTTTACCGTGACGTACATGTAGTTGGGATAATATAGTTTTTGAATATAATGTTCTCAAGTAAACAAATACATAACTCAGATAATTAGTTAGTAGTTTTAAAATATTCAATTTACAAAAATTAGGTTTAAGCAAGTCTAAACTTTCTCGTATGGGTATAATGAATGGAAATTATTTAGACGGTGTAATATTGTAATAATATAATACAATTGGTTACTATTATTTCAATACCCCTTTTCAGCAATCAATAAAATTACAATTTATTTTTAAATAAATCTAGCTTAGTATTTTTGTCTGCCAATGAACTTTACCTGCTGTTGAAGGTTTTAATATACATTTTTACACTTGATTCTCAGAAAAAAAACGAGAATTTCTTGATGTTTGAAAAATCTTTTCACTAAAAATCATTATTTTCTTTAAATTTTTGTTCATGTTGTTTGTAGTATAAATCAATATATAATTATTTATGTTGATTTATCCAGCCGTAAACCCCTAATTTTAACACATAATATCATAATCAAACAATTCAAATAAAAATCAACGCAATATTGTTAAAAATAAAATAAAAAAATACTTGCTATAGTAATGCCTAATTATAATAATTTTTACTTTATTTTTATATTATAACGTCAGTAGTTATTTATAATAATGAAAATTTTTATTTTATACGAATATTTGGTGCTCAGCTTGTATTCATTTCTTAGTAAAAAGTTGTATACTTTTAAATATTCTGGTAAATAGTGTTTTTAAAATTTTGTCCATTTTTTAAAATAAATTATTAAGGAAAAATTATTGAAATATATTCAGTGGAAAACGGTAAATAAAATGGTTTTGTACAATTTGAGTGTTGTCATTTCTTCGTGAATCGGAATTCGTGAACGTTTAGACGTCAAGACTCAATGTCACTGGAAAACGTAGATACTAAAAACCATGGAAAATTTTTGACAGTGATGACTGATGAGATACATCGGCGACAGCGCGTAAAAGTAAGAAGTTTTAAATTTGAGTACCTAAACTTTATTCTGCACATTATTTGGGAATTTTAAACTAATATTTTTTATTCGATAGTAGTTTTAAGCTAGTTAATGTAATTTAATATTATCAATGCATCTATAACTGTACGAAGTAAAGTAAGATCAATATAATATTCGTATAAGTTTTTTTAACGACTTAGGATTATCTCATTATTCGTTCTAAGCCCTTTGTTGGATATAATCATTTTTTCAATGAATTTTTATTAGTTTTAAATGTATATGCGGATTTTTTTCCTATACAATTCTAATATAAACATTATGACATTATGCAACAATGCAATATTTTGGTTTAAACATTCAATTCTCTTTAGTAATGCGCATAATGTTCGAAATTGGATAAATTATGATAACAGTTTAATATATTAATAATTGTTTATATGAACATTCCGAATTAAAAAAAAGGATTGATTCTTAAATAGTATTTAATAAATTATATTACTTTATTGTTAAAACGTTTCAAATAATTACATGTCACAAATTGTACTTGTCGAATTATAAAATCTATTTTAATAAACAGCTTAATTTGTGTATACCTATACCTAATCCTCTCCAATAGTTTTTATATTAATAGTATTCACAATTTATAAAAAAATATTTACTGCCTTTTTATATTTATATTATATACTATTGATCAAAAAATACTTACTGTCGAAGGCAAAGTTATGATTTAGTAATATTAAATCTGAAACAAATGTCTGATATTCGTCTGTGCAGATAAATGTACAAAACGATAAAGGTTTCAATTAATTTTATATTTTAGAAAGAGAGTTATTTTTTTTTTTTAAATCATCAATAACCAATTAATATGGAGGCTCCGTGACGGAGCTGCTATTATTATTATTCAAATATAATTGCAGACATTCATAAATACGATTTATTTTAATTCATTAATTTTTCGTTTCAACTATAAAGGAATTTAATATAAAATGGACTTACAATAATAATGCTGAAGTTACGAAGAACGAATTATTTAATTAACTGAAGTAAATTATTAATTATTTTACATATTGAAGCGCACAGACATTACTCGAAGGTGGTACCTACTTTCCTTTGAGTACTTTACCAAATATTCCAATACAAATGAATAATTATAAATTTTTTTTTACAGAGGTCTTAAACACAATGACATTATTTGTTATCATTAATAGAAGACAATTGTGATTTAATTAAATTAAAAAATGATTTTTATAAATCATAATTTTTGCCGGATGAAGCGATTATAACATGCGCTATGTTCATTAAAGTTTTCTTACAAGTTTGACGCCACAGGTGTCCAAGCCTATGGTTTAATGTAATACAGTTGAACACTTTTTAAATTCATGATTCCTACTAATCGCGATAAAACGATAGTGATTATTGATTTAGAATAGTAATTAAAATTGTATTAAAATACAGTATTTAAATAAATTTCTGATTTTCGAATACTATACACCAAATCAACCAAATCCTACTTGTAGGAAAACATAAGTTAATTTTTAAAATCAAACCCCCTCTCCCTTCAAATGCTTATAACAACCCTGTTGGTCGAAATAAAAAAAGTTAGGAAATTCTAAAAACTCATTTTCAATCATCCCATAATATATTGACGATCGTTTGTAGAAAATTGGAGATCACAGTGGTAAACTTTACAGACGTGATATTTTTTACCACCAGGAAACGAAAACGCTACAACAATGATATTTTTGACGAAATCGATGTTAAAAAAAACCACTCTGATATAGCTCGCTGGTTGTATGACTAAACGGTAAATACTCACGACGTATAAGTAAAGTGATTCTGAGACGTGTTGTCTGATATTGATTTCCCATTGGTCAGAAAATTGTGAATCAACAGTATAAGTGAGTAATACATGTAAATAAAATATTCATATAACCACGGGCATGGCCAACCCAAGTTTCACGAAAATAAAAACTGTGAGTATGTAAACCAAACGCAAAGAGCTTTGCATGTTTTTGTACTTCCCAATGCGTAGGTACTCACTTGTATTATATAATATTATTATACTGTTCTCGTATTTTTCTCATCGCCATCCAACCTACAATCTTTGGGGTAGCTTTTTTTTCATTCATTTTAATATTTATGTATTTTTTTCTTCTGCTGTGCAGTTTTCTCTGACCTCTTAAGCGAGCATGCGCGTATATGCGATATTATTAATATTTTTTTTCGTTTTTACGCCGTTTCACAGTCGATCATAACATGAATGTAACTTTTTTCTCTAAGCTAGTCACACGAAACCGTCGAGGCCAGCACGTAATGGCTCGAATAACAGATGATATATTTTTAAATGCATCAAAATAAAAGGGCAAAAAGGAGGATGAGAAACAATCTTTGATGTTTTGTTGATATTACTATATAAAATAATACAATTATAAAACAGAATTTTTAAAAATCACTTAAATAATAAAATGTTATTTATTCATTTATATATAAATTAAAAAAATTGTCTGATAACGCGTTTAAAAAAATCAATAAAAATGATTGGCTTAGAATTAAAACAACGTTGGTCCAAGATAATCCACGAATATTACACGCCATAATTTCTCTTTCATTACCTATGTTTTCCACCTATATAAACATGAAGATAATTTGTACACAAACTTTCAACAGGTGAAACAACTAATACTCAAAAGTTTTTAGTGGTTGATACTTGATTCTACTACTAAGTTTTGTTTATTATTTAACCACAATATTCTTATGACAACGAATACGCTAACTGTGGCAGAGAAATGTAAATATTCTAAAACGTGGTCAAATATTGTTCATTTATTGTCGTCTCGTCGTTATTATGAATATCGAGTTTGGTTAGAAAATAATAATAAAAACAATAATATATGGTGGCGACAAAGCGACAGACAAGCTGGTGACGATATACGCGCGGTTCAGCGCAATTTTATACATTACATACTGAATCGTATTATGTGTATTGTATGATAAAAAATGTTTGTCGTGTGACCACGGTTTATGTATCATTGTAATAGGTTATTATTATATGTATTGTTAAGGGGCGTCGGGTGAAATGAAAATTCTTCGGCGACAGTAGTTTCTATAAACACTGAGCGAGTATGTGAAGTAAATAAATTATATCCATATATTATTAACTCGTTAACCGCCACGGTTTTTTTTGTCTTGTAACTCATAACCGCCATGAGATTTTATTTGAGATCTCAAAACAATTACTAGTACTGAATATCGAGACTCCATATGAGATCTCACCGAAATCGATTTTTGGTGAGATCTCATACGGAGTCTCAATATTCGGTACTTTTTATCGGATTTGAAAAGTACAGTGTTGCCACTTTCAGATGGTGTAATAAGCTTGCAGATATCATTTTTAGTTTTTTTTTTTTTATCAATATTTGTTTAAATCGTCAAAACTGTTGCCAAGTAAAACCCCCTTGGCGGCAGGGAGTAAACTGGTGAGATCGCATACAAGAGCTCATGGCGGTCAATGTGTTTTAATATTATTATTATTATTATTACGATATACGCGGGTGCACTAAACGAAAACGAATTTGTGAAAAAAGAAAAACACGCGATTTTCGTTGGACTTTTATCTATTTTATTCGTTTTTTTTTTTTTTGCCTAATGCGTTAAGGAGTTAATCTTGACACCATCGACGGTTCAAAATAAAATAAAATATTTGTACATTATAAAGTAGGATTACCTTTATCAATTTCAGCGTACCTCCGCTATAAATTATGATCGTAATATTATTATTTACAATGTGATCCTTTTATGTGCAGATGCGCGACGGAAAGCAATAATAATAAGGAAAAGTTGAGAAGAGAAGTATGAGAAGAGAGCAGATGAGAATAGTATATGAGAGTCATTGGTATAATAATAATATAATAATATATAATAATCGTAAGGTTATAGATTCGTTTCCATTATTACATATTATATTATAACTTTTACATTAATTATTATCCAACCAATTATATTAAAATACTACTGGGGTGAAAGTACTCGATTTTAAGTTAATTATATCAAATGGTACAAAATATTATTCGAGGAATCTAATAAATCTTCCGAATCTTTAGATTCTGAGCGGAGCGAGGAATGTATTGGTTTTACAATTATGTTTATTTCTTTTTCTTTTTTATTCTGTAAACACTTTTTATTCCTCTTAACTTGCTCAAAAGTATCAAGCGTAGCATCTTTTCTGTAAGGTTATATTCTTGAGCTGGTATTTTAAAGAGGTAATTTTTCAATTTTCGAAACAGTACTCGAAATAAAAGTGGTTAAAGGAGAAAAAATGTACGATTTCATGATTTTATAATATTAAATAATTAAGGACGACATTTACTACCAGAAATATTGCTTCAAATGAAAAATCACAAAAGATCTTTTTTGTTGCATCTTAGATTTTATTCTTTACGGTTTAAAGTTTGGAAAATGTTGGCTATTTTTGAGCTATTTATAGACATTTTAATTTTGGGAACTTTTTGCTGTAATTCGGTTAAAAACATTCGTAAAAACTTTAAATTCGGGTTGTTTACTTATATTACCCTCACCTAGACAGAGTAAAATTTTCAAAACATTTGAGTGACTTTTTTCTTTTTAAATCTAAGATTTGAAAATTTGTAATAATCTATAATTTATCCTAGACTGATAAAGCGTCTCCGCTCAGAATCGTTTTTCGTATTCAATGATATAATATTATTGGATTCAAATTTAATCCCATCCATTACAGTAACCCACTTGTTACCTACTGTACAGCAGAGCGACATCCATGACTTACCCGCTTTTTGTTTATCGAATTTTATATTTTTTAGTATCTTTTAAAGTTAATCAATTAAAAATATTTTTAACTGAGCCAATTATATATACATAAGCAATTATTATAATAAAATAGTAAAAACAAGTCGTTTAAAATATCTAATTCATAATGCAAAAACAAAAATATATCCAACAAATGAATCTTATTCCTTAGAACAGAAAAATATGGTCTCCATCAATTATATAGAAAAATATAATATACATTTTCATTTTGTAGGTCACCTGAACTTCATATTCATTATAAAGCATATTTTATATACGAATTTTAGTAAAGGAACGGTAAACAATTTATTTTCGCAATATCGTTTCATTATAATATTTTTAAACGTTAATCAGAATAAAAAATTCTCTGTTGTAGTTTATGTTTATGTGCTTCTATATTATCATTTGATATAAGTTATAACAAAATAAAAGCTTCGTGGAAAAAAGTACGTATACAATTATTATGTACTGATGATTACATACAACTCAGACGGAATGACTTTAGTTATTAAAAGGAAAACCCATAAAATAGGTAGAAAAAGTAGCAACACCTAACTTTATAGAACATTTGTTCTTTAACCGAACACCACTAGCAAATACGTATTGACGTGGTTTCGAAATGTTAGACGAACGCTTCATTTAAAAATTAATTCAATTTTACTTTTATATAATAAGCTATGACAATATTTGCCTATCATTAATATAATAAATATAACAGTTAAATAATATTTTTTATAACAAATATTTTACATAATAATATGCATTTTTAGTTTATTTAATTATGTTTACATAACATAACAATAATAATTTATGATTTAATAATGATAGTGGACAATGATTAGTGTTAATTATGTATTTGCGTTTAAATAAAAGCCCGAAACCAGTTAATTTATCATAATATTGATATAATATTATTATTGTGGACGAAGGCGATATACATAAGCGTTAATCGTGGAAAAACATTCACATATATTAGGTGCCTACATTGTGGTTATGCGTGGTAAACGGTTTCTTTAAGGACCGTGGTACTGGTATCGCATGTGGCAAATTATAATTACGTTATGTACTTATGTCTAGGCCTGTGTATTGCGGGTAGGTATACGCTGCAGGAATGTAACTGTATTTTGTGGTGATGCAATTGGTTGTCGTGAGCGAGCAACGTGCAGTTTCCCCAGAGATTAGGCTGAAAGCTGATAAATAATTTTAATTCAGTTGAACCGAGTTAAATATACGACAAAAATAGTTTATAATGTAGTTAATTAAATTTTGGGAATTACTCCAACCAGACGAGTTAAAATGTAATTAAAAATTAACTCATCGGTCTAATAGTTAAGTTAATTTTGTTGTTTACAGTATTTCCCCAGTAGTCAACCATGATGTGCTTTTTAATATAAAATTCAATTTTTCGAGTCTGTTGACCTATGATTGTTAAAAAACTTAACAGAGTTGATTTTTTTTATAGGGCAAGGTCCAATGAGTATAATAAGATAGAAACTCACTATTTTAAATTAATAAAAAATATTAATTTGAGTTCACCGGAATTTGATTAAATTCTAACTAGTATTTTACTAGTATTTAAGTAGGTACTTACGTATATACTTAAATTAACTGAAGCAAACTAACTCGTTAATGGCTTGCTGCATGGGGATTTTCACTTGAGTAAGAATATTACAATAAGTACAGATCAGTCAGACCATGTGAGAGCTTGAATGTCAACCCGATAAAATCAAATTGTATACATTACCTCAAGTCGCAGTAATAATTTCACTAGATATTGTCACTTATTAAACATTATTATATCATGTTAAAATATATTTGGTGAACATCCATAGGTACATGAGAAACGTGAATACTATCTGCTCGAGAAAATCGATGGTAATTACCATGATGACGATTATTATCTGAAGGTGAGTTATAAATATTACTGAAGTTAATTTCCTGAATCTGTAATTATATTAATGGTAAAATTCCGTCACCTAATTATTGAGCTCATATTTTAGTGACATTGATTTGTAAGATTTTGGGACATGTTGTATTTTGAAAGTCTTCAGTCTGAGAAGGAAAATGTTTATTAAACTTTTTTGGACTAATTAAGATTATTTTTCGGAGCGAAGACTTGGGTCAATTGGACAATGTGCGATTTATGGTGGATAATTTTTTACGCTTTTCGGCTTATTTACTAAAAACTAATACGACAGTAAGTTGTTACTAGTGGCTTTATATACATTTTTTGGGTACTCGTTTGTCTAAAGTATATTTACGCAACAACAGTGCCAATGATTTATAGAAATAAAAGTATAAAAATAAACTGGAATAACATTCTTATGTCCAGTAATCATGGTAGTTGTAGTCCACCCTTTTTATCACGCATATCATACATAATATTATATTATTATATATAGGAATACGTCTGAGGTAAATGCGGATTACCTTTACGGCTTTACGACGGCAGTTGATTGTTAGGG
Organism: Diuraphis noxia; assembly: GCF_037042655.1. Classification (NCBI taxonomy): domain Eukaryota; kingdom Metazoa; phylum Arthropoda; class Insecta; order Hemiptera; family Aphididae; genus Diuraphis; species Diuraphis noxia. Next base: position 58,427,443 of record NW_028301711.1, read on the forward strand.
TAATAATAGTGGCTTAAAGAGGCCACAGTGGCAATATAAAAGTATGCACATTGTACAAACGCATTTTATTTTTTAGAACAAACGAGAAATGCACTTAAGAATATAATATAATTCCTTCGGTGTGTATTTTGTATTGTTATCATCACATCATCATCGGAGTCGGAGTCATCGTAACAGTATTGTGTGTTTATAGCTACAAACTTGTGCGTGCGTGTGTGGAAAATAGGAAATAGGAAGTGAACTTACTTCGGTAAAATAATATTCAACATTCGAACGAATTGGATTTGATGTGATATTCACAGACTGCCGCTGAAATCACAAAATCGCACTGTGATGTGTTTTATGTTAAAAGAAACCCTCCACCTTCTGTAGCCATTTCAGCTTTGAAAACGAATTAGGTTGATTACCTAGATTAGGATGAGATACTTAAAACACAATATTAATTAAAACACCGCTACCCGTGGACTGAAGTTAGGTTAATGTTTATTTTTGTTTTGGGAGTTGCTCTAGTGAATGGATTCGACTGAAATATGACGGTATAATTGAGTCGGGGGTGCACGGTGCGCTTATTCAGATTATAAATCGGGAAGTTTTGGGCGTTCAATAACGTGATGGTACATTCAATAATCGTGAGCTTAGTGTTGAGTTACCATGTGATATATGCTCTGAGGCAACAAAAATGTGACATAAAGTTTTGTGTAACATACTTGAAGTTAAGTGATTATTGCAGTATTGATTACGGAGGAATAGTATTATTAATAAAGTTAATGGTTAATTTTAGAAATATAAAAATGTATGTTTCAATGTGATACTGGATTAAAAAAAAACAAATAGATTTCAATCGTTATGTATGTAAAACGAAAACATTCACTACAAAAGTAATAATAATACAACGCTATAGCTTTAAATGCTCATAAATAAAGTATGATTAATTTTAGAATTTATACTTATTATTTAAAAACATTATTTTTATAAACCTTAATTGATAGAATAACAACATTTTAAAACAATACATTTATGGTTATAATTTTTAAGTTTTGTTTATTTATTTGAATACCAAATATACATTTAATTCCATATTACAAAGGTGAATGTTTTTCGATTACTTTTGAAATATAAGAATCAAATTTAAAATGAATAGTTAATTAGTAATTACTTGTATAAGTATTTAAAGTTTTGTTAATTGTACATAAGGATTAACTTTTTACTGTGTAAACCTGTGTTAAAACCCAATTATCATCTAAGCTAAATTTATAAATATTTTTAATTAATATTAATCACTTGTTTTAAATTAAATTTTTATTTATGCTATTGTCTTTCAAAATGTAATTGTTTTTCAAAAGTGTCGACTAACGTTGACATAGTCATATAAAACTAAATATTTAAAAAAAAAACCAAATATATACGAAATCACAATGCGTGTGAACTGTAGACACTTAAATGTATAACTTTGCACGATAAAAAAAAAATCATTTAAATGTACATTATACGCATTATATAAGGACGAATATACTTACATAATAAGACAAGAAAGAAATAATAATATGCGGATTCGGGATTATATCTGTTTTAGCTTTTAAAACGTTTTATTTTTTGAGTATATGACGTAATAAATTATTAGAAAATTCGTATTAAAACTTTGAAAACAGATTACAATCAATCGCATTTATAAACAATGCTAAAAGGTTTATATTATTCTTGTTTTGTCTAGTACATTGGTGGCATGAGTATAATGTTATTCACAAATTTCACGAGTTTTTAATGATGATGATCAAGAGTTATGAATAATTGAACTAACTATTATGATTTATGGAGAGAGGGGTCGTATTTTTAAGTTAATATAATAATAATAATAATAATAACAGTTTTCTTTAAATATTAATTATCAGAACAATTAATTTATGTATTTGGCGTTTTCTAAAATTACCTTTAGGACTAATTTTAATAATTTGAACTAGAAAAAGAACAGAAAGCTAAAAAAAAGTACTCTATTCTGACATATTTCAAAATAAATAATTAAATAATACATTATTAAATTTAAAATTAATAAAAATACAATAAAGAGTAAAAATTGAAATTATAAAGATACGAGTAAAATAGTAATTAATTTATGTATCTATAGAAACTGGTGAACACTGTGATCTATAAATTAATTAATATTTGATAAAGTTGTTCATTCATTTTTAATGGGGATAAACGTAGTGTTTTTAAGCGTTTTTTGAAATTATTTGAGCTTATACCAGCATCAATAAATATTTTTATTTCACCTATAAATGTTTTTTCTGATATGAAAAAGACTGTATTTAACGTTTAAACATAACAATTTTAATATTATTAATATAAATCTTATAATATGCGCCATTTAATTTATTTTTTATTTTGTGTATAAACATTTTTATTTTATAGTTTCTAGGTAATATATAGACTAGTAGAAGAAATAAATTCTTTTTTCATGAGATAAAAGTATAAAACATAAGAATTATTGAACCCAATAATACTAAAAAAAAGTATAAGTCACGGATCTGATCAAAAATTAAACATCGCTCATAAGTCATTTTATGGTGCAAATAATAATAATTATATAATTATAAAATAAAAAAACAGATATCTATGCAAAATAATAATAATAATAAATACATAAATATTATTTCTACCTATTAATTTTATAATATTATTATATACGATTCAATATACATGACGTATACATTTTTTAGTTTAACGGACTTTATATTAAACAAAATAACATTAAATCATTATTCGTTAGGTTTGTTTTCGTATCACCTGTGCTTTAAATATATATTAAAACAGCAATGAACATGATGACATAAAAGTTGCACAAATTTTTAAAGTACTTATTCTAGGGTGACCATATTAAAAAAAAAAAAAATACAGGACAAAATTAATAATAATTTAATTTTTTTTTATTAAAACTTAATATATATATATATATGTATATATTAACGATTATTAACAAGTCGACTACACTCAACGATTGTTGGTACCAATTACCAAACTAATAGCAATAGCTATTCGCTATAATAACGATAACCGTATTCACAAAACGTATTTTCAGTGATATAAATAGATAGAATCGAAAGCATATAGTCCGATAACGGTCAATCTGATAACTCCGATAAGCTCCTATAACTCGTAGACATACCCCATATTGATAAATTCAGACAATTACAAGATTACAATTATAATCATTATTCATTACTTTTGTAAGTTTCGTTTTCAAATTCATTAAAACAAAATTGTTTGATCAAAAAAACAGGACAAAAAGCGTCCTGAATAAAGTTTGTCAGGACAACAGGACACAACGCTGAATTAAAGGACAATCCTGTAAAAAACAGGACGTATGGTCACCCTAACTTATTCCAAAAATTAAAAATTAAAGAAATAACACATAAATATTATTCAATGATATAATAAATCGAAAACTTATGATTACGGATCACCTTAATTCATAAAAGTATTAATATTTAATATTTATTATATAATTTGTATTTAGTTTTATAATATATAATATTATTTTATATTATACACTTCACGTTAATGTTTTAAATAGCGTAATGTTATAAATCAATAACAGTATATTTTATTATCGTAATAGTTTTGGAATAAATTACCAATGAATTAGGTTATTATTTGTGATATCCAACTATCCGTAAAAATGTGTTTTTGAAAATATTTAATGAAAATTTATTTTTTAATGTATCTTTCATATCACTAAAAAGAATACCAAGGAGAATTCTTCTTAGTTATATGATAATTAATAAGAATTATGAAAATATTTCAATAACATAATATAAATACTATAAAATGTGAAAATAAATTGTTTGCAGACATGATTTGCTAAATTTGATATCTTAAGACTATAATTAATATAATACTTGCACAACAATTGTAGCTTAACAAAAACCAAACATAATTATAAATCAGAAGAGCGACGAATAAAAATTTCGGACATTACAATTCATTAAAATTGAATAAATTAGCGTTCTATAATATCTTCAAGGCCGTAAACCATATTTTTACCTTAAATATTGATTTTTAAACTATTTTAATTTAAAATGTTTAAATTTTATAACTATAAAAAAAAAAACAAAAACAATAAATGTATAATAAAAATAGAAGCAGGTATAGATATTATGTACCTATTAATATATAATAGTATACTATAGATTTAGAATAAAAAATAATAAAACAGTTGGGTTTGACTACGCGTGGCCAATTGAAATAATTTAAATATTTATATATTCGGTGGAGCTTAAATGATAGAAATTCAAAAAAAAAAAAAAAAATATAAACATTTATTGTTTTATTCATATGCCGTTGACGACGACTACGACGACGTAGACGACAAATTCCTGTCTACGGAATTGTTTTCAAATTGAAATTCTACCAGACGGCCGACCAGCCGATAACATTCTTCGCTGTTGGAGTTTTGGAAGATGGGCAACGTATTAAAATTGTTTAGAGCAAAATGTAATGCAAATAAAAAAAGGCTACTTCTGTTGCAGTCGCGAAAAGTCGGTGCGCGTTCTCGGTATAGAAATATGATATTCATTCGTTAAGTAACGAAATACTGCTATAGTATGTTATAAATAAATTTTGAATGTTTATTCACTTAAAAATTAATAAACCTGTAGCACTTATGTAGTAAAAAGTTGTTAAATATGAATGAACATTTTTAAAATATTATGTATAATTTTTATATTTTAATAATTTAATCAAAATTAGTGAAGGCATTTAAAATAAATATACCATTGTAGTTATTAATTGCAATTACATAAAAAAATATATTTAACTTTCTTAATCAAAAGGATAGCGTTGAACAACAATGGTTGCATGTTATGTATATCCAATAAATGTATAGCTTTTCCACAATAAGTATGCGATAATTTTATATGATCTTTATAATAAATTACAGATACACAAACTAAGATTCAGTTTTAGTTCTTACGTAAATGCGTTTTTTGTTTTGTCGATATTTTATATCCAAACCTATAAAATAAGTTATTACGGCTAGAAAAAAAAGCCAAAATATGCACTTAGGTACATGCAAAATTTTGTATAATATGCAAATATATGCAAATCGAAATTACTAATTTGAATCTTGCCATCGTAAAACAAATTTCTATCTAAGAATACACGCAATAAGACAATCTAAATAAAAAAAAAAAAACATGAAAATCATAAACATCCCGACTTTAGACTTATTATTATTATTATTATTACTGGTAGGTATTTTATGCGCAGTGTAATAACGATGAACGTGAAACGACCTGCTTGGTCCGTATGAATTTATAATGTAAACTCTGCAATTTATTATAATATTATCATTTATTATTATTACCGCGCCAGTTCGGCGAGACGCGCAAGACGTTTGTTTGGCGCAAAAACACGTGGTCGATTACAGACCTGTGAACTAAAAAAAAACCGGTGAAAACGTGTCGGTCGTATCTGAAAACTCGATGGCATATTATTTGTTATTAATTTTCAAAAATTTCAAATTTTCAGACGGAAACGTTCTGCGTGCAAATAGGAATATTTCTCGTTTCCCGTATCATAAGACACACTTGGCCACCGTTAATGGTGAATATTGGTTTTTGTTTGATTTTTATTTGTGGGAATGAGGGCAAATTTCTTTTGAAATACTATTAAATACCCATTTTATACAAAATAAAACTCTCATATTAGTGTATTACGAATAATGATTCGTCTTAAGAAAATGTATATAATTAATGATGTCATGTCACGTTGGACTAAATGGCCATAAGACACGATATTACACGCTGAGTGTAAAATAGTGTTAATAAATTATATTTCACGAATATGATTCAGAAAACTAAAATATAAATATAAATAAATATTTAATTTTGTAACCTACTTATAAGTTCTGGATCACAACTATTTTAATATTCTAACACTGCAAAATATGGACCATGTGAGGTAAGCCTCTCACCCCTTCATAAATTCACAACTGCCAACCATACAGTATATTATTTACCTATTTTATACGCGTATAACATTCAATAACTATTTATTATAGATTAATATATTAAATTAATATTATGATATATCTATACGGCTGGTGTTATATGTTTCATGTACTTGTATTGAATTTTACGACATATTCGCCATGCAACCCTATTGCTCATGAAAAAAAATATAAAAAAAAAAAAATAATATATAATATTATAGTAGGCGCACGTAGATATTATAATAATCGTCTTATGAAACGATAGATATTATTAAGTACATACAGTATGGTACGAACGGAGAGTAGAGTCATATTGTATACATGAGCTGATCCAGTCGAAACAATGGAACTATATATTAGGTATGTAATATGTATGTTTGTGTGATTAATAATTATATATACCTAATAGTGTCAGTGTTGTCAGGCACTTGGATAAAAGTTTTTATTTTATTTTTTAAATACTTTTTTTTCGAAAGTATTTAAACAATATAATATCAAATATTCGTTTTTTTCTATTGTTTAACAGAATAACCTATAGGTGAGCTATTTAATTAAAATAAATTAAACACTTTTCTGGTTCCTTAGATTTTAAATTAGTTTCTATTTTTCAAATGCAAATACTTTCATCCCTTTAAACTTCAATGTTTTTATACAGCGTGATTCACCTAGCACGATGCACACTTGTTTTTCTTTAATTATGGATAGATTCAATTTTTTTTTTTAATATGAATTAATATTTTGATTTTTATATCATTTAAAAAGTTTACAGTGGTGATTCAAACTTATTTTTTCGAATAAGAACTGTCTTCTTACTCTAAATTATTATGCAGATGATTTTTTTGAAAATGTTTAAGATAAATATAAATACGAATTTGAACTAGTAATATCTAAGTATTTAATATTATTATTAATATATTTTATTAAAATATTAAATATAAAATATATTTAATATTGGATATAGTATTTATTATAATCAAAAAATGTTCACAAATCATAAGACGTTGCTATACTCGTATAACATAATTAATTACCTAATAAGATATTTGAATCATCAGAGCTCTTGTAGGTTGGGTTAGGTTAGGTTAGTTGTAACTAAATAAAATAAATAATGTGAAACATTTTTCGTTTAAATTTTGATTTAGATACATAAGTATTTTCCAAAAATGTATATAATAAACAATTAACTAAAACAAGGAAGATTCTCAAATGAATACAAAAAAAAAGTATGGATTGTCACGGACGAAGACCTTTAAATGATGAAAGAAATCCAAGTATTTTAAATTATGGTTTTAAGTTTATTAATTAGAAGTTTTGAAAACCAGAATTCGAATTAATTTTGATGATCATGATTTGTTGATCCATGCTGTATACTGTTCATTTATATAAAACAGAATATCCATATATGTATGGACTATTTGACAATTACTAATTAGTAATAATTTATTATATGGCTTTTTAAATTCAATAGTTTTATAGATTTGTGTCGTACATTTTGTATTGATATTTTAGAACGGTATCAAGTCTCAAGTGCCACAAATTTATTTTGAATTTTATAATTCGTTTTTGATAACCCCATATTTTGTGAGAGGGTAATGGAGCATAATATGTTTTTGACAATCGTAATTCGCATTTCGTAATCATATCGTCTTCAGTGTAGAGTCTCTACACTGTAGACTATCAAGTGTTGAGTGGTGATGTACGTATAATTACATTTTTTTTTTCAAAGTAAAATCGTTTAGGTATGTCTTGTTTTTATTAAAAAAAAACTAATTCAGAAATAAATAGAATTTTATTTGGAACGAATACTTTTAAAAGCTCATATTTATTTTAATATTTCACTATAAATAAGAGTTGTGAGCTACCTATATTTAACAACTGCATTTGACTAATTTCTTGTTTGACTATATTTAAAAAAATATTGTTTAACTACTGCCAATAATTGTTGATAAGTTTAATGTAATATTGTGAAACGGGCCAGGGTAAAAAGACGTTCTATATAATCATAATAATTTAAAAAACTTAATCGTTCAACATTTCTATGGTTTTTCCACATGGAAGATTTTTATAGTAAACAGTTTATACTATTTGTATCACAAACGTGACCAAATGTAATGGCCAAATCTCAGCACTGTGTTAACGTTGTCATAACATTAAAAGAGTTATCGTTTAATTTGAGAAAAAATTCGAAAAAATTTGAAAAAATTTGAAAAAATTGTATTAAATATTACTAAGTGATATTATGACGGCAATATCATATACAAATGTAGAAATAAAAGCAATAATAAATTGAAAGTTTGACGGACGACATTTTGTAAAAAATAAATTTTATTCCACGAATGGTACATTAAGATGTTATGTCAGTTGAAATGCTGAACTATTTTCAGAGATACACTACGGTTGTTGATAAAGTAGAACCTAGTCAAACGGATAAAGGTGTGAAAATACCACTTATTAACTCAAAACCTTTATCCACTCAATCCTTCAAACGTTATTAAATTTAAAATACTTACGTATATTAAAGAGTTGTTTGCTTATTATTTGCGTGTAAAAAATATGAATTCAAGTGGTTCACAACTTAACTTGATGTAGTTTTTACGATTAATAGTTCAAAAATATAAAATATGTTTCACTCGTAATATACATAATAATATGTATTTTAGTTCTTTATAAAAACTACGAGTCGTGGCTTTTAGTCTGATTTGAAATATTTAGGTATTTTGACTCAGTATGTAGAACAATGGCTAACAATAATAATGAATTTATAATTATAATTTCGAAAGGGTGTGGACATTAGCGCTATATAAAAGTACTGGTAAATAGTTAAAATCGAGTTTCTATCATCCGATTACAAGTCATCCATCAGTACCAAACCGAGTAAAATATTTTATGATTAAGCCAATGACGTTTAATGGAATTTATGGAATTATTTCTTTTTTTGAACAACGGTTTCGTATACTAGGTATGTGCCTTAAAGTCGTTTATTTATATATTTTTAGATTTTGTGCCTCTTGCTAAAAAAAATAAAAATAATAATCCATTCCCAGACGAGTAATGGTTTTTTGACGGAGCCTACATCGCTGCGCTGGTATTTATTATTTCATGCTGTTTTCATGGTGTAAAATTGTGCGGTCATATTTTGTAGTATTTTAGTTAAAATTTGAGTAGGAAATATACATAATATTACTGTTTACTAGTTATACTACTACCCAAATGTTTTTCTCAAGTAGGTACTGCACCGCGCCCAAACGACCATACGGTATAAATGTAATCACGTTAACAAACGCTGGCACATTAAATGTAAACACTTACTACCTATCGATAATGATGAATTGTAATTATTGTTATTTAGAAATAGTAAGCTTTAATTTAACTTAAACAATATTCTACTCTGAAATACTTTAAACTCGACCTTACCTGAAATTTCGTTTTTTATTTTTAAATTTTTATTTAATAGGTAATGATACTTAATGATCATACCTACCTACATGTATAATATATAATAATAAAATATAAAACACTCTTGTTTGTTTTATTTATTACACTAAATTCTGAGTGGACTGAAATATAATAATAATAATTGGGATTACGGCACATCCGCCATCGAGTGATTGCCTACGGTTATTATTATAAAAAACCGTGAATTTATGTTCTCGTATCTGATACAGATTAAGAAAACCACACGTTGAGTTTGAACATGTGTTGTACATTTATCATTTTGATAACAAAATAAAAAACCCCGTTATTCGAGTAGGCGGATATAGTGAATTTCCTATATGGCACTCGATCGCAGCACAATATTATATTATTCTGTACATCTGGATGCTCGCCTACGATGTATTAAATTAGCATTTAAAAAAAATAAAATATACGACAAGGAAGCGATTCTCGTGATCTCCTGAGAAACACGCTTATAGTAAAATTACGATGATCTACATGAAGGCATAATTCATTTTATTATATAAGATATATGGACACGTATTTCTCCTGTTTGAATCTTATTAGCACTAATTTGAAATTATATGATACTTTTGATTCTGAGTCGAGTGAATGTATTGATTTAAATTGGTTTTTGATAAATTTTTTCTTAAAAGTTTTGACTTTCAGATTGAGGATATTTGGATGTATTTGGTACTTAGGGAAGATTGAAAGTTTTAACCAAATCGATTTAGTGTAACTCAAAAACGATGATTCACCGACAATCACCGTTTACATGATATTTTCAAGCTTTTTGAGCTATTCATATATATATATAATTTTAAATATCGATAAAAAAATTATTTTCCAAGCAAAAAAGTTTAAAAATTTCCATGATCCTTGTAAGTTGTTTATAAACTATTAAAAAAATATATATATATGCATAGACACTATTATAAGTGTTTAAAGTTGACAAAAATCGTGAAAATCTTTGTGGTTAGGTATTCATGAGTATATATTTAAAATGTAAATACGTAATACAAATATACTTCATTTTTTTTCGTTCTATATCAAAAAAAATTTTATTGTAAATAAATTTGTTATTGTTGTTTCAAATTTCTTTGACTTTGAATGTTATCCATATTTTTCAGTGAATTAATATGATCGATTTATATGATATTATATTATATATATTTATATGATCAATCTCCTTAATCAATGTTTAATATTTTGTTGTATATTTTCACGATCCATGATTTTTATTCATCATAATATGTGGAAATAAATCAGAATTTTTGAAGTTTAATGATTATTCCATATTATATTTACGAACAGAATAGTATCATAATAATAAAAGCATTAAAGCATAACATAAGGCTAATCGACGGAGGTTGCTAGCTATGTGGCAGCCTACCTAAATCTAAAATAACGTCCTCCGCAGGGACGAAAGGAGGCGGTGACTAATTAAGCTGTTCAATAGAATTACCAGCCTGTCCAAACAAAGCGCCTGGAGTCCAGTCATCGATCACACCAGACGGCTTTTATTACATAAAGAGCACTGCCGATGTAGGTTGCTATACAACTCGATATCTACAACAGTCAAATTTAACGTTAACGACGACGTGAAGGGTGGTCTTAAAACGGGGTTTTCGTGCTCAGAAAAATCGCAAACCTATACTACTGTCTATTAATAATAATATTTAAAATCATGAAAGATTTATTCGGCCATTAATCGTTTCCTGCACAGGGATGTAAATGGCGTATTCACATTTATTCACATATGCTGCATTAATAGAACAAATTAATTATATCGTCGTAATAAATCGTGATATAATGTCCAACTAGATCATAACTATAATAATATTGATATGAACGTTACGCACGATTGTTAACTGAAGCGTCGTGATTTGATCGAGTCATCGCTGGATACTATATTATGTAGTATTGTCTTAAGTATCGTAGTAAAGGTATTTAAATACCTTTAAAGTATTCATAGAATAAGTGCTTTAGAAATAAGTATTTAGAAAATGTTTTAAAATACAACTGTCTTGAAGGTATTCAGGTGTCTGTAATGTATATTTAGAAATAAAATACTTTTCGAAATTCTTATGAAATATTTATCTGCACGTTTCAAATTATCATTACGTAATTTTATTTACTGCAGTTAAAAATTAAAAACAAATTAGTATTTAATAGTTATTTATTTTAATTTGTCGTCAGTATAAAATTGAGTAGGTTGTACAAAGTTCTAATAATATAAGTAGCATTACAATTTTATATTTTCAATATTTCAATTTACAAAATTATTTTCCTTACTAACTTGTTTAATTAAAGAATAAACACTAATAAAAAAGTATTTGAATCATCTGCAACTTTAAAAGTATTATTTTCAAGATTGATAATTTTATAAAATATCTTATATTGAGGTTATTAATTAAAACTTGTGCTCTAGAATAATTATTTTATTGCATAGAGTTATAGACAATGAACATAATAATTAATAATACAATGCCACAGTGGTCCATAGATGATGACGGTTAGACGTCGTATTCTATTTTGTTGAAAGCTCGTGGTCCCATGACAATCAATGGCAGTTGAACGTTATTTTATTTTTTTGTGGATCTACACAAATATCCGAATCATATAGGTACTTTTCAAACTTTCCGAAAGCCACTGATTAAAAAAAAAGACTTCACTGGTCACTTATCCAAAAACACTATTACAAAAACTACCATAAAAGAATTATTGTTTTACATTTTTCTAAAATTGGTAGACCTCTCTGACATTAACTAATTATAATCTATATAAATATATATTAAAAAAAAAAAAAACATTATAAAAATTAATACTTTCGCGAGGACTATCAAAAAAGACCTCACATGCAGATAATCACCTTATGTCTTTAATAACTGCAAACAACCGTAACCGTTTTGCCTAACGTAGGGGTGTATCAACGGCACAAAACCGTATGATATGGCATCAAAATCTTACCAAAAGTTTCAGAGGACATAGACGATGAATAAATCTTCAGTATTAATAGTTAAAAAAATCTAATTTAGATTAATAAATCGTAAACACTGGGCTCGGAATTATAGAAGGGGTTAACTTTATTTTTTTTTTTGAAAATCAGCATGTTAGCCAAATCAATAACGATTTATTTATCAACTTGTCACCATTAGTGCACAATAATTTATCATTAAAGCTCACAAACAACTATTTTAGTGCAATATTCAACAGTTGTTGAGAATTATTCTAAAATATGTTCAAAAACATTATGTAAAAGTATCTTCTTTTGGTCCTAAATTGGGTTTTTTTGGGAAAAATAGGTATTAGTTTTAATAAATTAAAAATACTAAAGTTCTAAATAATTGGTAAAAATAAATTCACAACAAAAAAGTTATATTAGTATAACTTTTTGTTCGTTAACAGAAATGTTTTACATTTTCGTTTTTAACACCGTAAATACCGTTTTAATTAAAACCAATCAAAACTAAAATAAGGTTTAACGCAAAACACTTTTGTTAGTTTTTATAATCGTCAATCATTAAAAGTCATTCATTACGAAGGAATATAATGGTTAACAGTTTGGAATTTAAAATGTCCCTTGAAACAACACAGTTTGATATTTCGTTATAGCTCCTCTGTGGTTCCGAATCCACGAAATGTAAAAATTTGAACATTTTGTAATCAAAAATTATCTAATTATCTGTGTTAGTTTCCAAAACGTTACTCTTAGGAACAATGTAGTAAAAAATATAGAAAAATATACTGTGGTACTACTAAACCACTACTGGTGCTCGCCAAACCGTAAACGGAAATTGTAATGTATATTAACTACCTATTAATTATTATTAAAATCGGATGCATACACATTCGTGTCGCGAATTTATTTATTAAGCGATATTTTTGAATGAATATAATACTATGATGACAATTCACGTATAATATTGCATGGTTGTACATAATTGTTGTATCATGCATAATATATAAGAAATATTACAATTAGAACTATTAACTAGGTTAAGTAAACAATCATATGTAACTGGTAAAATACCAAAACAATTAAGTAATGGCGTAATACAATAACAATTAGTATAATTTTAAGCTTAGTCAGTAAGTATAATGTAACTAGGTTAAACTCAATATCGATATTACCGATAGTGTTTCGATTGTAAAATTTATATTTAAGGAATATGTGAAGACAGAAAATGGGTCAGTTGGCGGTAGTCGTGTGGTCAATTACCACTGACCACCAGTGTCAGAGCTAGGTGGTGATCGTGTGACTCGATCGCCACTGGACGTCAAAGTATTCAATAAAAGTGCTTATGATTAATTTGTTCGTTTATTTGTGTACGTCAGTGATCGGCGTATATGACAAAGGTAAAGGTATTTCCGAATCAATATGATAGATACAATGGCACAGTTATGTTACAAATATTTAAAATTATATATTAAATTGTAAATAAAATTACGCGTGTGTTGTTATATTATATATAAAATAGGTATGTGAACTTGTAGTCAATTGCATCTCACTCGTATCACCTAATGTGATTCAATAATGATAACATTTTGGTTATCAATAATACCTTGTATGATCATATTATGGCTATTATAATATGTAACAATACCATTTCTGAATATGGGAAAAATCGTATCATTTTAATATAGCTATTTCATTACTTTTGACAATGAAAATTTTATATTTATTTAAAAATCGCAGATTTAATGTTTAATAATAATTTTAAATATAATAATACTCATAAATATGAAATTTAGAAATGTAGTAAAATAATATGTAGAATATACTATATTCATCATAGTATACATGGAAACGTTGTACGTCGGGTAAACAAATTGAATTTTTTTTTAAATACACATATAAGTACAATCCAAAAAGAGCGGGTAAGTGGGTATTGCTCTGATGTACATTAGGTGGTGGGGTGGACCTCTGACTAGGGTAGGTTAGATTTGAATGCAATGATAGGTAGGATCATTGTATACGATAATCGATTCAGAATGGAGATGATTTGTCAGTCTAGGGTATATTATATTTAAATATTGTTATATATTCTATTTTGAAACAAATATTTTATTTTTCAATTAGGACGCATTTTGCATAAGGCATAGTTAATCAATTTTTCCAAAAACATTGCATGTAGTTATCATAGTTCATAATACCATATATTATCAGAGATATACATATACCTAGTTTGAGAATAAATCGTTATCATTACACGATTTCATAAAAATTTAAAACTCAAACGCTCAAAACATTTTTTCTATAATGACGCTTCAAATTTTCTCTATGGCTATTTGAAGCAAAACTTATGGAAAACTTAGTGTTGAATTGTATAACATTTCATATAAATACAAACAATATTATGAATTTTGAACTACAAAATAATTTGCAAATATTCATGGTTTTGACGAATTTTTGTCAATATCTGAAATTCAAATGCTAATATAAATTTAATTTGAATTTGCGGTGGACATTTTTTTTTGTGATAAAGATTGACAAAATTTTAAGGAATCTTGTATTCAATTTTCAAATCTTAGATTTAAAATGAAAATTTTTTATGAATTTCTAGCTTAAAGCAATTTGCGAATTTTTGTGATTATTACGTATTATGTCAAAATTCAAAATTTGAATGCTTATAAAAAAAAAAATTGTGACTATGAATTTCTTTTATTTTTCATCTGCTATTGTAACAATATACTAAGAGCCTTGTATTAAATCTTCAATATTTTCTACCCAAAAAATAAATTTTTATCGATATTAATTTTAAAAAAAACTAATAATGATCGAAAATTGCATATACCTATGAATAGTACAACATAAGTCAAAAATATTTGAAAATTTCATGGCGGATAGAATATACTTCTAAAAACATTCGGTGAAAATTGCATGTATCAATGGTCATTTGTTTTAAAGTTACATCAATAATCAAAATCAATTTTGTCGAAAACTGATTGTGCGTAAAATATCCCGTTTTTCCCTTAATTTTTAGTTTGTTTATCCCGATTATTAACTCATAAGGAACCTTGAATTAAATTTTCAAGTTTTTTTGGTCCTCCAAAATTTTTTTAAACCGGCAATTCAAAAAAAATTCTCAAAAAATTTGAAAATTTCAGTGGTCTATAAATAACTCAAAAAAAGTCAAAAATTTTTGAAAATTAAACTGTATATAGATATCACTAACATAAACATTTGGTGAAAATTTCAAGTATTTACTGTAATCAGTTTTTGAATTACAACCATATAAAAAAATTGATTTGGTCGAAAACTGGTTTTGCGTAAAAATTCCCATTTTTCTGTCATTTTTTTTTTGGTTTTCTCAATTTTTTTGAAAACTGTTGGAAAATGTTTACTTTTGACTTCTATAATGCACCAAGGATATTCACTTTTACATCGAAAACCACCCCCAAAGTTTGAAATTGAAGCATCATTTCGACTAGTTATGCTGTACACAGACACAAAAAAAAAACACACACACATCATTGTAAAATCAATACATTCATCACTTCGTTCAGAATCTAATATTCTAAAACTATTTAATTTTCGAAATATAAAAAGCATTTGTGTACGAAATAAAAATGTGAATTTACTATACTATTGCTCATAGGCCTTTACGTTTGTTGTTGTACGTTTTATTATTTATATCATAGCAACGATTCGCGCGAAAAATACCAGTTCCGCACCGGAAAGTTTGCGTTTATTTAACATCGGAAACTGGCCCTACAGTATGAGTTATATTGACGATGAGAATTTTAAGAATGCAATGATTTTTTATCTCATATACAGGGTAAAACAGATTTTGTTTTATAACTATAAAGTTATAAAGTTGTTGGTTTTTACATGATCCTCGCAGTTTTTTTTCACAACATTTTTAAAAATGTTCATTTATGAATACCTATATATTAAAGATATATACAATCTGTTTGAACCCTGGGTCACAATTATAATATTATAAAGATAATGAAAACTTGTTAGAAGAAGCAATCCATTAGTGACACTTTCTAATGATTTTTTTATTGATTTTTTAGTTATTTACTTAGTCCAGGTTTAGGAAATCTCTACACCATTTTGTTTTTAATTTCATATCGTATTTTTTTTTTATTACTGCTTTTTAATTTTTTAACTAGAATATATTTCTAATTTCATATTCAGAATCAGAATATTTTTTTTTGAAAATATCAATGAATTAAAATAAATTAAATAATTAAAATTGAATTAGAATGAATCTAATACTTGTATTACCTATGTAGTATTATAACTTATAAATTTCATAAGAGCTGATTGAATGATTGGAGTGGGGCGTGGCTGTAGGGTGTACCTATTAAATTATTGGTCCATTATAATCTGAAGATAGAAACGTTAAAGTTTAAATACGTATAACTGACAAACCACTTATTGGACTTTGATGTTCGTCCACATCACTTCACTAAAATAAACATTCTGTAAATACCTTTACGTGCATTTCCATGCTATTTGTTAAGATATAATTGTTTGGCTATATGCCGGATTTCCGATATTTTATACGTGCCGAGGTCATATAATTCCATTTTGGGATTCCTGCATCATCTGGTATCATACTTTCTTTTTGTTTCAACCCCTAGATTTGATAACTGGGTTCTCCGATAGTGCGTTATCTGAGTATTTATAGAACTCCAAGTAGCGTGGAACAAATACAAAACTGAAAATTTGAAATAATATACTGCACAGGGAAAGGGCGATGCACCGTATAGTATAAAAAGCCATCGCGATCTTCCGACAGGTAAATCCTTAAATCTACTTGTTATAATGCGTCTTGATGTGTGTTCGCACATGCATAAAATACATACACTATACAGGGTGATTTAAAAAGCATAATCACCCCTATTTCTTTAAATTTAATAATTTAAATATGAGTGTGCTAACCGCTTACACAATACATACATATTATGTACCTATTAAAATGAGAATCCCTGTCTTCGCTGTAAATTATTTAGATTTTAATAGATAATTTTGGTGTATCTAATTCGAGATTAGAACAAGTAGTTTCTTAGTTATCAGGATGAAGGAAATACTAAGGATAACAGTTTATAATTAATAGTCCTTAAAAATATAAAATAAATATAGCACTGAATATTATATTACCTATATTTATTTTAATTGAACCATTTCCACAAATTATAAAATATGTTGATAGGTTAATATTAATTAATGAAATTTTAAAGTAACACAGCTCTCATATTATTTTCCAAACTCATTATCATTAGGTATTCTATTGTATTTAATGCACAAAGTAAAATAAATCAAAAACTGCTTTTTCAAAACCTAATTATAATATGACATAATTTTCAGAAAAATTATTTAATACAAAAATTTACAGTGGAAAAGTGTGTTTTTATTTAAAAAATAGAAGTTCGTATCTCTGAAGGACGTACCTAAAGAAGTACAAAAAATATCTTAAGAATTGGAAATATTTTCAAGCATAATATTTAACAGTCCAAAAACCAGTTTTTTGTATAACTTGTATAATTGCTGTATTAAGCTTAACTGCTTAATTGAAAACAAAAAGTTGGTGGATTATGCTTGATAAATCACCATGCACAATATTGTACATGTATTTAAAATATATCCACTCATATTGGTACCTAAAATGTTCTAAGTCATGAAATGTGTAACTAAAATGTTTTCGTTTTGCACCCCACTAATCTACTCAACATGGTTGACCAAATTACGTTAATTTCTGTATTTCCACGGTCGCCGTTACCCCTGGTAGTCCGCGACATCATCCATTCTCGAGAAGCATGTAATGATGTTACTTTCCGGTTTAGCGTAACCAGCATTTAACATTCTGTTCCAACCTCTGGATCAACACTCTAAATATGTGTTTATAATCATTACATTATTTTATTCAATATAAGCAAATGTATTGTTATATAATTAATGTACTTGATTAAATCATTTAAATTCGTAGTAAATCTCGTGGAATTTTAAACGATTAATACTAATGATATGCTTTTCAAATTTTTGTTGCACACATAATATGAGGTTTCACATTGTTAAAATAACAATATATTTTTTTTAATCGTACACACAATATTATATTAACTAATTAGATATTAATTTTACATAATATTATATACATTATATCTATATTTAAATATTATGTTTTATTAATTTTGCTATAGACACATAAGTCAAAAAGTTATTTGTATACCTATCCAACACTGCGATACTTTGAGTAAATAAAAATATTATTATTAAGTACATTAATTTATATAATAAAAATATCATGACGTTTTCATTATAAAAACTTCGAAATTGAATGGATTATTTATATTATTTTAATACCTACCTACCCAAGCTGAATAACGCTGTGAATAGCAACAATAACAATTGTTAAAAACCCAGCACCTACCTATAAATTATAAATAGTATTAATTTAATCATTTATGTTTATACATCAACTTAAACTATAGAATGTTAACATATTATATATCAATTTTATTTTTGTTAGAGGACATTTAAATTGAATATTTCCATCTGTTTTTTTTTTCAATCACGTGGTAAATATGTAAAATACACACAAGATAGAATTTTCAAAGATTGTACTATTTACGAATAAATGGGTTGATACTATATTTTTATATGCAACTTTTTACTATCTTTTGTTTTTATGCCATGTTTTTTTTCACTCATAATTCTTATTTTTTCGACTTACATTAGAATTCCCTTTCAGTATTTTCTTAAGTATTTTATAACATGGCAGTACATTAAGGTTTCATATTTTTTAAGTACATAAGTAGAATGTATTATTTTACATTTTCGACCTTTTTATTTTCCTTTTCCTAATTATTATTTGTTAATTTGAAACACATTATACTAACAAATAATCACAAGGTAGGTAAACTCAATATCTTCGACATTGATGATTTTAAAATATTTTTGTTTTAGGTACAGGTTAATTTTATAAATCTTTATTGAAAATCGAATATAAACACCTAATATGAAAACCATCTGTTTTGATATTTTTCACAAAATATTTATGTTTTAAATTAAAAACAGTGCAAATGTTATTGTTTTTTCATAAAATTAAAATAATTTTCATTTACAAAACGTTACCTATACAACATAAATTATTGTGGTCACTAAACAACTGGTAGGACATATTATGGTTTTTGCCATTAAAATTATAGGTTAGGCACAATATAGTTTTTTTATTATTCATTAGTTTTGTGAGTATATATAAAATAATATTTTGTTTGCTTTATAGATATAATATAGTAAGGTATAGTAAATTTTCAAAGAATAAATTACGGAAAAAATAAAAATGACAATTCATATGATAATTATTATAATTTTAGTTGTAGAGTGTGAAAAAATTTTGATATTTTATGAATATTTAAGAAATCCAATAGAAGTACTTTACTCATTATTTATAACATAATAAAGTAAAAAGATTAATTATTTAATATTCATGTACTTATTGCATTTATTCTTCCATCGCATTATAATAAAGGTTAATTACGGAGGGTTAGGTTAGGTCATACCTTTTAGCAATGGTGAAACTCGGATAAAATGTACTATAAAATTAACTAATGCATATACGTTAAGCGTCCTCATATGCAGTGGGATAGTTATGGGAGGTGGTGATGGAAATAGATCACTCTAGAGACCTCTTTTTTTTCTTTAATGTTTAATGCATTGACTTATACTTGATATAAGAATATTTAATTATAAAATTACCCATATTATGATATAAATTACAAGTAATAATAGACTAATACATATAGGTTATAGACTAAAAATTAAATCCATAATAGGTATTATAAAAAATTTAATACATTTATAAAAATGTAAATATTTTCGAAATTGGCCTGAACGAATGACAGCAGAGTGGCTGACTCTTTAATCTGATTAATTGTATTTATTTCGTATGACTTTTAAAACAAAATCGTCTTAAGGATGAAAACTAAAACGATTCATAACATAATACAGAATATATTATATATTATAGATACAAAGGTTTAACTTAGATTAATTATTATTAGATTGGTAGCTTGATCGTAATCTTCCCCGCTTGCATTCATCAGTTCGGATGAGTTCCACGTGACCTTAGAAAATAACTAACATAGCACTAGGCGCTGATGTTCTCCGGCTCAAATCAACCACCACTGTCCATACCCTATATTATGATGAAAGGATACTGCGGTATTGAGTATAATATTTTTGTGAAACAATTTATTTTTAAACCCTAATTACCTATTGGATTTAATTCTGGTTGACGATAATGACTTGAAGTTTGGCTCTTCCGTCGCCGTAGTTAAACAATAACAACATTTGAAACGAATTTATGAAAAAAAAACTATTATTTTTCGTTTAACTGTCCGAGTAGTGAAGGCAAGTGAGACTTTTCATTACTACTAAAGTTATAGGAAACTTAAATATACATAAGTAAACTGTGTAGCTTTTTAATGTAATTTTAATTTTTTATGTATACATATTTATTATAAAATAATACACATTACATTATTTGTTAAAAAAAAATTTCTCAGTATTTTAAAATAAATGACCATCATTCTGTGGACTATCGTTAAATATGATTGTTATAATAATGTATATATCACAATATTGGATCAATAACTCTTTTTGAAACTAATTTCGAGTCTGAAAACCTTTTTTCACCGTAATACAGAAAAATATACAAGGAATATACAATTCTTAAAATATTCTTTAAAACTAAACAACTTGGAACAACTGCCAGGAATAACATTAAACTTGCTGTTTTCGTATCCATATAATTTAAATATGAAATACAGCGGAACTTACAGAAGTATACCTACTGGAATAAAAAGTGAATTGCAAGTTGTGTAGTCATCATGATATACATTATATACGACGTAGGTACTTGTGTGCACTATATATAACTATAAATAGTATATAATATGCAAGTTTGTTTTTAAAGAATAAAAAACTAATTTATTGTTAGGTACAATATAATAATGTAGATAAAATATGAAACATCACAACCCACTGCAATGTAAAAAACTAATCTACGTCAATCTAAATCTAAAATAAAAATCACGTGACCATGGGATGGGAAAACAGAACATAAACAATAAATTAAGAAACTTAGGTCATCCACCTCTCCGCACGGGATAGAATCTTCCTTCTAGGCGTAGGTACCCAAACTATTATTCATAAATTCCGAATTGGCCACTCTAACTTGACGTACAAACACTTCTAAGAACCAACACTTTTAAATTCTTATGTCATTAATGTTTCAATTAAACACCTACTCACGGAATGCTAAAAAACTAAAACGATTATGGATGAGTTCGACCTTTCCCATAATGTATGCTTAACTCATAATATTCTAGCACCGAACCCAGAAACTCCTATTCGGCTTATAAAATTCTTCCATTTGTTGGAATTATATTATAATATTTAAACAAGCCAATTTACACCTATTTAATTATTTTCTGTTTTTTATACATTTTTTAAATTATATAACCTACCTATGTTATAGTCAAGGCAATAATGAATTCAATGACGATGCGTATAAAAAATAAAAATAAATATGCAGACAGCATAACGATAATATTATAACGATTGAAATTTTTTATATCAAATCTCAATATTATATCCAAATTATTTTAATCTAAATACTTTAAGGTTACGTTTTGTAATGTATTCGACTAAAGCCAATTTTTTTTTCTTAAAATTTATTTATTTCCGCGGATGGTGTTTACGTAGCATTGTTATTAGGAACAAAATAATACAATCACGTGAATTCATATACAATTATTCGACAAGACTCCTTTATAGTGATATTAATGAGACTTCTTTTGACTCGAAGCAAACAATATTAATATTATATTCACATATGATTAATATAAATACAAGTCTGTCATTATAACATCAGTTCACTGCTTCTAAGAAGACTAACAGCCGCGTCTGTATAGATATAACCATTGTTTAATAGTGTTTCTATACGAGAATATAATCGTCTACATTTCAGCAGTGTATAAAACGATTGAGGTTATATTTACATAATAAAGTATATTAATATGTTCTTTTTATCAAAATATAAAAGCTTGCTTGTATCTAACTATTATATACTAATGGGTACTTTTGATATTCTGTCAAAACGGCACAAATAGTGTAAACTACATATTATATCATGTATAGAGAGGACATATTATATGTATGATCAGATCATATGAGCTTGACCCTTTGTCAGTTGGTTTAAAGTACGTTGGGCTTATGCGGAGAAATACTTCTATAGGCGTGTATATAAAATTACGTGAATAAACTATGAAATTTTTTTTTTAAATAACGTCAGAACGGCTTGTAATATAATTTAGCGTCGTTTTAATTTGAAGAAAAATTATATAAGACATTCAGTTATTTTTGTCCTTTCATACTTGCATGCTCGTAACGCCAATGACGGTATGAATATATTCAGGTACAGAATATCCAACGCAATAATAATTCGTTGGTGCGAATATTATATTTACATTTTATCGTGCAAATGTATCGGACGTGTGGATTCACGCGCAGAGCATAATGTATTAGGTAGATTATATTATATTATAAATTTATAACATACATTATTATTATGATTTAAGCAAATATCTGTTTTAAAAAGTGGCGTTTACAAGTGCATGAAAAATTATTAATATTTTCACAATAATAATAATAATAATTATTATTTTATATTTTGGCAATATTTTGTATTTCACATTACTATCAGCGGTGTATGTGAGAATTTTTTGTAGAAGAGATGCGGTTGAGGCACATACAATTTTTTTTTTTGGGGGGGGGGGAGTGGATATTCATTCAACGACTATTCATTATTTTTTAGTTTATCACACTGTCCTATTAATTATTTATAGTTATTCAATTTTTAACTTACCATAGAAAAATATACTTTGAGCTAAAACTCTATAATTATTACCCTCCTTTCATATATGCTGTCCATGGGTACCTAGATACTGTGGTATACAAGGCAACGAAAACATAGATATAGAAGCGCAAAATGCAGCCACCTCCAACGACTTCCCAATCCTCAATATATTATACACATAATATGAAAACAAAAAATTAACAAACTAAGTAAGTTCAAACCACCAATGGCACATACAATGGACAAATCAGTATACTAATTTAAACCAAATAAAAACCACATCCAGGTATGGCATAACCCAGAACTAAAGTTGAAAGAGGAAACTATAATAAATCGACTACGAATAGGTCAAAAATTTATCACGCACAACCAACTGATGACAGAAAAAGAATCACCCATATGCAAAACGAGCGGAGTGGCCTTTACGCAGTCAAACATATAATCATTAAATATCAAAAATACGAAGAAACAAGAAAATACACCATATTTCACAACAGATTGGAGAATTACTAAGACCAGACCCACAATAAACCATCAAACATCATACAATTTATGACAAAAATACAATCATATAACTTATTGTAAGCCACTAAATATTACAATGTAACCATAACTTTGTAAACTAATGTCAAACTAATGGCCCATAAGCAGACGATGTTTTATGTAAAGATCAACAAAAATAAAGTAAAAATAAAAATCTATTCAATTTTCATATTTATAATAACAAGCTTAAATTACTTATTCATAACTTAAAATTTGCTGTTTAAGCATAAATTAGGGTACCTAGTTATATGTAGACAATACCTCATGTGCGTATAACGATACAGCTTATTTCGATTCTACTCGGTTTTCAAATGTAAGAATAATATGTGTAGACGTGTAGTTTTGGACATGTTTTCAATATATTTTATTCTATTGCAATTTGTTTGTGCGCTTTTTGAGCTCATTATATTTTAAGATGATTTTCAAGAATAAGTTCATAAGTACTTTAAAGATGTAATTTTTCTCTTCTGAAAATGACAAGCAAAGCTCTAAATATTATTTATACAGCATACATATATATAAATGCGTATATTATTATTAAATAAATTGAGTGTTAATTTGCTTTAATGTTTATTGTACTCGTTTTTCGATCAAGCACGTGCACATTACAAAATAAACTTAGGTATTATACATATTGAGTAAAAACAAAATCGATATCTATATGCTAATTTGAGGGTCATTAAAATACGTCATTATTTTCTTCCACTCCAATTGGGCTATAAATAACAATACACTGTAATCTAACTACGTTTATGGTTTTTACAACGTAATTTTGTGTTTTTCCATTTTACGTATTGTTATTATTTCTGGTAAATTAAACGCTCACCAATGATTTAAAACTTATAGATACCATTCAAATTCTCTTGGGGGGGGGGGGGCAGATATTTTTGATTTTTTTTTTGGATATCACTGATGAGGTGTAAATAAAATCGTTTGTATATTATATGTTGGATTAATTCCTGATGTACAATTATATTGTACAATATGAAATATACAGACGTTGCCGGACTTAATTTATTTTTAAAGATATTTTTGTTATTATTCTCTATAATATTATTATAAGATAGTACAATATTACACTGTCATTTATGTATTACATTAAACGTCATGATTATTATACACACGATCAGCAACTATGAATAACGATGTTCAAAAGTTAATTTCCATTTTTATACAAATATAGGCCAGAGCTTCAAAAGCAGAATTTGTAACTGTTAAGTCAAATATAACCAAAATTAAAATAGCAGCTAGATACTAATAAACAGTAGATAGTAGATACTCACGTTGTATAATCACAGAAATTTCATAAAATAAACAAAATCAAATAGCATAATATGATAAATAGCTACTACCGAAACAGTTCATAGGTAAATACATATCGTGCAGTCTTAGTATTTTAAGTTTACTATCCAAAAGTCTTCTGAACATCAGATATTTTAATAATAGAAAGTCTATACACATCCAGTATAATATTCCAAATTAAACTATTAAGGCTATTTTTAAAATACATTTTCGCGTTTAAATTTTCATTTTTAGTTAATCCATTGACGAGATATATGTAGTCTCCCAAAGTTGGATGGTTTTGGGATGGTGTTTGTCCTGTGTAAATATGTTACCGATTTTGGGGCAAAACTTATGCTTAACTATCGTACATACTGAATTTATTTGAAAAGTGTATTATGTTTTACGCTAGAGTACAAATGCTGCGCGGCCGCGGTACTGACATGGTATAACATATTTATGCACAAACACCACCCCAAAACCATCCAACTTTGGGAGACTATATCTCGTCAATGGATTAACGAAAAATGAAAATTTAAACGTGAAAATGCATTAAAAAAATAGTCTTGTTAATTTATGATATTGTTAATATAGGTTGCCATTTAAAAATCAAAAGTTGATAGTGGTTAACCTAATAAATATAAGGGTGAAAAATATTAAAAATTTATACAGTTTTAGAACAGCATAGATCTAAAATTTTGAAAAGAAAAAAATTTGAAAAAATTAAATAGTTTTTATAAATAATTAGTGTTTTACGCCTCATGAATCACCCTGTAATATACTGACAGTATCGCAGGGGTCGTCTGTGACGATGCAATCCTTTAACTAATTGGTTGGATTAATCCCATGTTGTCTAAACACCGTTCCAATTCCAGGGAACCACAATCTCGGATGATGTACCAGGGTAACTGACATTGTCAACAGCAATGACTTCCGTTGCTACCATTCCCTCGTGGGAGTTTTTAATTTTAAGGATGTCTAACTTAAGAAAGTAGCAATAAGGACAGAGAGGGACGGTGATTCTTCTGTCATTTGTATTTTTTTTTATAGTTTAAGACCTTTATATTAATATAGTGTGATTAATTAATGTATTGTAAATTATAATGTATAGCTGCGTACAATAAAATATCTAATTTAACACCCAAACACCAAATGTAGGTATCTAGTATATTATAATTATACTACATATTCGTTATAATATAATAGCGTAGGACGTGTAAGTATTTATATCAACGATTTTAAAAGTTTAAAAATATCTAGTTACTGGAAAGTAGGTCGATTTAGGTGTGTATAAAAATAAAAATATTTACAATGTATACTATACTAGGTATCTTTCTATCTACATGGCCAGTATATGAAAAAACAGCTATCAGTTGCGTCTTTTTTTTTTAATAAACGGAGGTGGTGAGATTTTTAAATATCTAAAAGGGTAAAAGGGTGAGTTTATTAAAAACACTAATCGGAAATCATTGGTATAAATTCATTGACCTGTTACCACTGATGAAATCTTGATTCCAGAAAAATAGGCTTTGTCATACATTTATTTTTTTAATCAAGGCTTCAAATTTGTCATTAAGTGATCGCGATCAATCTAGGATGGGAATAATGGAGATAAGTAATAGACGATAAATTGATAAATTGAAACACTCAAACACCTAGAATCTTCTCAAATCATGTTCAATAAAATATAATTAATTTTTATCAATGTTTCAATTAGTTAGGTGCACCTGCAATATTCAATTAATTTGGGAAAAGATACTTATGGATATTGTACGAAAAGAAGTATCGAATGTGAAAAAGACTTACCTTAGGAATTCATCGAAAATTCATTAGGTTTATGTGCAAGAACAAAAATCATCTCAAGATTGATTTAAAAAATAAAAATAAATAATACAGGAATTATGTTTCCTAATTTGTAACACATAAATAATATTTTTGATTACAATATTTAAACGAACACATGACGTTATATATTGAATATAAATGAATTTTAATGACTAATAATTATTATATGATTTGTATAACTTAAATGTATGACCAATAAAAAAAGTGATCCCCCCCCCCCCCGATCTTAGAAAATATTTCCGAATTCAACACTACCAGTGGTTTAGTTTTTTTCCGTATTGATGTTGTAAATTTTTAATGTCATCTGTTCAATGAACCAAATTAAAATATTAATCACGCAATGCAGTATGTCCACGTTCAGAATTAAATATATACAGGGTGTCCCACAGAGATCTGACATTCTGACAAATTAAATAACCTTTGTTCTAAACAACGTTTTAAAAAAACTTTCTTTTAAATATAATTCATAAACACTTGCGCTACATTTTTAGAATACATTTTTTATTTTTTAATACTGAAAATAAAAAACTTAAAAATTGATAAATTTTTTTTTCGAAATATTCAATATAGCCAATTTGTAAATCTGATTTTTAGAAAAATTCATATGGTAAAAACACTTATTTAAGTCAAATGGCTGATTTTTACAATTTTTTTAAATATCAATATTTTCGTTAAGTAAATTACGATCTAGTTTATGTTAGAAACCTTATAATTTCAAATAATAATAAAGTTTTTTAAAAATATTTTATAAGAACATTTTTAAATAAGAGCATGTTAAAATCTAATTATCTTTTTTATTGTATTTATTTTAATAATATGTGATGTACTGATGTATAAACTATAAATTTCTATAATTTACCTAACGAGAATATTGATATTTAAAAAAATTGTAAAAAATCAGCCTTTTGACTTAAACAAGTGTTTTTACCATATAAATTTTTCTGAAAATCAAATTTACAAATTGGCTATATTAAATATTTCGAAAAAAAAATTTATCAATTTTTAAGTTTTTTATTTTCAGTATTAAAAAATAAAAAATGTATTCTAAAAATGTAGCGCAAGTGTCTATGGATTATATTTAAAAGACATTTTTAAAAAATATTGATCAGAACAAAAGTTATTTCATTTGTCAGAATGTCAGATCTCTGTGGGACACTCTGTATATATAACAACAATCAAAATGTTATTCTGCAGATTTTTTTTTCGTTTAAAGTTTAAATACGACGTTCCTTCTATATAATATGCTAGTTTTTATTTTAAATAAAGATTTATTTAAAAGACATTACAGTCCATTCAAAATATACAATACAATAATAAGACGTTTTTGTTCGAGAATATCGTTGCGAATGAAGTGAAAGGAAGTCACAAAGTTATGACACCTGATGATCAGTTCCGTTCGAATCGTCTGGAGGGTGGATTTCCAGGAAGCGTGTTCGAGACAAGTTGTGAGATGAATTATAGCTAGGATTCGAATAAAGTTTTGCTTTGAATCGTTTGTAGAAAAAAAAATATATGTCATTTAAATAATAATAATAATAGTAATAATACTATCGATGCCGAATTTATAACATAATATATCATACTAAAAAGATAGGTATGCCTATTGGTCGTATAATGTTATTAGTCATTTATAATTATCAAGTAAGACATGGTCCCTTGTCATATTATGTTATTTAATATTTGTAAACTTCGGTGTACATCAGATTTTACTTTTTTCAACAACAATATTATTGTTTTTAGTTATAGCTCATAACGTATTGGGATGCATATTCTATTATCTGTTTCTTTTTTTAACGTTTTTACGTTTCCCGTTTTAAACGTTCCAAAACGTTATAGCTGATGATAAACCACTGCTAAATTCAATGTAAACTATATTATATATTACAAAAATGACATATATCGCAAAATAGAATAAATGATTTTATTTCAATAAGCTTTTCGGGGTTGTATTCTATCTGAAGACACGTTAACGGTGTTTACTAGATTTATATAAAATATTTAAACGGGATTCTGATTGAAAACAAATATAATTTTACATTCAATTTGAGTGAGTATAAATATTGGGTATAAATATAATAGTTCGCAAATCTTAGCCAATTATTATAAACTTAGGTCGGTCCCATCGCTATGTTATGTCATTCGAAATTTTAATATATTATGTCATTCGAAGTGTTGGTGCATACAAGATTTTAATTTTTTTTCAACGATTAAAATATTATTGTTTTAGTCATTACTCATTACGTATTTACGCGTATTGAAACGTACATTTTGATATATGTAGTTATGTTTGTCAGTATTTTCATTTACTTGATCATTGTTGTAAACAGGTAAGTGATCCGAAACGTTATACTATTGATGTTCCTACTTAATGAAAAAAACAAGATAAACCAAAAGTCAAGACGTCAAGTACATAAATATAATATTATAAACAATCTAAATTGATCTGAATTGACATCAATAGCAAAACAATATAAATGATTTTATTTTTATAAGTTTTATTGTTATGAAATTGTATTGTCTCTCTGAAGATACATTACGGTGTATACTAGATTCATATAAGACATTCAATTTAAAACATAATTATATAATATAAAAATGATTCTGATTGAAAAGAAATTCAATTAATTATTAAATTCAAGGAAGTAATAATAAGCAAATGAATATTGTAATCCTATACACGTTAAAGTGTTTAAAGTAACCTTAAATAATAATAATAATAATAATAATAACAAACAGTAGTTGTTATAAGCTAGACATACAATTCTACGTAGTTTGAAATTAAATTTCTTGAATTCAAATTTTATAAAAAATTCTTTGACAAAGATATTCAACTATAATTCATAATAAACTCTCATAAATATTGAATATAAAAATTAAAATCAAACTTATAATTATTTATCGAGCAATTTTTTTTTTATACTTCAAGCGTACACAATATTAGCTAATTCTTCGAATTTGATATTCTCGTCAAAAATACATCAAGAAATGTAATAACGTGGTTAATGAAGTTTTTTTTTCAAAATAAGAAAATATAAAATAAAATAAAAAAATAATCAAATAAATATCGATTTGAAGATTTTCAAACTATTACCGAACTTCTTATTAATGGATTATTTTGCGAATTTTCACCGTCAAAAGTTATTTTTCTCAAATACTGAGAACACTATTTTTATAGCATCGAAAAGAGGAAAAAAAATCACATCTAATAATTTCGGGTAGTATTCGCATTGTCGTGGTCGATCTTTACAAAATGATCACATCATTATACACAAGACGACTTATTTCAGTGCATTTTGCGGGCACCTAACGGGTATCACGTTGTGTTTTTGTGTAATATCTATTTATACCACAACATTTAAACACCATATACCTATACACATTTTGTGTACTTAAAGAGCCTATTCATACGATTGCCCATATTATTATTTTTACGAAAACGTGACGTGGCGCGAACTTCGTTATGGCTACAAGTTCGAATTGCGACATTTGCCGACAGACTAATAAACGACAACCTGACACGTTTTTGTTATTTGCGAGTGTTTATGTTTTGCTGCAGGCGTATTACATTGTTATGTCACACGACGTCAGAGCTCCATTGATTACATTTTTTTTTTCAAATAAATATTTATGGAATAATATTTAATAATATTCAAAGATTTTTGAAAGCTCATCGATGCATCAAGGGATCCCGCAAGGAGGAGGAGAAAAATTCCTTGCAATGATGTTGTGAAATATTATATTTTGGTTTAATCGCTTGTAGAATTGCAATTAAAAATTCAAGTTCATTAACATGGAAAAAAATGTTTGGAACAAGAACAACGAATATATTTATGAAATTTTTGTCAATCTAATTAATATCTGATATGTAAATATAGTTTTTTGGGTATAAACAATGTGTCGACTGATTATAAAATCACGTATCCACTGTAGTTATATTCTATCTTTGATCTGGATAACTGCGAATAAAACAAATTATTGCAAATAGCCCGCTAGATAATTATTTATCTCAAATATTCGGTTTTATGTGAAAATTGATAGTGTTTGTTTCTGATTGTTGATAAAAAATTGGGCATTTTTATTTTATTCAGATCATATTGAGTCTGATCTTAAATAACATAATATTAAAAAGTCTTGAAGTAAGTAACCACACTGCTGTACAGTTGTAACTTGTTGCAAAGTGTTGATCGTTAAGTGTTAGTTTATCATTGAGTAGTAATTTACTGTCATGTAATTGTTAAAATTGCAAAAACACGAAAACACTTTTAGTGGAGATTGCTGTCAGCTTATATTAAATTAACATGTTTATTTTAAGATATATATTATAATATATTCTTATTAAAGTGAGTAATTTATTTTTCTATTATTAATAAGTACGACAGGTTTAATAAATGTTTGTCGAAACATATAGTTTATTGTAATAAATTATTATAGATATTTAATTGTATATTTTAATTACAATATGATATTATTAAATTTTGAATTTCATGTAAATATAAATTTACCGTAGAACGGTATAAATAGACAAAAGCATAGAATAGTTGTTTAATATAAATGTTATTAAACGATATTAAACTATTATTGAGTATACAATTTATATAATAATAATATACCTTAACCTGTTTATAGTTATTTAAGTCCGTTATTTAATCCTTATGAAAAATTATTTTTGGACGAAAAATTTATTAAGATCCTTGGATTAAATTTTAAAATCATGAATATTAAATTGAATATAAAATTTACAAATTTCAAAAATATAAATTAATTTGCAAATTCTGTAGATTTTGACAATATTCGTAATAAAATTAATTTTGAACACTAATTGAAAATTATTGTGATTTTGCGTTTAATGTATGAAAAACTTACCTATGAGGAAACCGAAAAAAGTAGTATACTAGTATCTATCATAGACAAATAAAAAATAAATGAATAAATAATAAAGTTTAAAGTTTAAAATACCTTTATATAGAATAAAAATCTTCAAAATATTTTATACCAAAAAGGTGGTTAATAAATGGCTGAGGGTGAGTTGCGGCCCGACCTTTCGTTTCCGGTGTTGAAGACCGGTGAATTCCGGCCCGATAATATTTTAGGTATAGGTTAGTTGCGGCCCGAGTAATTATCATTACATATGTACCTTACTTGTATAATATATATTATATATCTATTACCTATGTACCGTATAAACGAATAACGATAAACGAAATGTTCAATACGGGAGATCGTAAATTCCGCCCGAAATTAACAGGTAAAAACAAGGTCTATGGTAAATTCCGCCCGGGTAAATATCCAAGCAAAAAAAGGTACATGTAAATTCCGCCCGGAAAAATAAATATTTTTGATCTAAGCGTTCCGTGAATGTACGACGCGACCGTACTTTTCGCGACACGGTGCGTGTTATAACTTATAGTATTGGGAAATCACAACATTTTCGAATATAATAATTGATTATGATTTTATTTTGACGCTTTTTTATTATTATAAATATAAAGATTTTTATTTTGTTATATGCACATGACATGTTGTAATTATTGATTATATGATTATATTTTGATTCGTTTTTATTATTATAAATATTACTACTTTTAATATTATATTTTTATTTTCGGGCGGAATTTACATTTACCTTTTTTTACCTGAATTTTTTTTCGGGCGGAATTTACATGTACCTTATTTTACCTGTAGTTCATTTTGGGCGGAATTTACATGCGCCCGTTCAATACGTATGGGAAGTTATATTTTTGTATAAGTATAATATGATAAAGATAATATAGATGGTTTTATCTTATTATCTGCCATATATGACTTACATTATGAATGCTTTGATTTTTTTAAAATATAATGTCATAATATTAATATATTATATTATATTCTATAATTTTATGAATACTTTGATTTTCTTTAGACCAATATTAATATAAGAACGACAATTTATACTAGAAAATACCTACATAATAACGTGATGTTTATATACTATTACTATATATAGACATATAGTATATAATTTATATATGTAATATATACATTATTGTATGGCCGCAATTCGTACGTACCTTTCATAAATCCGGGCCGCGACTCGTACGTACCTCTCATAAGCCCGGGCCGCAACTCGTACGTTATTTAGGGTTTGGGCCGCAACTCACCAACATTGTAATAAATATCCGATAAAAATGTTAAGTCTCTTTTTAAATTACAACAAAAAGCTGAAATAGACTTTGTCCGAAATATTGTTTTTCTTAAAATTCTGGTTACTTAATTGTTATTATTTTCTTAGTCTAAATTTATTGTATCAGGTGCTTTTCTTTGGCTTATGTCAATTCCTTACTTTATACTACTGCGGTACTATTACGATGTACATAATTGAGAACTAATATAGTTTATTTTAAATCATATAACATATTAAAGTCAAGAGTAAGTGTCATTAATAGATGGCTGCTTTCCTCAAGTGTAACATGTGTATAAAATTTATTTTAAACTGTTTTAATATTAATATTAATATTAACTATGTTTTAATACCTTATATGTCTATTGTCTATTTGTATCACGTTTACTCATTGTGCCATGATTTATAGATTGTAAATTTCATATAAAATTTAAAAAAATAAATGAAAACAGAAAAAAAAAATTAAACTGCAGTTTCGTTTTAGTTCTTCTTAATATTGAGATAACAGACATAATCGATGTTAATATATTAAAATTCGAACTATTAATGTATGTATTAAGTAGGAGTATAATATATACGAATATGATATTTGGAGTCTAAAAGTGTTGTCGGGCAGGGGCCAATAGTGCAAGGAGAGGTATATATCAGTATAATAATATTATAATATACAGTAGTACACACGAGAGCGGACATGGCGAGACATTATGTCTTAATATATTATAAGATAGCGTTTGTTCTCGAATGTATAAGCAACTCGACGCGCATACTCGTACATAATAAACCATTCTTGTAGACAGAGTGATTCACTAAACAATTGCACTCTTATTTTTCAATGGCGCAATTTATCAATAACCAAATTTTCGATAATATTTTTTTCAAACTATAAAGATCTTCCGTACTTATCAAAAAGTATTCTGTGGAGTGTGGAGGAAAAATAAACTTTTTTTTAAAATGAGAAACCACCTTTTCAACTGTAAATTATTCTGAAATATATTTTACG
This sequence comes from Diuraphis noxia, assembly GCF_037042655.1. Taxonomy (NCBI): domain Eukaryota; kingdom Metazoa; phylum Arthropoda; class Insecta; order Hemiptera; family Aphididae; genus Diuraphis; species Diuraphis noxia. The sequence goes on from NW_028301711.1 coordinate 58,461,570, forward strand.
TATCAAAATCAAAATATTAATTAGTGGTTTTTGTTATTTACATATTTAATTGTATGTCAAAGATAATAAATTATAGGTTAATGATAATGTGTTTGTAGTATATTCGAAGGATATAGTAATTTTAATATGTTACTATTTATTAAAATAAAGTACTACAGTATTATACTTAAGTATAATTTGTTAACACAGTTCAAGTATAATAATTGCTGCTAAATCCAATAAAAAATTTATTTTATATTTCCACTTTTAAGAACTTTGTTCTTAGTATTAGTATATTTCAATAATTGAGAAACAACTCGTTTACATTATTTAAAAAAAAATTGTTCATTAAATAATTTAAATTAAAAAAAAATTAAGTTATTGTTTGAAAAACAGAAGTAAAATTTTTTTTAATAAATTGAATAGTTTTATGGTATATGATTTAAACATTTTAAAAATAAAAATTTAATTAAATTCATTAATAAAGGGGAAAAATTGGGGTATGCGGGATTGGAGAATCACCCTGTATAATACTATTGTGTTATACTTACACCTAACGTTGCACGGACGAACACTTCGTATACGAATATATCATTCTTGTTGAGCGTTAGGCAGTGGCTAAAAATCGTTTTATTCGAATAAGACGATTGGTAATTTCAAGCATTGACTTGGGTATACAGAGTTATTCAACAAGAGTGCTAACCCTTTCTACGAAATGTTGAATACTTATAGGTACTTAAATCTTAATTTTTAAGTTTTTAAATACACTTAAGGACCATCATATTTTGAATTGTTATGTAATCTAAAAAGTGTCTTGTTGTGATGACGAAAAATTATTTATTTTTTTCAAATAAGAATCAACATTTTTTTTTCTATTTATATTTTTAAGCAGATTATTTTATTTGAAATGTTTATAATGCATTTATCATCATGACAACTTAATTATCTATGTATAATAACAAGAAGAACCATTCGCGTATGCTTAGTGAATCCTCCTGTATATAATTTACATCGCTCTCAATCGTCAAAAAAAAGAGGCTACGTTTTAATTATAATATACTTGAAAAGTGTGTTTTTGGTTCTTTTACTTATGACTACTAGATATCTGGTTCTATTCTAATTAATTGTCAATATGATTTGTTAACCGGTTATTCACGGACACATTACGGATGGTCTGTTGTCATATATAATATTTTGTTTTTGTTAAAAAAAATGGAAGCTATTAAAACAGTGATAATGTAGGTACTGATATATGGACAATAATATTATCAACAATTAACATACGATCTCGATAATATGTTTAAAATAGAATTTAACTGTGGATAGTGTAGATAATATTAGTACCTACGCTCGAAACATGTTTTTCTCAATACTAACACCTCTTATTATAATCGAATGTAGATAACAATAAATTATTTATATCTGCGATTTATCGACATTAAATGTTTATATTCAATAAGTACACGAACTTCGTCTCTTTTTTCACAAAGATTATAATACGATTGTAAATATGAATAGTTTTAAGTAAAATTTAAGAAAAAAAAAATGTATAAATAATTTTTTTTTCACAAGTTAATAGTTAGGGAGATTTTGTGAATTTTTAAAATGTAATATTATTTATTGAAAGCAGAGTGAGCGGGTAAAACGTCTATAGAGTTTGGTTACTTAGTGAAATTTCTTAGAATTGTATATAATGCCTAAGATATTTGGATTTTCATAAAATCAACTGGAAGTTTTTACAGTAGACAAGTAGAATAAATTATAGAGCCAAAAATAGCGTTGAATTTATTTTATTTTAAACCATTTTTTTAAATAATATTTGATATCTTTATGACGCGAGATACCAGTGTTTACACAATATAATATGTCTTGGTGCCAAAGTTGGTCAGGTCTTATTCATTTTCTATGTTATTACTTATTAGTAGACCCATCGACTAAGATTTATTATTCTTTTTGAATTTATTCATCTAATTATAATCAAAATCGCGTGACGGTTTCCATTTCGTTTTGACTTATTACTTCGCCTTCCTGTATAGTAACTGGGCAGCTGTTAGCTTTTAATCTAAATAGGTACGCGTTTCGATCGGAAATTCGTTATTTAGAAGTCCGTTTTATTCAGAAATCGTTAGATATTACACTATAGAGGACCGCATTAAACTACGACGTATATATTCGACCGGAGTGTATATTATTATGTACCTATACTGCAACGTAGTTAGTGATTATTTTCATAATAATAATGTACTCGTATTACTGGTAAATAATAGCCTAGCCATCTGATGTGTTGTTGAGTAATGAGTATATTAATAGAAAAATTTAAAATTACACTTTATCGAATAACATATAATCAGTTCCTTGCCCTCTTGATGTGGAACAAGATAAATTCCATTGATATTCGCACAAGAATAACTATTTACGTTCATTTTTTATCATAACGAGACGTGTGTTTGCGTGCAAATGTGGATAATAATAATATATTATATATTATGAAATTGTCAATGATTTATTATAGTGACGAAATTTAATATATTTCATTCAGGATGATGATTTTTATTATAGGTAATAAATAATAATAATATTTACGGTATACATGCCTTGCATTATGATGTGGTAAATAATAATATATATTTTAGATCAGGCTATAATTTAGTAGGTACCTACAGCTTAATTCTCAGTAAATGATTGATGAAAAAATAAAAAATAACCAGCATGCACCATCAAAAAATAGTATTCATAATGCGTTTTGTTTGAAAACAATATCTTTGATTATTTTGTTCGATTTTTATCCGAATTCAGTTAATTATTATTTACCTGACGTAAAAAAAAAATCATTAAGCTCATCGTTATTACGGAATAGGCATCATGATAACTTTGTCACATAAGTTCGTAAAGTATTATATACATTTAAATATATTTTCTTGATAAAAAAATGTTGAGTAATGGTGTTGGTCAAAAATGGTTAATTTTTGTAATATTTAATGCCAGGCGAATACAAATGTAATATTCATGACAATAACAATATTAAAAATGTCTTATAAAATATGAAAACAAAAATAACTATTGTATTCTATAGGCAGATAGTAGATACTCCGTATTAATATAGGTGAAAGGTGATGAATGTTATGAGTGAATGAATGATGTGTGCTGAAAAAAACTTTGGAGTTAATAAAAATAAGTTTAATAAAATATTACGAATTACATAAAATAAACAGAATATTATTTTAAATGGCCATGTCACTGATAAACTTTATTACCTACTGTTCGAATTCAGCTTGCAACTCACTTTCAAAGCACAAGTAAATATTATTCGTACTTGACCATCTAATGAGACTTACACTTAATTTTAATAAACAATTAATTTTAGTTAATCCAATTTTATAAATATAATAATATAATAGGTACCTGAACGAAAAATGTTCATCCGAGACAGTGATCAAAGTTTTTGAAAAGAGGCTGTATAGATTCCAGTCGCTCGATCCAGGATCAAAAATCATAACAAACAAAAACACTTGTCCCTATACGTTGTGGTTTTAAACCTTTTAATCACCAAGACAAAATAAAGAATTATGTTTCGATCTAATATTTGATGCAAATAATTTAGGAAATCAAACAGATGATATTTAATAAAAATGTTAATATAAGAACTACCAAACGCGGCGAGTGCGAACGAATTCTATCCTGACCATACTGTTACTTTTTCGCGTCGCGACGCGATGCGACGAAATACAAGCTGTTTTGTTTTTTGCCGCGTTTGCCGCGTTCACGTAGGACATAGCGTTAATGTATATTATGTCTATCACATTTCGAGAACATTTGATTCGTGAGGTCGGAGTTAATGTTTGGAATTAAACTTTTAGATATTATTAGTTTCAAAATTGTGCTTACAAATTGGCACCTAATCCAAAACTATTGTTAAACAACAATTGTTTCATGAAATGTCGTACCTACTATATATATTTTAGTATGATAACAATATTATTTACATACATTTAATTCCAATAGCTTATAATATGTTAACTTTATCAAACAAAACTTTCCTCCAGACTCTATAATATGTATAATATGAATAATACGTTGTTATAATTTAAATAACAGTTAATATGTTTTGATTTTAATATCTAATAATAATAAATAAATAAACATATAATGTTTACATGTTACCTACGTATACAAAATATTTGAACATTTTTTGTACAGTTATTTAGTACATGATATAATACTAAAACACAAATATTCGAACCTACACAAATATATTTTTATGACTAAAAATCAATATTATTAGCGGTGAGGCACTATAAACAATTAAAGGTAGCTAGGAGTGGTCAAGCTACCAAATGACATATCAGAAACATTACATGAAAATACATACCTTTAAACAGACATTTCGTAAAAATAACCCTTCCCCTCTAAATGCATTTGTTTAATATAAAAATATAGGTAGATGTCCATTTTATATATTATTATATTAATTAAGTTTTAAATTTCTGAATTTTAGATATAACTCATTGTTAGTTGTTTCAATAAACGTCGAGGGACAGATGAGAAGTATAGGAAACATAGTTCCTTCTCCGGTCATTGCCTCGTACAATAAAAACAGTAAGCCATTGTTAGTAATAACTGGGACTAACTAGTAACTCATTAACAAGTCAAAAAGTATAATTAGATGATCGATACTTTAAAAAAAAAAATTAAGGAATATTATTAAATCGTAGTTTCATATACTTATTGTAAATTGCAATACGGTATTATAATTTTTTAACGTTTCACATCAGGAGATTTTATAATTGTTTGATTAACGTTTAAAATAATTATAAGGAAGTACCAACCTATCTACGTAGACGTTCAAAATATCATGTACTACTAACTAAAATTAATTTTGAATTAGAGAGTGTAAGCTAAACATAATTCATATATTATTTATAAATAAAAAAATAAATCGTGATTTTACACACGTCGTGGCTAAATTTTAAGTCAAGTAAAAGTTGGCACAGTTGACAATGGTCAAATGATTCAATTCTAAGCGCATATTGATACTATTGATGAATGTTTTACTAACATTTTAAATTGAATCAAATTAAATAAATTAAACAAATGTCAAATTATATTAACTACCTCATATTAATATGTGCTTTAAACCTGTCTGGCATTCGTGGTATGGATTAAAGAAAGTTTTAGCTCAACTAAAAATAATCTTAATTCTTACGACATTGGGTGAACGCGTAATTAAAACTCCACGAACCAGAATAAAAGACAACGACGAGACGGTAATCAGGTCAAATAAGTTTTTATCCTTTAATTAAAATACAAAACATAGGTTTTGAAAAGTGGAGGTAAAAAAGTGAGATATTGAGTGAGTGTGAGAAAGCTAGTGGTTGGCGGGGAATAATAATTATTGTCTATAATTTGGGAAAAATGGATGTGTTTTCACGTAGGTATAACGCGTGCCTAATATAGTAATGAAATTAGAGTTCATTTTCTATTACTTTAAACAGGAAAAAATATTAATATGTTTTTCAAACAATTTAAATTGTATATTATTACACGGGAAGTTAATAACTATTTGCCATCGAATAAATTTGTCAACGCTAATAATATTATGGTTTTTGACGGCGGTGAGACATACCGTGAAAAAATGTAATCGCTGGCCACATAAATAATCAAGACTTTTGAAATAATAGATAATAATCGAATCAAATAATGGACAAAGATACGTAAGAGAAAGATATACTATGATTTTAAATAACAATTTGTCTTACTTTCAGTTGTTCAAATCTAGAAACATTTTTAGTATCAAAAACATATTATATTAAATTTGTAATGTTTTTGATATGTTTAATATTTTAACATTTAACAAATTGTATTTTCTGAATACAATTCTTAAATTGTATTTGTATTCCTATTATGTCAAACTTAACTGTAAGATCTCATTACACCGCGCTCAGCTTGAAGTAATAGTGTTGACTATCAAAAATAGTAGTATTGTGGAAATTAGAAATGTCGTGGTACAACAGAAACAGGAAAACGCAGTGAACATTTTCCTGGTCGATTTCATACCCTATATAATTTTGAGTAATTCGAACATGTACGTATACGATAGTTAGGTCCAGAGCTGTGTGAAATTGATGTATCAATAACCGAGTAGGTTAGTTTACGAGGGTGTGCTGAAAAAAGAAAATAAAAGCTCAAGGAATATCTTGGCCGGTGTAGCCTTACCAATAGGTATTACTCCGTGTCAAGATTAAAGCATCACAAAATGTCTATATTATACTCGATTTTCCGTCTATAATTTTACACAGTGTTAATTTATCTATCGATAGATGACCTAACAAACAATAACTAGTATCTAATCCATAAATCGATCAGTGAACCATATAATATACAGTTGATGTGTTCACAAAATTTTCCTATCTGTTAGAATTAATCTCAAGATTAGATCAGAAAAATTAATTACGTGCTTTCTCAGTTCTACGGATATGAAACGAAAAAATATATATAAATACAATTTTTCATCATAAAAATAATGGATACCAATATACGTGTCTAATGATTTCAGATGTTTAGGTGAGGTATTTGAAAATGTTTTTGTAACTTCATCTTCTGTCATTTGTTGTTTTTATGTAGACTATGATGGCTAATCTGTTGACCGTTACACAGGGATTATATATTGTTTCTTAATAGTTTACTACAGCTGAAATTTGATAAATTAATTAAAAACAATACTAACATTATCAATTTGGGGGAGGAGTCCCCCTTGTAAGCCACTTACCTACCATATATGCATGTCTATGAATATTTCCTCCTCGCGAATCGGAAATGTAAATAATATTATAATCGAAAATGTTGTGCTGTGATATTTTATTTTATAGTGCTGAGAAAAGAGTACTTAGGAAATTCGATATTTTCTGTACAAATGTCTTGCAACTGATGCGTATTGGCCCTTTGCCATAAGGGATAATAATTGTAATGCTTGACCTTTTTTCGGTAATACGAAGTTTGATATTTATATGAATGCTTAAGCCACCAGACGCTACAAAATATTATCATACCTATTCAAATATCTTGACCAACATTTTAAATTGTGGTAAGCATTGAACACGTCATAATATTTCCATTCTGCTTAAAAAATAAATACCTAGGTACTCTGAAATATAATTTTCAAAAAAACGATGGAGGGTTGTCCGGGTGTATAGTGGTTATCGTTTCATCGTTATGTTTTAGACACCGGTAGTCATTTAAGCATCACTATTGTTAATATGACCTTTTTTGTAAGACAGTTGCGCATCGTTCGATTTTTGAGTTATAAATCGTTTGCGCGTTGATTGTTTAAAAGGTCCTACTTCATTTACATCAATATTATTCAACAATAGAAATGTTCTAACAATTTGCTCAATTTTTAAATTTACTCCCGCAATATTAACCTTTCAAATATTGCATATGTATAATGTGATATACAGTATACCAAGTAAAAATGTAATTTCGTAGGATTAAATTTTCGAGGTTTTGATGAATTTGAACTTTAAATGTTTATGTATATTAATTGTTTTTAAGTTTAAAAATCATAAATTATTTATTATCTATATAATATTATATATCATAATATAATACAATTTTTATACTTTTCTATTGTTTAGAATATTGATGCACATCTGATGTATGATAATTTAATGCAGGCAAATTATTTACGGCTGTTATAGAGAGGTTACTTAGTCACACCATCTATTCCGATTTATTATAACCACATACTGTTCGTGGTAATAACCGGTAACGTGGATATAGATCCCATGCTTACTTGGTCCACGATTGAAAATAAATAAAGCGTTCGTTCGTGCACCACGTAGCAGGCATACATTATAGCGTTACAAAAACATAATAGTGCACGCCAATAATCGTTTTATTTCCACACGGACATCACTCGTGTAATATCATATATTATTATCCATTGTTAATGTTTTACACGAAAGTGTAGTTCTATTGCTCTGTAAACTCAATATAAAACGTGTATCGTCGTGGTACGCTACTGTAGTCTATGAACCGGTTGGGTGATATCAACATCGAAAACGGTACGTCACTCGACCCAAAAGTTGTATACTACCTCAAATACGACGGATACTCGGAATAAGTTTGTATATTTATTATTATACAGAGCGAATGAATTAATAATAATTTTATAACAACTAACGTTATTATATAGCATGATATTCAATATGAAAATTTGATGTGGACTCATTTAATGGTACCTAATGACGTGTCGACCCTCTGTACTTTATTTGTTCGTGTTAACGCATACTTTATTAAATTAAACGGAAATGTTATATAATTGAAAATAAACGGTAGGTCATAGAACTATTTTCGTTTACAATTCAAGAAGTTAAAATTATTTCATTTGGCACTCCATAAAACACACAATTGCGTGGAAGTTATAATGTATGATTTGAACTTTGCGTGTAATTGCTCAAAGAAAACAAGTTTTTTTTTCTTGTACGAGAAAAAAAATCTATTTTTTTTGAATGATGAAAGCCACTATTGATATGTAAACGATAGTTTTTACGGGAAGTTAATATTTTGGATAATCAATTTCAACAACTTATCTCAGATGAGTGGGTGTAATAAAACCAACAAAGGTAGGTTTGTCATATTATTTTGATTTATTTATTACGATAAATGATTTCGTCATGCATAAATTGTGTGTAAATTTACAATGGTTGTAAAATATTATATTATATATTATTATATGACGAATACTAACTGACATTCGATGTTGGCATTCTAATGTGAAATATTTTCAATGGAAAAGTTGCATACAGTTCAATGATTTCATTTCAAGAAAATAAGCTACTATGTTTTCGTAAAATATGTATTAAAAAATAGCGTAAAATTAATTTAAAATTTGTGCACGATGTTCGTTTTAAAATAAATTAGAACGGAAAAAAATAAAACAGCGATACAAAAGCTAATTATTCGTATTGTTTATATTTTTTAAACACTAACTAATAGAATACATTTCAAATATTATGGAAAATTTTAATCATACTTAACATAGAATGTTATTCCATAAAGATTGGTGTATACAAACGTATTTTAAAATGCATATCATTAGAATTATTATTATTAGTTAAATACTTTGAAGTACTTATTTTAATAGTTTTTAATGATGAAAAGGCTTATACACAATATTAACAACATTGAATAATCATTACAAATCATTCATTTATATTTCTCTCTCGCTTTGAAGTTGACTTACAAATAAACCATAGGTTTGAGTGTTTCGTACAATATTATTTTCCCAGTCGAATGTAAAATATATTTATCTTTATTTTTTGAGAACAAGGAGACCGATTCTTAATAAAAATCAATGGACCTCATTAGTTCTTTTAGATAAGTAAAATAATATAATACCTTATATTCATACATAATGTACACGCTCATTAAGTTTGTTGTTGCGAGGCAAAAGAAAATATATCACCACCGTTGATACGCCAAGAAAAGTCAAACAAAATATTTCGATAATAATAATTTAATTTTCTTAATTAAACAATAAAATACTGATCCGTTGGAAACCATCGCAGCCCCAGGGACGTGTAGAATAGAAGAGTAAAAATATTTGACAATACTCGGTTTTCAAGGTATGGATATTACATTATTGTTCAATGGAATTACCATAGATTTATTATTGTATTGCCATTATTGAAAAAATAAAAATATCGGTATCTTTAAACGTGTGTACATAATACAAAATAAAACAGTGTTTCGACTATAATTTACTACTCGATCACACATCCCTCCAATATCTTCTTAAGTTTCTAATTTAGAAATATCTAACCAGCCACTGAAAATCTAATGTACACTAATGAAATAAATTATTATAGTTTTTGAAGTAGATAAACTTTGTCAATCGTTCGTCTTCAATCAATATTGGATCTCGTAGTTGCTTTCCCCAAAGAAATTTATATTTTATTACATGGCAATAAGTATTAACTATATTTATTATATTATTTACTCTCTCTCTTAAAAAAAAAAAAATGTAGGTACATAATGTTACTATTATACTGTACCTACCTATGAGGTTTTATATAATATTGTAGTCTTGTTACTAAATATACATAACTATTTTAGCTCAAATCTTAAATTATATTGAAACTGATTTTCTAACTCGTTCAATGGTTTACCATAAAATGAATAACAAAATTTGTGTATGAGAAATTTTTTTATCATGGTCACTTTTAAACCTGTAGTAGAATATAGGTCATAATAAGCGTTTATACATTCAATTGTTTAAGAGTGTAGTTTATAAATAATTTGAAAAAAACCGATATTGCTACCTGCTTATCTATTTAAATGAAAAAAAATATATTCCATACGTTGATAGACGTATTATTTATAATTTTGTCGTATGTCACACTTATATGAACTATAATATAATATTTTATTATGCTTCTTGATCTAGGTAATCTATTCACTATTGCTGTGGCACAACCGCAATACTATTAATATTTTAAGTACAACTTTTTGAAACCATAAATTTGAATAAAAACTGAAGAGACATGTACACCTTATTGGGTTTTCATTGAAAATAAAATCAAAAAAATAATTGTGCAGTTCGTCGTCTTCTAAAACGATAAGTGTTGGACTTTGCTTCAACGAGTTTATGACGGATATTAAATACCCACACCACAGCAATGGTTTAAAAGACATACGATAATAATATTATTTTTTTGCGATATTTTATGAATAAAAACTATACAGTATGGTCATGAAACTTATAAGGATGATGGCGATGATGAAACAGCACAGTCAGAATTTTGTCACGAGATATGCAGCCGCTTCACCTCCAACACCGCCATAAACCTTTTTATTAATTTTTTTTATCATTATTATTATTATTTAAAGATTAATTACGTAATGCATATTTTTCCACTACCGTACCACCCTCTCAGAACGAAATATCCAAACTGACGAGAATTCATTTTCATTTCATATTTTCCTCCTATTTTTATCTCGTTATGCGAAATACCAAACGTCTATATTATTATCATATTATGGTGATTGCAATAAATCAATACATTTTTAAATAAAAATCGTCAATGAAAAATATTTGAAAGCCATCGTTACAGTAGTTATAATAATTATTTAGTTATGAATGTTATAAATCCATAATGTAAATACGCAATTATATATAAAAAAAACATGAGATTATGAAATTATGAAATAATAATAATATCCTCTATTCTTTTACAGTAAAGAATGATAAAAAATAAGGTAAATAAAACCACTTTAATTGCTATCCAAATGACCAAGTTAAAGTTTTATCTTGATAGAAATAAAACGTTAAGTATAGATTAAAAGTTGAATGTTTGTTTATGATTGGACAAGCAGTAAAAAAGTTGTACCTATTAATTTAAGTCAGAAAAAGTACTTTTATGAACAGCGCTGACAAGTCAAGTTGAAAAATAAATTTTTTTTGGAACTCGTAAACCATGAATATATTATACAATTCAAATTAAAATTATTTTACGTACATTTTTGTAATTTATTGCAACTTCGATCGTATAAAAATATGTTTGAAATACAAAAACTAAAAATATTCCTTAAGTACGTATTTTAACACAACATTTGTTATACCTGAGAAATGTGATGCGTACTAATGACGTATAGTGTTTTTTTTTCTTGAACCGATATTATATACCTAGTCTGTTAAAAAGTTATTGATTTTCAACAGTAAGGTCCGTATTTTATAAATATATTTACAACTTACTTGCAATGCCAATCCAATTTCAAACAATATCCAGATAAGATATTAATGTCAATTTATAGGTTGTCTAATTTTTTTGTTGGCGAGACATTTCGTGAGTTATGAAATGCATAAGCGATTGGAAAACGATCGGAATAAAAGAAATTATTTTATATCCTTCACCGAAGATAATGATAAATTAACGATTTCAATTTTCGATTTCAATTTCGATTTACTTTAATCGAGTTATAATGTCTTTGAAATATATTTTTTTTTCACTCAATCGTGGAGTGACATTATTCAACCAATTGACAAAAATGTGCAACATTTTCTTCAAACAGAGAAAACCATCGATCAACGTGGCAATAACTTATAAGTTTGGGAACCCACGACTCACGAGTGTGCTCATATCACGGTTCGTGTTAATCATAAACAAATAAAAATAAATTATAGTACGTCACCTTCTCTCATTATAATATTATGTGTTCATTGCAAAAAACCTGTTCGAGCCGAAATTTATTGAATTAGAATCAAAGCATTATTAACTGGATTGATGTGGCGACTAAACCATTTTTTCTGCAAAGAACCCAGTCTCGGAGCACATTATTACTAACATTATTAGCCCCCCTCCAAATATAAATTGAACAATGGTAGCCACGAAAGATGTCTTCTTCATTTTGCAAAAAAAAAAAAAAAAATGATCTAATGAAGAATATTCCATAAGACTATTTCTCAAATTTGGAAGTTGTCGAGTAAATATAAAATGTGATGCTAACAACAGTTTCGTTAAACGAAAAAATATCATCGATCAACATGACTTTATTATATATTCGGAAAACAATGTGGTGCTATGATTTGAGTTAATTGAAAGCAAATAAAAATTAATGATAGTGCGTCGCAGTATAAAATATCATCATGACGTGTCCATTAAAGATTACCCGATCGAGCAGTCATTTTCTGAGTTCAAATCACCGGATAATATTATTCCACGATAATGACACAATATTGTCATATAACTGGATTGATGTGACAAATACAGATTTTGTTGTACTGGTAAACAAACCAAACTCGGAACGGTTAAAATTATATATTATTATCATTACCTATAGTTACGAGACAAACATGTACACCGACGACCGACGTCATCACCGATAACACTGAAGATTGTTTTGCCGATTATTATTTCGATGACCGATTGAAACACGTCAGCACGATAGATAGATTATATTATAATCATTATTAAATTATTATTTTGGCTTAGAGTAATGAATTTTATTGTGGGCATTATAACATAAAATATGTTACGGTTCAAAATCGTTGTTAAAGGCTGTGGATTATGAAAAAATAAAATGTTTGATACCATTTTTTTCACATTCAATTGATCAATGAATCGACATGATAAGACAGTAATATGTTGTTTCAGTCATCGAATGAATAGTTATTTGTTTAGTTTATTATTAATTTTAAAATTTAGCTCATAGACCATAGTAGATATACTTTAAGATAATATATATGTCACTAAAATATAAAAAATTAAAATTGAACAATAATAGTCATGGAAAAGGTATTCTTCAATATTGAAAAAATTCCACAAAATATTTTTAAAATTTAGCAATTGAAAGACGTCATTTAGACAATTTAATTCAGTGTTGCCCATGTGTTCGTTGAAATTTTAATAGAACATTTATATGATATAGGTATATTCCTCAATGATATATTATACAAATTAATGATAAATTTATATTTATGATAAGTCACTTGTGAAAATAATAAGTTATAAGTAAGTTATAAGAGGATGGAGGTGGAACACATTTCATATTTTATAAAAAAAAAATACATAATACAGACTACAGTCCCTCCAACAATATGGCTAATGATGGTTAAACTGGAAACCTAGGAGACGATATAATATTATACATAATTATACTATGATAAAGATAACGCCAAGTTATATAACATTGTTTTAGTATTTATCTAATATCTATACATCTGATGCTTTCGTCCTATTCTGACAGAGAGCTATTTATTTTTCTTATATAAGTCTCGTGCCCAGCACATACAGTAAAGATGATATAGTAATGATATGCAATATACATAATAATACTACGCATTATAATCTCATAGGATATTTTTCGCTACATAATAATAATATGTTTTATAAGAAATACCAATAGAATATGTATGCTATAGAATAAAAAATAACAGGTGAACACAAATATATAGCGTTGTACATGAAATATCAATAATGGTAAAATTAAGTTTGCGATATACTAACCTACTCATTGCATTTCTATACCATCGAAATTATATTATAGTTGAACGGACGAAAGTAGGTAATCAATTTGTTAGAAAAAAAATCACTCCCGATGAAACAATTTTATATCTGAAAGTAACATGGGCCATGTACTTTGAAGGTACTAGGCATATGATGCACAGAGATAATTTAGTTATTTGACCTTTGAAATATGAAATTAATATAAATTATAATTATTTCTACCTATATGTACAATAAATGACAAAAAGTATGCAAAACTAATAAATAATTAATTAATTCAATTTCGATTCAAAACATTTATAGTAAAAATTATGGCTACCATAATAATCCTTATGAAAATATTATTTTCGAATATAAAATATTATTGGTTTTCATATGCCACGCTGTGATACTATTACTAATAAAATATATTATTTCATTAAAGAATAATAATTATTTTTATTCATTTCAGTGATTTGAATAGTATAAAATACATTATTGGTAGGTTTTAGATATTGTAAATATATTATGCTGTAATAATGTGCGCTTAAAGCCATCATATCCATTAGGAATAAGATAGGATACCCATACACACATAAAAAATTATATATAAGGAGTTCCGTTTTTAGTCACTAGAGCAGACGTGTTGTCATCGTTCTTTTGGTATAGACGATCATAAGCGAGTGTAAAATACTTCGCCGATCGTCTATACAGAAAAACATAATCATGTTAAAGTTCAAAATATAATATATATGTGTATTAAAAATAAATTAATAAGTTAGTTAAAATTACTTATATGTTAATAATTTAATATGCATTAGAAATAAATTAAATGAAAATAATATTAATAGACCAAAGAAAAAGGTTTTATTATTTTAAAATACAAATCGGTTACCTCACCTTACACATCATACACTAACCACGGTTTCAATTGGGAAGTCAATTCAAGGATTGGAGAGGCAATATAAATAATTTATTATACCCCTTTTTAATCATTACATTGCACCCTTTACAAAACTTGTATAGGTAACCAGAAGCTGATTCACCACCTCAAACCTCAGAAGTGGTCTAAATATTTAATATTATTTTTAATTTGCCTTTCGAGTTATGGGTGGACAGAATAGGTCCAGAGTGAAAATGTTGATGACAAACATAATAATAGCGCTCGTATTACGTTTGATGTCTTTTGAGTGGCGCAGTGGACATTTTCCTATCTGCCTGCTGATCTAGTCTTATCGAGCTTATAAATATGTTAATTTTCAAAAATTGAAAACTGTACCTAATATCATTGCATAGAGATTCTGAGAGATCTAGTCTTATCGAGCTTAAAATATATGTTAATTTTCAAAAATTGAAAACTGTACCTAGTATCATTGCATAGAGATTCTGGCGAATCGAGTCACATCGTCAGCAAAGACGCCATGTATAAAACATTGAGGAGCGGCTCGGAAATATTATTATTATACTTTACGTGAGGATTTTAAATTTTTGCTCTTGTTCGCGATTTTTTCACGATTCGTCTCTTCACTCATTACGATCGTGTTATCATATTATATACTCGGCCCACCTGTCTCTCACTATTTTCTAACCCACAAAATGATGATGTCTGGCCGTTCGATCGGGCCACACGCGTTGTTTAGGTATAATATTATTATGGTGTAATATAATACAAACGCGTTTCTATCTATATAATATAATAATATAATACCGATTATCCACGACGGCGTTCGTATACATAATGATAATAATAATATAATATATTTGAGCTCAAGTCGATTCGTCAAAGGCCACCGACGCCACCGACGACGTGTCTATACAGTATACGTAAACACGTCAACTGCGATAATGCATCACCGTATACGACGATCACGCTCACAGTATATTATAATAATATACAGGGTGATTTATTTATCATGGACCACTCATTATTACAAAAAGTATCAATGTTTTTGAAAATATTTTTTTACAAAGTTTCATGTTGTTAAAAAAACAGCGTTTTTATTAAAAAAGTATGTTTTTAAATATTTTTTATCCTTATAATTTTTTAAGTTTTTTACTTTTTTGAATGACAATCTACAGTTTTAAATTCATATTCCAAAGCAGAATATTTTTCTAAGTATTTTGATATGAAAAATCGAATTTTGGACGAGTAGTTTATGAGTTATGAGTATTTTATGTTTAGACAAGCGGAGTAGTGGGCAAACATTTTGCGGGGTAACATGAAACTTTGTAAAAAAATATTTTCAAAAACATTGATACTTTTTGAAATAATGAGTGGTTCATGATAAAAAAAATCATCTTGTATACGCAGACTATAATATCTCATATAATAATATAAACTATATTATTATTATTATTATTAATGCAATATAGGCTATATTATATAGCAAATGTACCTACCTACAATGTACTTGTGGCGATCAACGATAATAACGATTGTGTAGTATACCTACTCTATTTTATCAGATCAAAGATAAAAGATGCAAGCTGCACATTTTTAAATTATATTACAATAATAATATTATCATGTTATGTGAACATAAAGTTATCAGAACATCAGTTATAATAACTGAGGGTGAAATCGATGGTTTAAAGGGGTATTTTGAGAGCATGCAGTTAAAAAAAGTTTTCATTTAAAACAAAAATATTCTCATTTATTGATCAATGTAGTTCATAGAAATTAATTACTATAGACTATTGTTTATATTATACATTTATAAACTCTCCTTGTGACACCAATAATTTATAGTTTATACCAACCCCAATCGAGAACACATACATTATATTATATTGCAGTACTTGTTAACCTGTCTGGGTGCTATTTGGAGGGGGGGAGTCCACGGGGAGATAAGTCGTTAGTTAATTAGTACATACACCTTAAAATTTCAAATACCATGTTTATTTTTGTTAACAATTTGGTTTTCTATAATAGTGTAAAGTGTGTGGTTGGAAGGTGTATATGGAGAGAATAAGTAAAACTATGAAATTACGATGTTAACTTACTGTGTAATAATTTACTTACATACCTCTCTACAATAATTATAGTATTATATGATTTATTGTACTATTTATAATATAACATTTATAAGTAATTGTATACAGGGTGTCCCGTGAAGATATTCTCATTAGCCGTAAAGAGGGACTCGCCACCCGGATAAAAATCAGTTTGGCCGTTCTATCAATATACTAAAAAAATTATTAAAAATCGTGTGATTAATGAAAATAAAATGTTAAAAGGTAAACATTTTCAGGAAAATAAATTCTATAAATAGGTATCTTTATTTTTCAAAAATTAAAAAATTAAAAAATATTTTTTTAACATTTTTATCAAAAAATTTAATATTAAAAAATGAAACACATGTAGCCCTTGTCTAGGCGAGTCTAATAAAATAAACAGAT
The DNA here is from genome assembly GCF_037042655.1 of Diuraphis noxia. Lineage (NCBI taxonomy): Eukaryota > Metazoa > Arthropoda > Insecta > Hemiptera > Aphididae > Diuraphis > Diuraphis noxia. The sequence continues at coordinate 58,478,930 of NW_028301711.1, forward strand.
TTATGATATGTTTATTATCTCAGCAGATTTTTCAATGTGTAAATAATCCTCGTGAGACAACCTGTATAATTATGTGGCTGTCCTATACAAACTAGTGATGAATTTTATTATTACTGGGTCCTGGTGGGCGGGAGGGGCAAGGAAGTCATTCGTCAATTTATTAAAAGGTAATTACTAATTATATATAAAGTAATTATTTTTTTAAGGTATCGATTTGGTTACCTATAGTACATTAGTGTGTTATTCAAAGATGGTTCACAGGCATAGGAGAAGGTGGCATAGGTACAACTAATATGTTATATTATTTCGGGTGGTTGTGGTTGTAGCACTCATATATTTCCCATGTCAACCTAAGCGTAAGCAATAATTTAGTTCTTTGAACTAAATCAGTATATCTCTAAGGGGCTTGTTATAAAATATATAAATATTTATACATACATTTATCTTATTAAACAAATTTAATAATAAGAATTATCGAATTTGAGAAAGTTTTAATTTTAAAGAATTATTACCTAGTCCTAAATAAAATTAATTAGTAATGTATTTAATTAAATAATTAGCCTCGTTGTAAATAAACATTTTTTTCCCTGCAGTGTTGGAAAAATAAGTATCAGAACTCCTCGAGGAAAAATTTCTAAATGTACTACGTTTAGTTATAACCTCAGTTTACCTTCTTAAAGTATATAATATAATGTACGTGTGTAGGATTGCAGTCCGAGACCGCGACGAAGTAAATCGATCGGAAGTGTAGGTACCTAAAACGTGGTTTCGAATATTTCAAGGGCGTTTTTATATGAAGGTACCCACCACCTACCTACGCAAGTATATATTATTATTATATATTCGACACGGTGTCCGAAAATCCGAAGCGTCTGCCTAACCACCATGGATAGTGAGATGATAATAAAAAAAGTCCGTTTGTAAAAAAATATATAAAATAAATAATACCTACCTACATTATACAGCACGGATATATATAATACAGGGGGAGTGCGATATGTATAAGTTTATGAAATGGTGGTGTGTATATACGGGGTGATCCATTTAACATAAGAACTCATGATTTCAGAAAAAAATAACGTTATTGAAGGAATTTCGTTTACATAATTTAAAAAAACAGTTTTAAATGAGAACATTTTTGGAAATAATAATAATTATGTACTATTTTTTAACGTTGTAATATCTTAAGCTATTAATACTCTTTTGAATGACAACATTAGCATTTTCAATTTCGTATACCAAATCTTTTCCGGATTGTTTCGATCTGCAAAAATTTGATTTTGGACAAGTACTTTGTTAATTATAATTTTATAAGTGTTTAAAGTTTACATTTTGGGAGGATACTTTATACCCCTCCAATCCACTCCACTTGTCTTTAAACAATTATAGATCATAAACTGCTCGTCCGAAATTTGATTTGCAAATTACATCGAAATACTACAAAAAATATTCTACTTTGGAATAAGGAATTAAAAATTAAAAAAACGTTAGCGTAATTTTTCAAAAACGTTAAATAAAAAATATCTTGCGTGTTAAATGGATCACCCGGTATTATACATGCAAGATAGAAACATTTCCATATGCATGGTGGGGGAGGGGCGAGGAGATACCGTTCAAAGGGACTTTTATAGTTTGATGCCATTTAGTGCCGAAGCTAGCGCAACGACGTACGTACCTATATTACGCGTATTTATTTCGTTTATAAATTATTCATCATTACACCTCTGCACAGTTTAAATGTACGTGCGTGCCTACGTTTATTTTAAATATTATATATATTTATATTTATGTATGTACGTGCTGCGTAAAATATTCACACGGCGGCTAAATAATAATGTTAGTAATGTAAATTTTCACGCGTATTCGATACGCAACAATGTCCCAAAGTATTCCTAAATCACGGTATAACAATGCATCGCAGTCATATTATTTTATCGTCTGGAGTAGGTAAATAATAATTGTTGTTATCCCATAGTAAGCAGACGTAACCATTCGGCTCACGAGCCACGTGGTTTAAATGTAATAATAGCTAAGACGGCGGCATCCAAGTTGGTTCCCGAATTAAAAATTGTTATAATTTAGGTCCGGGATTTTCACAGGTACAACACTAGTTGGTTCTTTATTTTTATTTTTAGTGGGAGTACTACATAATATCATTTACCTCCCCATTTTTCACCTTTAGAAACATAACTTTTCGAATTTTATTATAATAATAATATATTATGGCAATAATATGCAGGAACTAAACAAAGAAAAAAAAATTAAAATGTTATAAATCAAATATAAGAAACATATAGTTATTGTGTAATAGAAATAAAAATAAAATATTGTTTAAAAAAAATCACACCCATGTTGGTAAAACTGTATAAGATATTAATTTTACAAAATCAAATACATTGATTATTCCTGTATTTGTTCATTCATTTTGTCTTTTATAAAATTGTATTTTAATATAATACATTTTCTTTTTTTCATCATTTCTGAGCTTCTCGTTTTTATATATCTATTGATAATCTTAGATAATAGTATACTGATAGGGAAATACCAAATATTAATAACTAAAAATATAGCTTATCAATGTAAATGACATTATTTTTCATTTGGATTGTATATTTACTTAAAATACTTTGTTACTTACTTAAAATAATCCCGGACCCAACTAGTTTAGGTAGTACCTGTGATTTAACCCTAGTACTCTGGACGTAATTCGAATGCGGCGGCTAGAACTAGGCAGTGATGGATCCAGGATTTAATTTTGATGGGGGGAAGGGATAGTCCAAAATTCAGATCTTAAATTTTTTCAGTTATCAATTAATACATATTTTAATTTTACAATAATTTTAAATATATTTTTTTTATTTATTATACCTATTTATTTCACCTATTTATTATGCCGAGAGATAAGTAGGAAAGGGGGAGGGGGCTCGAGAGTCCTTGCCTTACATTAAATCCACTACTGAGACTATAGGTACCCATAATATTATAATAGATATACGTCATCATATAATAATCTAATAGTAATAATAAGCCACGATCGAAATGTGATTTGGTTTTCTCGTTTTTCTGGGAAATTTTCCCGATTCCCGACCATTATAGATATTCGGTGCAGTCAAATAATATTATGTACCAGCGTTATTATAATATAATATTATTGTACCCACGCATTTTGACATTTACAAATTAACCATTTGAATCCACATTTCAAGGTTTGAATATAATAATATAGTGCACTGCAGATGAGTGTAATGAACTGATATCCCTCCAGATTTAAGGTACACCGCAATGTATTATTATTATTATAAATCGTAATAATTCAATAGCTATTTGAATCTAATTCAAAACAATTATAAATCATAAATCAAACGAAAGTACTAAAAAAAAAAAAAAACACGAATACAATCAACACAACATGAGCTGATTCAGATACCTATAATGTATTATTTATTTTATTTCGTATAGTAATAAAGAAACAAAATATAACTATTGATAATTTATTTTTAATAATAATTGTATTCATTCAACGGTACAGACTTTTTGAATAACAATTTAATTTCAGTAAACTTAAGCTTACATGCGATAATTATTAACAATTACATAAACTATACATGCTATATAATAAATAAATATATACAAATTACGATAAATTATTTTGATTACAAATTTTAAAAAAAGGTTTTATTTTACGTTATCAAACAGAGGTAGAGTCCTTATTGGCTGCAATACAAATAATTGGTACATTTCTTAAGTAGTTAATGGTGCACAAAACAATGTGGAAGCAGTGGGTGGATTCGAGGGATAGACAGAATGCCCCCATTCTATGAACCGTGTTTTTTTTTTATCACGATTCCCTTGAACAATTTCTGTATTTTTTACTATATTGAAGGTGAAAAAGGACTAGGTAAGTCACTGGTGGAATTTAAAAGGTATAAGATAGCGTAGGCGAATCGATTTAAGTGGTTATGTAGTATGGTTAGGTTATTACTTTTAAAATGCAATATTTTATAAATCCTAATACAATGATTAATTACTGTTTCTGAATACATATTATTAATAATTAAAAACATATTGTTATTGTTTGCGTACCTGATTTAAAATGTATTTAATGAATATAGTCTGGTGACAAAAAAAAAAAAAAATGCATAATACTTTGCTTTAAATATCTATGACCTTTATTATAATATTATTACATATTATATCATGTACACGAGTTTGAATCATTAAGTGATTGAGTGAACTTGACAAACTGGGCTTAGAATTAATTTAATAATCTGAAATGCTCTGCGAGCGTTCACAAAAATAAAACATTTTATTATTAATTTATCGTTTTCTGTTATCAATAGATGGATATTGTGAGTGCCTAAGCACTTACGCGTAAAAAGGTTTCGATGAATATTTCAAGGCGTTTGTTTATGGAATGCATCGGTGAAGGTGAGACGTTGAAAAATTCGTTTTCACACCACTCCGATGACCTTACCGTCTGCTTTCAACGAGTGAGTATGTCGTCACGGGGATAGAGTGCAATGCGACATTTCATTATTATAGTGCCGTTAACCGTAAGTATAAATAAAACGGAATCGTTTGTTGCACACATTTCTTATTATTTTTGCGAAACAGGGTTTCGTTGGGATTTAATCACGGACGGTGGGGATTTTTTTTAACCTATTCCCTTTGAAATCGTACTAAAGTAATTTTCACGCAACCGTTGTGAACGCGTTACGCTTGCTGCACAAAACCAGTGTACTGTCTCCGACAAAACATCAAGCCGTTTCATACATTTTCAGAAACGTTCGTTGGTTTTAAATACAATTTAAATGATATTAACTGCAGCAGCCGTGGCGTACTCAGACCTACGTCTTTTGAGGGAGAATTTTACAGAACCTGATTATTATAACAAAAAATTGGAATTGAGCTCAGCGGTGAGCGACCATGCCACAACTTGCATTATACGAGTATTCCTCTACATTTTAATATTAGAATAAACCTTACTTGACAAGGTTCACTGTTCACTCAAGCCGTCTTCCGGCAAGCATCGTTATAGGCTTTCCGCGATTGTATATTAGATGCTGATTTTGTGAAAAGCTTAAATACTGATAAAGTTTCGTTGTATTATTCATAAACATATCACAAACAAATACAGTTACAGAAACATACTAATTTCTCACCAGCTTACATATCATGTAGGTACCTAAATTAATATACTATATATATGTGCGTAGGCTTACTGCATTTAAAAAATCATTTAAACATATTACGAGATTATAAATTACAACGGATATCATTGACTGACTGTAGATTGCATAGTTCTGCATTACTGAAAAACATATAATATTAGAGGTGCACAGGGAAGCTTATAAAAACAATTATCTGATGTTAAAATTTCCTTAAGTGAGATGTAAATAATAAAAAATAATAAATGAAACTCGCTCTTAGTTTAAAAGTATGTGCAAACAACCACGCTGTAATCCTTTAATCAAATGACTTGCGTTGGCGGACATACCCGAAAATCCTAGGAAAAGACTAAACAGGCAGTGGTGTCAGAACCTATAAATTTAGTTGATGACCTAACTGTATTTATAATATTATTGTAAGCTCATAAAATTTATACAAATAACTGACAAGTGTCTTCACTGGAATAAGGCTTCTTAAATCTGTTCTTTCTTCAAGCCATTTTTTTTTATTCATTTATCTCTTTTACTTATTGTTCAATTTTATTATGTAACAGTTTGTAAATATAAAAATTTAAATTTAAAAAAAGCGGGTAAGTCGTGTATGTCGCTCTGCTGTACAGTAGGTTACTGTAATGGATGGAATTAAATTTGAATCCAATGATATTATATCATTGTATACGAAAAACGATTCTGAGCGAAGACGGTTTATCTGTCTAGGATATATTATAGATTATTAAAAATTTTCAAATCTTAGTTTTAAAAAGAAAAATTTTTATGAATTTCTAGTTTGAAATAATTTGCGAATTTTCGTGATTTTTACATATGTTGTCAAAATTCAAACTTTGAATGCTTGTAAAAAAAAAATTGTGACTACGCATTTCTTTTATTTTTCAATTTTTATTGTTAAAATATATTATGAGCCTTGTATTAAATTTTCAAATCTTAGATATAAAAAGAAAATTTTTTATGAATTTCTAGCTTAAAATAATTTCTGTATTTTCGTGATTTTTACATAATATGTTGTCAAAACTCAAACTTTGAATGCTTAAAAAAAAATTGTGACTATGTATTCCATTTATTTTGTAACTGCTATTGTAAAAATATGTTAGGAGCCTTGTATTAAATTTTCAAATCTTAGAATTAAAAAGGAAAACTTATATGAATTTCTATCTAAGATAATTTGAATATTGCCGTAATTTTTACGTATTTAGTCAAAATTTGAACTTTAAATGCTTATAAAAAAAAATTGTGACTATATATTTCTTTTATTTTTCAACTTCTATTGTAAAAATTTATAATGAGCCTTGTATTAAATTTTCAAATCTTAGATATAAAAGGAAAATTTTTTATGAATTTCTAGCATAAAATAATTTACGAATTTTCGTGATTTTTACATAATATGTTGTAAAAATTCAAACTTTGAATGCTTATAAAAAAAAATTGTGACTACGCATTTCTTTTATTTTTCAATTTTTATAGTAAAAATATATTATGAGCCTTGTATTAAATTTTCAAATCTTAGATATAAAAAGAAAATTTTTTATGAATTTCTAGCTTAAAATAATTTCTGTATTTTCGTGATTTTTACATAATATGTTGTCAAAACTCAAACTTTGAATGCTTATAAAAAAAAATTGTGACCATGTATTTCTTTTATTTTTCAACTTCTATTGTAAAAATATGTTAGGAGCCTTGTATTAAATTTTTGAATCTTAGAATTAAAAAGAAAAACTTTTATGAATTTCTATCTAAGATAATTTGAACATTGCCGTAATTTTTACGTATTTAGTCAAAATTTGAACTTTAAATACTTATAAAAAAAAATTGTGCCTACGAATTTTTAATATTTTTTAACTTCTATTGTTACAATGTGTTAGAAGCCTTGTATTAAATTTTCAAGCTTTTCTACTGAACAAATAAATTTTTATCGATATTTATAGAAAAAAAAATTAATAAAGTTGAAAAATTAAAATGTCAGTAAACAGCTCAAAACAAATCTAAATATTTTGAAAATTTTATCAAATATATAACACGCCTATATAAACATTCAGTCAAAATTTCAAGTATCTGTGGTAATTTGTTTTAGAGTTACACCAAAATAAGGAAATCGCTAAAAGTGAAAATCCAATGTTGTAAAAATTTAAATTTCAAATGCTCATAAAAATTTAATTTGAATTTCAGGTGGAATTTTTATTTGTGATAAAGATTGAAAAACTTGTAAGGAATCTTGTATTAAATTTTTAAATCTTAGATTTAAAAAGAAAATTTTTTATGAATTTCTAGCTTAAAATAATTTGTGAATTTTTGTGATTTTAACGTATTTTGTCAAAATTCAAACTTTGAATGCTTATAAAAAAAAATTGTGACTATGAATTTATTTTATTTTTCAACTGCTATTGTAACAATATGTTAAAAGCCTTGTATTAAATTTTCAAGCTTTTCTGCCTAACAAATAAATTTTTATCGATATTAGTTAAAAAAAAACTAATAATGATCGAAAATTTGAAATGCCTATGAATAGTTCAACTTAAGTCGAAATTTTTTGAAAATTGCATGGTGGATAGAATATACTTATATAAACATTAGGTGAAAATTTCATGTATCTATGGTCATTTGTTTTAAAGTTACATCAAAAACCAAAATCGATTTTGTCGAAAAATGAGTGTGCGTAAAATTTCCCGTTTTTCCCTTAATTTTTAGTTTGTTTTTCTCAATTATTTAGAAAAGTATTAAGCATTTTTTACTTTTGACCCCCCCAAAGTACCAACTAGATTCACTTTCTGATCGAACGAGGTACTGAAGTCGAAAATCGAAGCATTTTTACTGCCCCAAAACGTGATGACAGACACAAAAAAAAAAAAAAAAAAAAAAAAAAAAACACACATCATGGTAAAATCAATACATTCATCGCTCCGCTCAGAATCTAAAAAAGTTTAAAAGTAATTTGGAGAAAAATATTAACTTAATTCAGTCTATAAAAAGTTACCTAATTTATTTTTTGATTAGTATGTAGACATGAATAATATTTTGTGCCCATCTATACCATAGAATGTTATCTTACTAACACAACAAATATTAAAGTATTAAGAATAATTAATATATTACTGTTATTTTTAGCATAGGATTATATTTGTTTAGAACCTTAAATACATTATTTTTACATAAAAACATTAAACCCCCGATTTTAATAAGAAAAATTATTTTTTAAAGTTATTTCAACAGTAATTTAAACAGTTTAAGTTCATAAATTAATTTAAAAAATAATAAGCTAGTTAAATTTAAATGTTTAAAAACAATTAACCTATTAACTTATAACAGGAATATTAACTGGTTAATTAATTAAATACCCAAATTTGTACAATATAATAATATATCGTTGTTGTTAAAACGTAGCTTCGGTGCTACACGAACACGATGTGCAATAAAAACAAAAATCATTTGTAAATGTCCAGACTCTAGGCCGGCTAAATATCGTCGTTGTCGGCAAATAAAGAGATAAGGAGGTAGTGCGGCGTTGGTAAGTTGAAGGTTCCGTTGGGCCAGCGGTGGTCTATGTGACGTATAATGCACATTCGGGATCAAAAGCTTATTTCAAATGCAATCTTGGTGGCCACAAGACAAAGAGTCGAATAATTCCCCAAGTCTCCGATAGCTACTGCGTACGGGTTCGGTGTGGAAAAGGTAAGTCGTACATAAGATTCCCATTGAAACATTTTTCCACCACGGAAAATCTACCTACCGATCAGTGAATTTAACCACTCATTCTATCGTCTATTTGTGTATACAGGATGAACCACAGTGCATGCACGACACAATATTTCCCTGTGATTATAAATTCGATCAAATTCTGTTTTTTGAAATCTTTAAATATATACTCAGAGTATAATGTTTTCATATTTTTGGGATTTTTATACTACCTACTTAAGGACTTTCTTGTGGTGATACAAACACTTAATTACAAAATGAGAGCTACTCTTCTTCACTAAATATTTTTGACAACTTTTCTAAAAATTTTAATGAATCTAATCCATGATTTGAGCAAGAGTAGTTCTTCAATTATTATTAAAATGTTCGCGATTAGTACAGAAAGTTAAATAACTCAAAACTTCACGTGAATTTCGATTCTTAAGCATTACAATGAACAAAAAATCATTCATCAAATAATTTACAATAGAAAACGAGGGCTCTAAATTGAAAATAGAAGTTTGTATTTCCACTCCTAAAGAAAAGTAAAAAATTCTATAGTATTTGAAAATATGATATACAAATATAATTGAAAATTCCAAGAATAAAAAAAGCAGAAAAAAAAACAAAAGGATTTAGTATTAAATGAAAAATGGGGTCAAACGTGCTCGTTGAATCACTCTGTATATTTTTTTTCAATCATGCGGTCGGTTTGTAGGAATTTTTAATTCTATTTTCTCGTCTATGTTCAATATAATAACTGTTGGGTTTTCTGAAAAGCAGTTGCCTGCATTAGTGCATAATTTTATGTATAATACACAATATAATAATATAATCCAAGTTGAAGTAAATAATATGCTTTACGAGTAGTATAATACCTTCGAAATCGGGTTGAATAGGTTTGGTTTTTTTTCAATGACGTGATAATGCATTATTGATTTTTCTTTTTTCCTTTTTTTTTTGGCAGTAGGTATATCCAAAAACGTATCGGACCAAATCAAAAAATATATAAATAATATTACCTGACATAACCCATACTCATCGATACTTTATGTACGTTTTGGTTTACAAAATACTCGAATATTTTCTAAAAACCGTATGATAAAATACTTTAGAACATCTTTAGAAAAATTGCAAAATGATCGTCATGCATATAACTTAGATCACGTTTTTATGTGATCATTATTATACAGTTGATATTATTGTATGTCGAGAAAAAAAAAACGAAAATCATGAATACATTGTAACATAATACTTAATAATTATAATCTAATTTGTATGAATACCGCAAGGGGATAAGTGACACCGCGGTGTTTAAGATAAACAGCTTGTATCTTATGATGTTAATATTAAAAAAGCAATTTTCATGGAGTTGTGAAATTTATTTGTTCAAATATTTTATGATACGAAATCGGAAATAATCGAAAAAGTAATACAAAATATATTATGGCGAGGTTGTTCGTGCCATATTTAATATATAATATTATTATATTATCGTCTGTTGGTCGTTTATCGGTCGTTTGTCAGACATCGTCGTTGTTGCCGGTGTCCAAGAAATAAAATAAATATCACTAAAACGCATATGTTTGCTTATTGTATTACATTGATAGAAGCAAAATGTTGAACTCACTCCTCGCTGTCAGTGTCAGTGAAAGTAATAATACGAAAAACTTCGATTTCGTCGTCATCTTTCTTTGAAGTCACCACACACGATTATTTCCAATTACTATTTAGCAACTTGTATTTCCGAATTTAAGAGTCTTCGTAATCTGTAGTTTTCAATTATGGTGGCCGCGGTAAGGGGCGATGATTGAATTAAAAAGTGAGAAGGTTAGAAAACAGAAAAGGTGAATTGATTTCAAAATACCAATAGACGCAGTGCGTACGTATTTATTCATCTGGTGAAGATAAACTCTGTCTTTGCATTCACATTAATTAGATTAATAAAACAGTCATGATTATTTTAAATCTGTCAATCCGATTGGTAATGATAGCAAAAAAAGGTAGGTGCACCTACATGCACTGCTAAATTGTTAAAAAGAAAATTAGTAGGTACTATAGTTCATTGTTTTTAATATCTAAATTTGAAGTTTTCAAAGTTGAAATGCAGGTATACCATTTATTAAAATACACAAGTAATTCGTATAAATATATAGAACTGAACGTAAATAGGCTTTTAGTTGTTTTTTTTTTTTTTTTTTGGTGGGGGAGGCTTGATTCCACTTAAACTATTTACTTGTAATTTAACGATCCACCTGCATTTAATTGAATTATAAATACTAATAAAATGTTAATACTAATAAAACTCCTATCTTCCGTACAGGGGTTTTTTCTACTGACTAACTCTTACCTCTGCCATCGATATAAATGTATATGCATTGTCGATTTTGGCCATATTTTTATTATTACGATTATCGATAAATCTCGATTAACCGAAAGCAGACCACTCCCATCGCGGGCTGTATTACTGTGCATGCATACGGTTATTTACTACCCCGACACGGACACACACGCTAAGATATAATATACATATACATTGTTGGCAAAACGTCTTGGCCTCGAGCCATAACGTCGTAATCGCTGTTGTCGCACCACCCCATAGGACGGAAATTGATTTTTTTCTTGTGAAATATCGTACACATATTTTAATATTATTATAATATTATATTGTTCTCGTCCACCGTTCCATCCGACGTTATAGGCTAAAACATTGTAATATCGCGTGTGCATAATAAACGGAATGCAATTATCATCACCGGCGTTTGCACAATATCCATATAATATACGCGCATATTATTATAATACCGGATACCGTATACCGGGTTTCTGTTCAGGCCCACAGGTACCTATCACTGCCGGTGTCGTGTTAAGTCATACCTTCAAATGTGCCCCCTACTCCGATTTAAGTTATTATATTAATTCAATGGATTTCGAAATGACCGTTGATGTTCCACAGTACATGGCCCACACAACATTCGGCACTAATGTTTTTAAGTTGATGTGTGATGTAATTGGAAAAACGCTTTTAATTTATTAGACAAAAGATTTGGGAGATATTAGAGCTTAGAGTTTGGACACAAATCTCGTTTCATAAGTCTCTGATGCTACGAGTGCTCGAATTCTGGAGCTGGCAATCTCTGGAATTTTTAGATTCCAGAATACTTTGGATCGATTATATTTTTTATTAATTAATTAATTAATTTTCCCTGTCGTCATAATAATAAATAATTCGTTTAATATCGTGACTCTCGAGTCTCTACGGGTGACGGTTGCACTCGACCCTGAGGTTAGGTTAGGTTTAACTCCTAAGATTTAATAACTATCGATATTATGTTCCAGCGAGATATCATTCAATTATTGTTCTACTAACTGGAAAACAATTCGATGGATACTTAAAAATGTTTTAAAAAAACCGTTTAAGTTACACTGCAGTTAAAATTTTGGTGACTCGACGACGGTAATCGAGGCACCGTTCTTAATCGAACAATAAAAAAATGAATGAATAAAAAAAATAACCGACTCATGATAATATGTGCCGTGTAAAAATTACAGAAATGTCCACCGCTATTATATTATACTGCCGAGAGATATTTCCGTGAAATGCAATTACTACTAAACGCCTGCGGTCTCCACACTCGAAGAACGCTGCGCTCTGAAATTATAATAATTCCCATAATGCTAAGATATTATCCGTATAAATTAAATTTATTTGACGTAATAAAATGTGCGATGACAAATCGAATATTATTATAATACATGTAGATAACGCCACACACAATGGGAATAATATGTCTCTTTCATCCAACAATACGGTAATAATAATAATAATAATAATACAAAATATATGTTATTCGGGATTCGATCGTTTGAAAGAAAAACGTAAATTGTTTTAAACCTATCCGATTAGCTTTGTGATTAACAAATCAACGATTGGCCTTAGATACCGTGGTTACCTTTAACCCGAACTGAGTTAAAAATGCAATGAAAAAAAACATAAGATATTATGTGCGCATCTCACGATAAAAAATGTCGTTATTGAGTTATTGTCTTATAGGAATACAATTATTATTAAATCGTATAAAATAGCTAGAACGAGTTACATTGATTGAATTGGTATAAATTTTATTTTGTTTTATTTGTGTAACATATATTGGTACCTACCTACTATATTATTCTCGTTTTATTTAATTATAATGATCAAAGAATTTAAATTGTATGGCTTGTTTTTTTTTATATATACCACCATCTACAGTCGTCAACATTATCATGTTACTACGACTAAAATCAACAATAATTAATCAGTAATATTTATATCTTGATTTATTAATTTAATACCGATAAAATTTCCGGAGAAAATGTGTTTACATAAATATTATACAAATTATGCATAGTTTAATGAGTACCTGCATGGAAGCAACTTAATGATAACGTACATGTTTATGGATAATATTATTATTGTACATGCATGTATAATGATTAATGACTATATTATAGACGCGTTTTAATCAAAGTATATTATGCAATATCGAAATGAAGTCGTTCGTGAACACATTCATAAGTTTGTATGTGTTTAAGTAAAATATCAGCCATTTAGGATTTATTTAAGTCAACGCGCTCGAACCGTAATGTAAACATGATTAGGTCACGGTTTTAGCATATTTGTTTCGGGACATTTTGATAAATAATTTATACGCAATTTCAATCAATTCAGCTGTCACGATTATTATTTTTGCCAGCACGCAGCAGTTGCAAAAATTTCGTTTTTATTTTCGATTTAACGTCTTAGTGGAACGTGATTGTTTTTCACGATTAAAATAATTCATGTTATAGTTATGTGTTAAAATGTCATTTATCGGTTCGGAAAATTTTTTTTGAATTGTATACTAATTGTATGTACACGCGTGATCTTACTCGCAAGATAGTTTTATAATATAAAAAAGTGAGGAACTAACAAAGTGTATGTACCTGAATTTATAATTTTAAAATTGTACAAACAGATTAAATAGAGGACTTATATGAGACGACATATTATTTGTTGGGTAAGGTTAATGATTTCATTTGTTAATATAATTTGGGCTAAGCCAATGGCTTTGAGGGTACTTACACTTTTTTAAGGGAGTTTTACAATATATTATATCATATTATATTGTATACTGTATTATATTATATTTTCAATCACTTTAACGTTTAACACTTCTAGTTCATTTGGGTTCTTTAGTCTCGAGGTTATAATATAATGATTGGGATATAAAAATTCCTTATTAAAATATTGGAGGTGTCACAGGTAGTCTAAAAATTGTATGATTCAAAATTAAAATGACGAAGAGCAATCATATGCACTATGCCTAGATTAGACATAAATAATCACACAAAAAATATGTTGCGACCCCTATATGGACATTTGTGTATTCAATACAGTATAACTTAAATGTATACACAATCAAATCACGTGAGTTTTTTGTATTTATTTATTTAATACAACATTAAGCAGAGTAAAAAATATAGGTACTGATCAATTTAATAGCATCATGATTTTTTAATTAAATTGTTTCAAATATAGATTGATTCACATCGCATCATCGAGCTTATAAGTTGCTAAATGATGCTTTCTTTAAATTGTATTAGTTCTGATATTCGACTTAAAACACTTAACTTTATAATCATATATATACAATTATTGGTATCCATTTAATTTTTTTATGAATCTAATTACTATATTTATGTGTTATTTAATATTTAATTTAAAATGTAAAAATTCCATCACCATTTATAATAGTGATGTAAAAATTAATAAAAAATACGTTACGGTACTTATGTACCATAGTATGATATCAGAGCGTTCAAGATTTTGGAATAGGTTTTTGTTTTTAAACTTGTACAAGATATGCATGAAATAAAATTTAGGTGTCATCTGTATATTAGGTACGCACACATTTCATAGTAATATTACGAGCAATACCGTCTACCGATTTATCATACAGCACGTACAACGAAGACTGAAAACTATTTTTAACGTTTAAAATATCTGGTACCTATCATAATCCTTTACAATTCAAGTATTGTAGAATTATATTTAATAGGAGTTATAATAGTATTAATCTAGCACCATAGTTATATAGATAACATGAATTTCCATATATTTACAACTGACATGAATAAGGTATTATAGCGGTATTATAATATGAACTAGAGATATGATGTAATAATTTATAACCGTTCAAATATAATAAGTGAAATACTAATATTTTTAAGTATCAATAACCAGAAACAAAATTGTACATGCACTTAAAATAATATTATGATAACGAGTATAATTAATAGACGATTTAAAGATTTATTTATGTTAAAAATCAATTATGTCCCTATAATATGTACAAATATCACGCAATTTTTGTTTTTATTTGGATACATACATAATAATAATAAAAAAATACTTGTTCGTACCTATACCAATTAAACTCACTTAAAAATTTAAATTAAAAACTTTTCATTCGAACGCTTTTCGATTAATGTATTTTTCTAATAAAACAAAAACACGCAAACTATGTGAAATCATTAAATTCCAAAACGATTAATTCGTCTGTAGAGTTTTGCACATAAATTAATTTCATGAATAGTAAGTGACAAAACGATATTTTAATTGCAATAATCAAGAGATGAATTTAAAAACCAACATAACTTTAATATACATATTGATTATAATAGGTGTGAGGTATAATATAATTATTATACTGAACTTCTGAAGTTGAGTTGGTCAACCCGAACAACTGTAATCTCATTTAGTGATCTAAATGCAAAATAGTATACAATATTGTATAGTTTTAAGTTATATTTTGTTTATTACATATAATAAGCTTTAGAATAATTGTCGTTTTAGATCCTTAGAGACCGATAAATGTAATGATTTTACAATACTTTTTTTTCTTAACCTTTTTACTTTGTAGATAAATGCTTTGGTTTTCACCTAAAACATCTTATATGATGGTAAAGTGAATTTAGAGGTAAAATTCAAAAATTCATAGTAGTTTTATAAAACGTCGGAATTAACAAAAAAAAAAGTAGGTCAGCATTTCGGTGGTAGATGTTTGTCCATCGTCCCTTCGGTCCTCGGACAGAATAGTGCAATTTTACTGTATTCGATTTGAATGCAATGATTGCATTCGATAAAAGAAAAAAAAAACGATTCTGAGCGGACGAGGGAATATTTTTTATTTAATTTTATTCGTTTCTTTGGTGATAAAAAAAAAGCGTAATAAGAACAGCTTAAGAACGATTTATATAAATAGGTAATTTATACAATTATAATTATAACTTATAGTTAGAAAATATCATAAAAATGAAAAAAAAATATAAAAGAAAAGAAAAAGCACAAAAATGGGTAAAATTTTCCAAACTTTAAACCGTAAGGAACAAAATCTATAATACAACAAAAAATATCTCTTGTTATTTTCCATTTGAAGCAATATTTCAGGTAGAAACGTCGTCCGTTATTATTTTATATTATAAAATCGTGAAATCATACGTTTTTTCTCCTTTAACCACTTTTATTTCGAGTATCGTTTCGAAAAGCGAAAAATGACCTCTTTAATTAACAGATCAAGAACATTACTTTTTAGAAAAGATGCTACACTTGATACAAAAAGAAAAATAAAAAAGAATAAAAATCATTGTAAAACCGATATATTCCTCGCTCCGCTCAGAGTCTAAAAGCTTTCGTCATCGAGTACCTAGGTATTTTTAAAGTTGAACAATTAATGTAAAAAAATATATAATTAATGTATTATTAAAGAAAATATGCAGGGTGAGCGTGTGTGGGGAATTGCCATATCTACCTACTTACTAGATCTAAAACTATCCGAGGCATACATACGAATCAAGCCAGTTTTCGTTTTATCGTTACGATCCCTCGGTGAAGAGCCAATTTAAAGAACGTCCGCGTATTAACCGACATGCCAACGATAGTAAAAAACACATACTTATTCCACAGCACTAAGTCATCATGATGTAGAGTGTCATAAAGGGAGTAAAAAAAATGCACAAACACGGTGACACAGACACACAGTACAGGGTAGGCCATGGTAAAAAGGTAATAATATGAATTCAGTGTGTATTTGCACGTTTGGCTAACTACGCGCGTTAAGCACTCATCCGTCCCCGAGGTGGCGTATATTATGTGAATAATACAATCATGATTTACGATGTTAATAGTACATGAAGTACGACGTTAATATCACATAATTTTATACGACTTATTGGGTTCACAAAGACATTATAATATAGTTGACGTGTATAATATATAATTTGCGGTAGTTAAATAAAAATAACTGTCTATTATTGGTTAGGCTAGGTTAGGTTAGGTATACCCAGTATCAATAACTTTTTTTATGACGTTTAGTTGCATTCCAAAAATCGAAATTGAAAAATCGATTATATTTTTAGTGTAATTTGTTAGTAGCAACTTATGTGGTTATAATTTGGGTCTGGGGGTAGGAAGATAAAAACATATTATGCATATCGTAATAGTTTGTTATAGTATTAATGTGTTGAGTTTTCAGAAGGAAAAAGAGACTTTTCAGAAAATTATTTCATTTACACATCATTTTTGAAAAGCTTTTCTTGAAAATGTTGATCTCTATAGGTGGTATTCGTTGTTAATCTAACCATATCAACGTCGTATAATAAAAGCCAAATTTCGGTTAACGTCAGACAACTTCAATTTCATGGTCAGAATATTTAATATTATTGATGTGTTATCAATTATTAAATTGACAAGTATCATTTTTTGTTTGTGTTTTTTTAGTTTGTTTCTGCATAGTGCATATCTACGTCCGAGTGGTGTTCCGATGAGTGATTGGATATGACGCGATACAACGATTGTCATGCAATACTTATAATATCAAAAATTTAATAATTTATCCAAAGTCGATTCAGAAAAATTAGGTCGGAAACATTTTGACTCTCACACACAGACAACAGGAAACTACTTTGTATAAGATAATATGATAGTAACATAATAGTATTCTACGATTTTCGTATTTTATAAGATGTGCGTAAGATTTTTATTTTATCTAAAGAAAAAATTTGGGAAATCGTAAGATCATTAATTGGGGTCGTAACTCTTCGGAGAACAGTAATTGTAGTACTATAGAAGTTATACAGGGGAGATATCCACCATTATTATATTTGTCACTTTCAGATGCATGGTCTGAAGATATACCCTAAACGAATGAAATAAAAAATAGCGAATATCGTCTAAATTTTCTAACAATAATATGGCGTGGTGAGTTCAGACAATTTAGAAACACTTTTTACTGTTTGCATACTTTTGTACTTACATAATATTATGCGGATAACCAAAAAACATTGCTACACATTTATCATGAAAACAAATATTTTCAACAATTCTGTACCTGTACCATAATAATCATTATCGTTTATCAGTCCAAATATTAGTCTAATTATCGTTCCCAGACTTTTTAAAAACCCTATATATT
Source organism: Diuraphis noxia (assembly GCF_037042655.1). Lineage (NCBI taxonomy): Eukaryota > Metazoa > Arthropoda > Insecta > Hemiptera > Aphididae > Diuraphis > Diuraphis noxia. The sequence continues at coordinate 58,497,276 of NW_028301711.1, forward strand.
ACGTGGTTTTAGCCGCAAAGAACCATTTTTTTTTCAATTTAAACGCATACATCTCATAAAAAAAATTTCGAATTAATAACCCGCCATAACTATTAGTAGGGCATACAATTAAACAGATGACTGAAATAACTTCTGAACTATGAATCTTTTTGTTCAACTGTTAACAGTATGTGCTTATGCACAATCAACAAAAGAAACATATTTTTCGCTACCTACCTACCGTTTATATTATTCGTTCGTTGAAAAAGTTAATTTTTTTTTTCTAGTCATTGTTTCTTTATTATTATAAAAACATCTACTGAAACGTAGCAAAAAAAAAAACTTTGGTCAGATTTTCTCGGTATTGAATGTTATTTAAAACGATAAGTCTTATCCCAATGACGATTATTTAAGTAAAAAACCTTTTGGGAGGTTCAGCGTACCATAAAAAATGAGCGGTTTTCCTTCTTTTAATTCCTAAACGTATTTTAAGCGTTTTAATTCTTTTTAATGAAACTCTTTGAGAATAATAATTTGATGCCACACGAATAATAATAAAATTCTTTTTTAAAACGCTCATATACATTCAACATTATTTACGCGCACAAAGTTTGTTTATATTATTTAAGCCCTAAAGTTTTTGTTTATTAATTTGGCACATTTTGTTATAATGTTGATAACAAATTAATTTTTATTTTAATTCGAGTGTCAATATGCCGTTAATTTGTCGAGGATTTTCTATAAATTGCTCATAGAAACCAATAATCTTACTTAAATTATTGTTATCTACACAATATTGTGATTTCGTAAGACATAAATGCAAGTTCACCATCGGTCAAATCTACAGGATTATCTCGGTTAATTCTTTAGTAAGTACGTATTGTTTATGCATAATACAATAATACAAACATCAAATATACGAGTGACGTCGACGAATGACGAAATAAAATATCTTAATAGCAAAAACAAAATTAGTATCGTAACACGATTTCGTTAAACGACCTCTAAACCACGGTGTTTATATTCTACCTCTACGCGACCGCAGTAGAAGCTACTGTTAATAAAATAATATACCTACACTATACCGTTTATATATCTAAGTAATACATAACTAAACCAAACGTGCACTGTCACAAACCTATACCTATATGTATATACTAGGGCTGTACTACCCGCAGTACAATGAACACACAATATATATTGTACTATATAGTACGCCTATAATGCTATACGACATAAGTCAAAAAATATTATCTACCTACTGCTCCACTGGTTAACCACGGTTACCACTTCGAATATGAGTTCGTGGCGCGCTCGAATTAAAACCATTTAATATGATTTACGCGAGTCGGACGAGAATAATAATCCGCGGAGTGCTGAGCATTTTCAATAAACATTTTTGGCGTTTAATTGATTTGGCTGCGAAATTACACGCACCTCTACTACAACTATTCCGTCTGCCACTTTTAATTATCAAGCCATAAACTATATTATAATATATAATTATTTTATGCACCCATCCATATATAATACATTATAATTGTAATTCCACGATGTTCGTGCCCAATTAAAACGTAAATGGTTTTATATTAATATAAAAATATATTTAAGGACATGTGTCGGTGGGTGTGCCAAAATACGTACCTACCTAGATAATAATAATAATAATAATAATAATAATATGCTTAAGAATACGTGAGCAAAATTATGACTTTTCGCAAGTTAAATTAAAGTTTAGTGATTTTTCGTACATTTTTCCGGGTAAAAAGTCTCAAAACTTACTGAGCAATAAAAAGTACATTTGTGTATATATATTTTTTAACTGGCAATAATATAATAGTATTATGATTCCGGCTTACGTTCAAATAATCCCGTAAACGTATAACCTCGACCCCCTGTGGTTGAGCGCACTGATGGACATTAAATAATGTATATGTAGATATGCAGGGGTTAACAAAGCAATATTGCATTATACTATTATTATTATTATTTTGAATATGATTTGCATGCATTCCCGTTTTTTATTAGCGACAGAAAGTTTCGAAAACAAAAAAGTGGAGATTTGAACTCGACGAAATTGGATTGTGTTCAACGTAATTTTCTCCCTCTCCACACCCAAGCCACTTACTCTACGCATATTTATGTTGATTGCTCGTATACACTATATAATTATAAATACCAATATCGTATTCCGACAACTTAGTCTATTTTCCCACTCGACGTCATATTAAAAGGGTATTGTTTTAATATTACAGCACTCAATCACAGTGTGAAATTGCATGATATGAACTTTTGTATAATATGTATTTCAGATGCATTCAGAAATAGTCCATTTTAGTTGGATGGGAATCGAGCGGCTGCGTTGTCTATTGGCGAGTCTGTTCAATTTCTACTGACACAATTTATTACATCATAATTTATTACATCCACTGCAGATATCACATCTCACATAAATCTTCCGGTAAAACCAATACCACGGTGAAAAAAATTACAAAAACATTTATTACAAATAATCTAAACGCCCACCCGTTAAACGAGGTATGAATTTTGAGACAAATATTTCCGCATTTAGTTTTAGTTTATAATAATTATATACTTTTGGGAATTTTTTACGCACCCTATCTATACTAGCTGCAAGTACATATTTGTATTTTATAATATTAATTCCTTACACTTTACAGCATTTATGATCGAGTTTATAAGAGTTTATAAAAAGGGCTATAACCGTAGATAATTGATTTGAATAATACCAAATTTTCACAGGTGACGAATATTTGTATGTATGATTTGAATAAAAAAATGTGAATCTATCTGGTCGTAGTATTTTAAACAAATTAATAATTTTTAAAAATAATGCTTCGTCTTCCTCCTCCACCATGCCATTCAAAATAGCTGAGTATAAAGATATTTTGCTTACGATCGAAATAAAAATAAAATATAATTACATAAAAATAAATCATAACAGAAAAAATAAATCACGGTACCTACGTCGTTTCACACAATTATTGAGTTCTCTAATGAGACCGTTTATTTACGTACAATAATCATAGTACCTACCTATACTTCGAAAATTGTGGTTTTCCTCGACTGAAGGACCAAACTGTGAACGGTGAATACCCTTTCATTTATCACCAACTATTCAGCTTGTTGTTTGATGTTCGATTTGAAACTTGATACACGACTACACGTGTCACCATGTGTAAGCACATTCAATGGCAACAAAACTCTCCCAATAACCACCCTAAATATCTTCCTTTATGGAAATGTACTTCTACTATTTTACCCTTTGCTCTAGATATCATCAGTGCCTACGTAATTCTGAGAAAATTATTACTTAAGTCATAGTAATGTTACGACCTCGTGCATCTCCACGTGCAAAACACCGTAGTGACGCTGTCTTTGTTGATGACATTAATAACAATTATTCCGCGTATAGACATTCAAATTGAACTTAAATTATTATTATTACTAAGCGTAAACAATCACTTGAATTCTACGAAAACATCAAAAGTGGATTGAAAGGTTAAACAGCTTTCAGTGTTAAAAAAAAACACTAAAATAAAGTGCAATTAAAACATTTTTCGTTCATTGAGATTATTAATCAAATTATATAGCCGTATTCCGATAGAAGATGGAAAGATAATATGAGAACTAAGTTGTAATTTTAGAAAGTGTTTTGAATTCTACGACGAGAATGATTGAAGACATCATAATATGATGATGATTAAAAACATTTAGTTTGTATAACTCCACGTTTCAGTTGACTTCACGAAATTAATATATCATATTTTATCAGAAAAACAAAGGTTCAATTAATTATTTACAATATAATAATGTCAATCTTTCAATCAATACATTTTCGTTTCTAATAACTTATTTTTTTATTTTAACGAACAAATTTCATCTGTTTTGCGCAGTATGTAACAATCCGTTCATGCATCTTTAAAATACAAGCGTAATGTAATACAAAGGAACTTTACATGTAATTTCTAGCGAATGGAATGCTTTTAGAACCGTTTCGAATGTTCACGGAAAAATAAAACGTAGGTATACAATTTATTTAATTTTAAACTGTAAATATTGTTTGCCTAGTAATGTCGTATACATAATATTTCAGTTGATGTATTTTCAACATTTCTCTTCTATCTGTAAGTATAATGTTATATTCTGTTTTTGTTTGTATACATGCATCAAGTGCGTAGTTTGAAAACGATACCGTTTTGTTGTTATTTTTTATTCGTAGGGACTTAATAGTCAAAAAAATAATAATAATATTAATATAATATCTTATGTTTTAATCAATTTAAAATTTATAACATGACTTTTGTCTTTAATCTTTTGAGATATCTTATAATATTCATGTTTGTTTCTCTGTATCCAACAGAATATTTTTCGGAGTATTTCGAAAATAATAAAAATATAATTTATTTGAATAAATTGTAACTAGTAATTGTAGTTAACCATTTGAAACCTTGTTTCAGTTCCTGTTTATATGTATTTGAAGTTTTGATGAATGTAGTTGAGTCACATGACACCCTGAAAATGTTGCTTCATTTCTCCACTCATCAAAACTTTTAACACTTATAAATACTTTAATACTTTAATACTTATACTTTTTTTATAAGTAATGTATTATGTATACTTTGATTGTTATGTTTCTATGAACGACAGGTTATAACGTTTGTTTTAAAAACTAAATCATCTAAATTCCGTAGAAATATAACACAAAATTAATATAAAATAATACTATTATAATATTACGATATTTAAAAACGAAGAAAAGATTTATTCAGACTTCCCCACTGTGGTTTATATGAAAGTTGAGATATATGTGCGTATATATTTTTACAACTGAATGGCCTGCTATAACCATCGGACAACTGCTATTTTTTCACCCGAAACATAAAGAAAAAATAAATATTTTTAAGCGGGTGTAACCAATGGATATCAATGATTATTTTTTATTGCACTATCGGTAACATCGGAGTTACCGGATTCTATTTTTGAGTGCAAGACATTTCATTTCATTCGAATCCTTAAAACGAACGATAAATATTTATCAATCTGAAAAAAGATAACATTTATTTTACCTAAATTTAAATCTTATAATAAAAAAAAAAAAAAAAAAACAAAATACATTAATAATTATGTAACAACTAGACAACTCAAAATGTTAAACTTCTAAATTATAAGCTTGAATAATTTAATTTTAGTAGTTGCAAACACATTAAATTTAAGATCTTATCTATATTTATTATAACTTGTTATCACACACAGAAATATATTATTTTAAAACGTTTTGCACTGGGAAAGTATATAAAAATAGAGCTGTTCTATGGTTGCAGTGAGCCATTCAGTTTAGAAATTACGTACAATGAGTTAAAATTATGAATAATACGATTTAAGTAATTGTTACTTTGCTATATTAAAATCCCTATTTTAAATTGTTTGAATAATACATTGTCTACATATGAACATTTTGAAATAATAAACAAGTAAGACTTGCAAAATTTTGGTTGCCTAATCAACTGTGTAATACTTTAATAATTTAAATTTTTTTTGAAAACAATAATTTATTATAATAAAAATCTATTCGTTACTTTATAATTTGTAGGTATGTTATATATATATTGTATGTTCAAATTTAAGTTATTTTCAACTAACTGCTGTAGATAATACTTCACTCCATCAGTCTATATTGATATAGAGCTCAAACATCACAATTATTATATTAACTGAGGTTCAAATCATTAAAGTGAAATATAATATTACGGTAGTGTATTGAAATTAATGGTTTAGTTATTATTTTGTGATGTTTGTGTTTGGAAGGTATACTGTAAGTACTACCTAGTACCTACATGTACTTTTGAAAATCTATTTATACATTTTCGAAACGCCATCAGTAAGATATTTAAATGACGTAGTAATGTAAACGAAATACATCAAAATGAATTGTTTACTTATATTGTTTACACTTTGAAAATTTCAAATATATCAAAAAATGTATTTACTTTAACTTTGTGCGAAGGTCGCTGGTAAAGAAAAATCTTAACGGTTCTCAATTTTTTATTTTTTATAATTATTATGTTTTATGTTACGAACTAAAAAAAATAAAAAGTGAACATTATGACTAATAATAATAAAATATTATAATTGTCATGGTAGTACTAGTAATAAATTATTAGGTAGGAATATTCGTTTTGATTAAATTTTGTTCAAATTACAATAATAAAACATGGCTATTATAATAAAAAGAAGTCGATGGTATTGTATTATTTTTTATTGAATATTTTTTAATCCAAAAAAACTTTATTAACGGATATACTATATTTTATTAACTTTAAAGTAATTTGAAATAAAACTAAATTGTTACATGATTGAAACAATTTTAATTAAAAATAATTGTAAATGCACTTACGCCATTATTTCAATACGAACTCGTATATTGCATTATTGTACGAACAGCAGAAGTATTTTTACGCGGAAGAATTTTAAAATTAATTCTAATTTGATTGCAAGATTGAACAAAAAATTTTTAAATTAAAAATATTTCAAATGTGTCATCAATACGTAATCATGGAATATAATATAATATGGAATATATTTTATGGGTGTGCGCGTTTACCACTTAACTCTAGATGATTCACTCAGTAGGCTCACTCCCAATTTCTCTCTTTAGTAACGATTTTTTCAAAATTCTTTCTTGTTTTAAGTATACTTATAAAAACCATATTTTTTAATAACCAAGAGAAAAGAAGCCATAGTTTTAAAACACTAAAGGGCGATGGTAAAAAAAGTTTGTGGTTTCTTAAAAATATTGTTAAAATATAATATGTAATAATAATATGTATTTGTCGTTTAGAAAATCGACTTATAAAATTTAGAACTTATTTTATCAGTCATCGGGAAGTATTTATCACTTTTACAAAGAAAATGTTTTTATCTTCAAACTTTAAAAGAAAATATCAATATATTTTGCCTTTCGTTTTTAGGTGGGAAAAGCTATCCGACAACTGTAACCCTGAAGCTTCATCTGCAAGTTCTCAACTTATGCCAATTGTAACAGTCACAGGTGTATTACAGAATCATAACAAAGCACTGCTAAATTTAAAGTCATGCCAAAATCAGCTCGTATAATACGTATTATAATAATTCATTTTGTTCGCGCGATTCTGTTAGTATGTGTGTACATGATCACACGTCAAAACGACGCGTTTATTTAATTGCAGTAAGGTGTTTGAGCCTTGGGGCGAATAAACTAAGAACACTTTGTATTTATATTATTATTACTTTGGTAGAAGTTTCGTACAATTCAAACGTTAACAAGTCGAAAATTCTTATAAATCAAATTTTTTTTTGAAACATGCTTTTCTTAATTCTACTTAATACATGAACTAAAAAGTTTAAAATAAACTTACTTTTAAAACAATTTCTTAATGAAACTTCAAGGTTATCAAGATACTACTAAAAGTGTATCTAAAATGTATTTGTTGCAAAATTTTTAAAACTTGTGAATTACAAAAAACGAAAAGCATGGGGCACTTATGATAACTCCTATGTAAAGTCACTCTACAACTGAATCATTAGATAAACTTTATGATAAGTATTTTAAAGATTATTGATCATACTTCTAATTTTGTAAGAGATATTCTTGATTCATAGGAGCCCAATGCTTTTCGTTTTTTGTAATTCACAAGTTTTAAAAATTTTGCAACAAATACATTTTAGTAAACTTTTAGTAATATCTTGATGAATTTGAAGTTTCATTAAGAAATTGTTTTAAAAGTAAGTTTATTTTTAATTTTTTAGTTCATGTATTAAGTAGAATTAAGAAAAGCATGTTTTTAAAAAAAAAATTTTTATTTTCTACTTTTTAGTGATAACAATAAATTAGAAACAAAGGATTTTTTGAAAGCATAGTTTCTTTTATTTACGGTACATTCTAATATGCATTGTATAAATAGTATAAATTAGTATAAATTAGCTTATTAATTTTTTTTTTCATAGTAAGTAAATATGTAACACTATATTAAAATTATTTCATTTTTCTCATTCTTTCCATTTCTTCGAGGGCGTCAATATTGCATGGTGTTCTTCCCATCAGCTTTGAACAGTCTAATTGTTCAATTCTGAGGCCTTGCAAAGATTTCACTCTGCTAAGAGTAACGTAAGCTTGTCCTTTTGCAAAGAGCCTTGGTCGAAGATAAACGACAGCATGATCGACGGTGGAGCCCTGTAACTTATGTGCGGTTACTGCCCATGACAAAATTACTGGCAACATTCTACGCTCAGCAGTACCATAACTGCGCATCGCAGGAAACTGAATAGTTATGGGCTCGATTTTATGGATACCATCTCTTCCAAAGTCGATGCGAATTGATGTTGGTATACATTCATCATAAAGTTGATCTCTAACAAAATTGGGCAAGTTAATCTCTTTGACATTTCCTATTGCACCATTTACAAGTCCTTGAGTTACATTTAAGTTGGTTCTAAGCATAACTTAAGCTCCTACGAAAATTTCAATTTCCTTTGGCAAACCTCCAGTTTTGTCATAATCTTTAGGAATAATAGAGTCAATGGTATTGTCATTCTCAAGTTTTCTCGTCGAATCCACTAATATATCTTGTGCTTTGATTTTCCACATCTTAACACCTTTGCTTTTGAAATAATTAAGCACTTTTTGATTATGATTGTTAACTTAGTCATTAGTTGGGTAGATCCTTAAGGCCTTATCAAGTGCAAATTCTCCATCCGTGTCAGTGCTTTGTTTGTTTATCAATATTTCAATTTGGCTTTGCATCAGCTCTCTAAGTTTTTTAACTTACTTTTAAAACAATTTCTTAATAAAACTTCAAGGTTATCAAGATATTACTAAAGGTGTATCTAAAATGTATCTAAACCAGCTCCTTCAAGGCGCCTTTTTCGTTGAGTTGCGGTCTCTTTATTTCTCATGTTTAAAGAATTAATAAAGGGTGTTTCATAAAGACGCAGTTTTTAATTTTAAATTATATTATTATTTTTTTATTTTTAATTGTATAGCACTCCATGACGACAAATAAACAAATTTACTATTACTAAGCAAAATCACTAAAAACCTCAACGTTCATAGATGACAGAAATAAAAAGAATAGTGCTACCAATCTAATAATTACATTTTTTTTTAAAATTTTTCAAGAATTGACAACGGGGTCATGTATTGTCACCGACCCTAGACCTCCATACAAAATTTGAGCCTCCTAGGTCATGCAGAAGTGATTTAAATTGAACTCGCAAGATTTGATGACAACAGAAATAAATGAAACATTGTGAGTTAAAGAAAAGCATGTAAAAATATTTTATAATATGTCGTTTTGTGGAACATCTTACTTTAAACTGATTATACACATTTCACATCAAACAAAACTTGGGCATCAAAACCCGAGGGAAACGGTGGAAACTATTTACAGTGAAAATATCAGATTTTAACTCCTTTATTACTAGAATTTTATTTTTTATCTCCCTGGGGTTTCCAGTTGCGCAAGTTTAATAATTCCGTCTATCCTAACACGTGACAACGATGGACGGTGAAACGTCCTTTTAAGCATTGTGCGTAAAATTCAGTCACGCTGGTCACGATGACAGAAGAAATAGGTAAGCGTTTGGAGTAATTGATGTCTGGGTGAGGCGTAGGGATGAAGTCACACCATAAAACTGAGTTAGGGTATTTGTAGTAGACCAATCGTAAGTGAAATAACGTCATGACGTTATATGTCATTTGAATAATATCAACAACTTTGCGACGTCTTTTATGGTGGACAAAATACAACCGCAGATACCTCATCGATTCGTATTGGAAACAATAAAAAAGTATGCAGACCTTGAGAAACAATATGCCAAAAAACCTAAGCTTGTTAATGAACGAAAATTCGTTTCAAAATTAAATATCAATCTACAACTTTGCCATCGGTTATGTTGTCACATTTTTGGATGATAGTTGGCAGTCACCTTAAATAATATGAATCATTCCAATATGAGAAAATCTGGAGCAGACAAGAATGTATGGAAGTTGCATGTTCTACAGATTTCTTAAATAGCAGTCAATTAATATAGTAAACCATTATAAAATAAATCGTAAATTCCCAAATATTATATTAAATTTAGTGGATATCCTATTTCAAGTGTTCCACAACTGATTGTATGATATAGTCGTCAGAGCAATAAAATAGATTTCTGTCATTTTATAGTGAAGGTAAATATGATACGGTAAAACGAGTAAATAGCAGTATCAAATTTTTCGGGTCGCGTTTTTTAAAATAAATTATATTTACATTTTGAATTTAATAAAGGTTATTTAAAATGTGACTTTTTCAAACGATTCAATCTCAGCTACCCACACTTAATTTTATTTTATCTACCATCCCGTCATGATTAGTGAACATGACTATAATAATAATAATAATAATATGTATAATTATTATGATAGGTAGGTGTTATCGTCACGGCGGTGTGCCTTCGTGTGATATAATACGGATAATTTTAATTGTGTTATCATGTGAACTAATTGGACGAATGTTTCGGGAGCCACGCGTGTTAAGTCCCTACAGGATTTCACGCGTTATCAAATCGCTGCCAGTGGCGTTGTTGTTGTTGTTGTTGTTGTAGGTTGTTACTGTCGTTGTATAGTTCCCGTGGGTGTGCATTATCGCGACCGCGAAATAACGACCGCGGTAGATACAACAATTTATAATACAATATATATTATACCTATATATATATATATATATAATAATCATTACACGATTTGTACATTAAACACATACACACATACACATGCATAGCTATTATCGTACAAAAATAAATTAAAACGAATACGCGTCTATAACGACTGTGCGAGTCGTACGTGCCAGCAGAGGTCACAGTAATTGCAATAATATAATATTGTATTGCGTATATATAGCGATGGTGGTTCAAAGAAGCTGGTCGATTTAAGACTAAGATTAAAGAATTCGAAATTTATTTTGAAATGGTGGAAAGCGCTATTGATTATTTATTCTTAAATGTTTTGTATTTTGAAATGATCGCGGGGAATATGACTGCGTGGTCAATATACCTTAGACGACATTCAGCAGTCGACCACGTAGAAATGAATTGCAAACGGTTTGAACTTGAGACATGGCCATATTAGTGCTTATGCACTATGGGCACTGTGCTTAGGGTGTACGAAAATAAATTGTACAGCTGCAATATTCTTTAAATATTTTTTATTTTTTTATATTTTATTTTAAGTTAACATACGATCTATAAACGTTAGCACAACAAGTAAAATATTTTAGTATATAACTATACCGGCTATACCAGCGGCGAACTGAACTTTAATTGTAAATAACGCATTACCATATGTAAGTACTTAACACCACCACCAACCCCTGATGTTTAGCATCGCAAATCCATGGAGCTGTTCACCGCCTTTGAAAAGTTGACGCAGCTGCGTCAAAATTGAGCGCTTCGGTTTGCCACCGATACCTACACTCAATGTTCGTTATCGTAATTCGTAATAGTAACTTATTGAAATCAGTATGGATACTTGCATGAGACGGTGTATGATACGATTAAAACTCCGATTACTGTTTAGACTGTTTAGAGTGATCTCCCTAACACAATGTTTCTTAATCATTTAGATTTTTAAATACTCAGGGCCGTATTAGCACATAGCGATAAAGACACTGTACCCAAGGCCTACGATAGTTTTAATCCAGGCCTGGCTGGAGATCAGTATGTACAATCAATATAAATATTTCTGACTCAAGAAATAAACGAAATAAACAGTCAGAAACCGTCTGACTGCTACAGCTTCGACACTAGATTAGTGTGTGTGACAGAGGACGGTCGTTGTCCGTCCTATTGAATTCAAGTGTTTTAAACATTGATATGTTTTACACTTTGAAATTTTGGTTATCTATAAGGAAAAATAAACTTGAAGTTTTGTACCACCTCTCGATGGTGTATGTCAAAGTCAAAATTACCATTAAATAAGTATCTTATTTTGTATGTGTATAAAATATAAATTATTTGATTATATTACATCAATGTCTACTTAAAAAAAATCTTTTAAGCTATTGCAAAGTCCCAACCCGCCTTATAAAAAAGTATTGAAATTTTAGCTGACATTTAACCAGTTTAAAATTGAAATTGAGTAAGGAAAAATGTGGTTGGTTCAAAAAAAATACCATCTGATAATGTTTTTTTCGGCCTTAGTGAAAATGCATGGAAAAAAAATTGAATAGATAGTTTTGAAATAAGAGTTTAAAATAAAAGTTTCGCTTTATGATTAGGATGATGTATAGGCGCTGTTATAAATGGTATTTTTAACGTCCAAACTGTATCGCAGTGATAACAGATAAGAATATTATGACACGTGATGATTTATATGCAAATACAATTTTACTTTTTTGTTGCGTTCTTGGTGACACGTTTAAATCATATCAGTTTCCACGGCAACTCATAGATCAAAAACATACGAAAACGATATCTATCGAGAACACTTCTCGTAACATACAGACGTGCTACACTGTGTCAATTTACTTTGGTTTTGTGGGTTATTAGCATTTGGGTCGGTAAGTTAGGCCAAACGGCCTAAATTATTGTCTAAACATATTTTCAATATTATAGCTGGTATTTTTAATAATACGAAGCCAGTGTTAATTTAAAAGTGATTTATTGCAAAAATTGAGTAGTTTTTATATAGCTATACTAAATACAGTGTTATATAAAAACTATTGGCCATAAGCTATTATCGAAGACTTAACATTTTAATAAGTAGATAGAAAAACAATTTTTTTTTCAAAATCACAGGTATCAAAAAAAAAAAAAAATGAGTATAATCTAACTGCCATTTAAGTTACGAATTGCATTCGAGTGTTTGTCAACTTTTTTATTAAGCGAACAAAAATGGGCGGTGCTATAGCTGAAATGTTATTCTTGACTCTTCAGTTGTTGACACTATTCGAATTTCAAGTTTCATATTTTTTAATCGTCAGTTAATACAATATTATAATTATCAGTAAAATAATACTATTTATCCACATTTATATTATATTGTAATACTTAAGTTTAATTTATGAGTTTATGAGCTTAAAATTACAATACAAGGTTTTAAATATTAGTGCTACATTGACCTATAAAATGCGTTTTTATAGAGTTGAAATATGAAGTCGTAGAAGAATCTCAGCAAATACAAAAATACTACATATAAGCGAGTTATTATTATATTGAATGATTATTAAGTTAGACCAACTGTATATTTTTCCTGGTAAAACTATACCATCGACACACATGTTACATAGTCTCTCATTCCTTACAATAGGTATGTCTATTAATATCGTTTTCTGGATTTTGTTCTACATAATATGTAGGCTTTTTTTTTTTTTTGGCCGATTTACCGAACCAAAAAAGTATAATATAATCTCATACCGTATTGATTATTATATAAATACGTGCATCGTTGAAATTATCCTCTCGTGTACCTATAATAGATATCATGTGTATAACATAATAATATTTTGATACTTATTACGCATTATGTTTTATAGGATTTGTACAATAGAATAAACAGTGCGGGCGTTGCGATGGGCTATGATATGCGAGGAATATGTCTCCAGAGTTTTGAGGGGTTGTTGATGGGTGGATCTTGGATCCCTAGGTGGTAAAGTGATATGATGTGGGGAGTTGCTACGTCGTGTACTTTTGATGTGGTCTTGGGATGGCATGGTATTGGAGGGTGGGTGCTTTATAAAATACCGGCCGCATCTGAAAATTGTCACAGGATTATCTGCAGTGTAACGGATAATATGGCGTGTAATCCAACAAACCAATGTTCGATAGTCAATAATGTTTAGGAACATAATAATATATATTATATTATAATACTGAAATTATATTGAGCGTATAGCAGTGTAGTGCATGACAGTAATATTATATCATGTGATGTACACTTTCAATAGTATACGATATATATATATATATATATATATATATAGGCTGGTAGCATGCGCGTCCCAACTGAAAATGCACCGTCGCGCATCGTGACAGCTAGGGTCGTTAATGAATTAAAAAACTTGATGGTTTTTGTGTTTTTATTCTTAAATTTGTACCATACACACACACACACTTTTTTCTTATAGGTCAGACGTTCACACATAGTGGCGTACAAATATTTTTGTATTTAACTGATTAACTTTAAAATTCAAATTATACGCGCAACACAACAAACTGTATTGTTGTTTGTATTTGTTAGAAAATATTTGAACTGAAAAGATAATAATTATATCATATTATGCGTATAGGGTGGCTATTTACTGTCGAATGTTAGAGTTTAAGCAATATGACATTCAACCATCATAATATAATATAATATCCTGTCACATTGATAAATGTTAGTTTATATTGTAAAATATTATCAATATTAACAACAACAATAATTATACCTACTTATGCAGGTCTTAATTGTATGTGTCAGCGGATGGGTGGGTGGGTGGGAGTAGCTTCAATATTTGTTATGGATAAAAATATGTTCCTGACGTCAACGATACAGCCGTGGGTTCGGGTTCTGTAGTTATTATATTCGTTTTAATATTCACGTAAAGTGCCTATAGAACTTGAGCATGCCGGCATGCCGTATCAGTGGCCCAGCCTGTATAAATTGTTATCGCGGCGTGCGTGCGGATTAATTGATACGCTGGTCCTTGGAGTCACATATATTTTATGGGAATATTATACGAAAAAACATTTTAAAAAATCACACTTATTCCAATATTGTTATTGTTAGTAGTATGCCAGCACATGTAAAAAAAATCCGTCATAATATTGAATATAACACTTACGTAGATTATAGCTAAGTATACTTATACTTACACATAATATAATAATATATATATATATAATAAACATGGGTAACTTATAATATGTGTACAGAATAATTTTTTATCTTGTTTCTATCCACAGTTAATTTTAATTTCCTATTATTATTTTTAAAACATGGTTATCGACAGTATTCATAGCTCTGCATGTAAGTATAAATTAACGTTTTAAATTAAAACCGTATCTAGTTTAACGCATAGAACACGTAATAGATATATTATTAATATTTAACACTATGATTTTCGTGTTAATTAATAATATAAATTCCAAGATAGCCAATGAATGGTTTTCAAGAGTCTTGATTATTTATCCTTGAATGCATTTATTTAAATTTCGATTTTTGAAATTGTTAAGTAAACTTAATAGCATATATTTTTAAATCCTACAAATATTTAAACATTTTAAAAAGTGCACTGTCAAATGAGGGATATTATTTTTATTTGCAGTTAACTGTAAAGGAGATGATTTTTTTGAAATGTTAATGTATCTAAATAACCGACATTTTAACGAGTAGTAATTTTTGAATTGATTTCCAAAAGTTATGTTTTTAATTTTGAAGATAATATTTTAATAGTCTTTAAAATTGGTTAAAAAAAAAAAAAATCAGCCAAATCAGCCAATAATATATTACAATTATTATAGTATTAATATTATAATAGGTAAGCTACATTTTTCGACAGTATGCTCATTTCACAGTTTAAAATAGTTGTGTTTGCAATACAGTTCAAGTGATGATCCGCATTAAGACATGAAACTGATGTAAACGTTAGCCCTCTCGTACTGTTGATAATGTCATTGTGCCAATGACTTTACACTTTCAAGACTATACAACTGCGATGAAATATTGTTTATTTCCCGATTTTAGTTGAATTGTTAACCTACAGCGGTGACCTTCACCATCTGTTGTACAAACAGACGAGTGTATTACAAGTATACATAACACTGCAACAGATGGGCTAGCGGATGAGTGGAAAAACAGTAAGACACGCAGGATTCGTCATTTAATCATCTCGTGGTGTATGTAATCGGGGTAGGATATGAGTTGATTAAAAAAAAATTAGACTTACAGCGTTAGAAAAACGCTCAGCTCGACCAGGCTTGGGAGGATTTCGAAAACACACAAAACCGATCAACTCCGTGGAAATTGAATTATCTATTGTTACATTTATATCATATAAAATCAAAGTCCAATCTGTAGTTCTCTGTTGAAATACAATTTTTGAAATCAAGGACCAAATTTTTGACAAAAGGAATTTAATAATCAATAAGCGTTAGTCCACATATTAATTTACTTTAAGCTCACCTCTTGAAGATCAAATATTTTTTGTTTATATATTTATTATTATAATAATAATATTATCTGAGATGTTATCAAGAACATAAAATTTGATTTAAAATATATAGCATTAGTGGAAATGTTTCGCTTAACAAGACGTGGGCAGACTTTAAGGAGTTGAAATCAATCACCATCACGGATATCATTTTATCATCTATTATACCTAAAAACAAAGACCTTCCTATCTAATGTTCCTCATGCAAACAATAGCTTTTATCAGTTGGCACCCAATATTATTGGTTTCTCGGACAAATTGTCTATCTCTAGTAGGCCGTTTTTTATCCGGAAATTCAATCACTAAACGTTTGCACACACACATGAATTTATTTTTATGTTTTATACATAGTATAGGGAAGATGCGAGTTAATTATTGAAGATGAAACGATTTTTGTTAGATAAAACGTTGTAATCGGCAAGATATGTGAGAACTTTGACGACGTAAAGCTGAACAAATCCATGGAAGTCGTATTATCTATTTTATTTAAAATCCATGACTTATCTGATGTTCTTCATGATGGAAATATTTAGTTTTCGACTATTTGGAACCCAATTTCACACACATTTTCTTTGCAGCTTCTTAATTGTTGGTATTAGGCAACATAACAATATTCAACTTCAAAAATAAATACATTTACTACAAGATAAAAAAATAAAAATAAGCAAATAAAAAAATAAACACTAGATATTTTGAATTGAACGTGTTTACAAAATATGGTTGTTAATATGGACTGGCATCCAGTATTAGGTATGGTTCGTTAAGAAATAAAAATACAAATTAGTATACTAGATAAAATATTTATATTTGGTTATTATTCTCGTATTATTAGCGAAATCACTGTTCGATTTTATTTTAAATTTATAAAAAAAAGATAAAGTAGGTTACTTTAAAAATAACTAGTTTTAGCTTAAAATTGTTTTCATAAATTGTGCTATGCTATGTGACGCAACTAAGATTGTTCTTACTTATAGAGTAATTATAGCTCTTTAGAAAAAATGTGTATACTTTAAAAGTTTAAACTGAAATTATTTAGAATTCAACTGTTCAAGTGTAATTTTTCTTTTAAAATAATGGAGAATCATAAATTATTCATATTTTATGATCTAAATTACTTATTTTATAGACAATTTATTCGTAAAAGATTCGATTAAATATTATTTCATTTTAAATTATTATACAGTTATATATAAAACCAGAAATATTTACACTATTATTTTTTTCGTTCCTCCTAATTAGGTACTAATTTAATAAGATGCGGCAAGAACATTTTGGTGCAAATTTACAAATGACAAGTGGAATCATAAAAAAAATAATCGTCATTTTAATAATAATGCTTACTTAGTTTAAAATCTTATATAATATTTGTTAAATGGTAGTCATAACGAAGCTTATTAAAATGAAAATAATTTAGGTTGATTGTGTTATTTAATTTCCAGAGTTGTTATTAATTTTGTCCGTGTAAAAACTTATTTCATCACACAGTGCGTCATTTTATCAACAACACGACACGTTTGTAAACCGATTTCGTTGAAATTTTGTTCACGCGAGTATACTTTAAAAAGGTCAAAAATATATGTTGGTAACCTTAACCGCAATATGATTCTGATAGTCCGATAGTTTTGATTAAACTAGTACCCTTTGGGGAAATATATAATAATGACAATTCCGCAGTGCAATCATACGTTTATTAAGTGAAGCCATCTCGTATTTACATAGATGTGAGGACGATATATATTTTGACGCCATAAAAAAAAGGTAACTATATTATACTACTGCTACATAATGCAATAAAAAAAAAGCTGGTAAGTAAGTAGATTTCGCTAGTACAGTAGGTTACAAGTGGGTTACTGTAATGGATGGTATTAAATTTGAATTTAATGATGTAATATCGTTGTATAGGAAAAGTGATTCTGAGTAGAAACGGTTTATCAGTCTTGGATATATTATAATATATTAATTATATTGTTATAATTTCAAAAAAAAAATAAAAAATTTCTTCCGTAACTATTTAATATTATAAAATCGTAAAATCGTAAAATCATAAAATCGTACTTTTTTCCTTTAACCGCTTTCGTTTCGAGTACCGTTTTAAAAATCGAAAAATGACTTGTTTAAAGTACCAGCTCAAGAACATTAGCTTTCAGAAAAAATGCTACACTTGATACTTTTGAGCAAGTTTAGAGGGGTAAAAAGTGTTAATAGAATAAAAAATAAAAATAAATAAACATCATTGTAAAACCAATTCATTCCTCGCTCTGCTCAGAATTAAAAAAAAATATTCAACAAAATTAAATCAGGTAAAAAAAATATATCATCGAAAGGCTATGACAAAAAGTTAGATTCTAGATAGGTATGGCTACTAAATTAAAAAATTTACAAATGCAGAAATTAAAATATATTATACATTTTTATTGGGATTGTATATTTTAAAAATATAATTGTATGTGTATAATTAAATGCATAGGAATAACAAATATGAGGAATTCAAGAGTGCGGGGTAAAATCGATCATCATTTAAGATTTTATCGACTTCTATCGTTTAGTTGAAAATAAATACTTTAAGAAACATGGAATTAATTTAACTAAATAAGAACCTATAAATTGTTTTAAGTTTTCTAGGGTTCAATGCAACTTAATCGTTAGTGAGTTTATGAATTATAAAAATCGATTTCATTTCCCATTTTTTTTTTTTTTTTTTTACTTATTTGAATTTATTTATATAAATATCCACTTTGAGATTAATGAAAATGATTTTTTTTTTTTAAATGACTCATTTTTGAGTGTCAATTTTAAGTTAAAAACATATTTAAAGTGCTACAAAAGATACAATAAAATATAATAAGCACACAAACAATTTAAATAAAACCTAACATACGTGTACGGTGAATGAAGGTAATGGTTAAATGTTTTTACAAGTTCTACATGTATTTGTCAACGACAAAAGTTTGGAAATAATTGTTACATTAAAAACCAATATTGTAAGTTGTTTTTAAAGTTTTACTGACTACCATGTAATAATACCGTAACACCCCATAGTAACAACAGATGGATTACGGGTGTGATTCATTTTTAAATTTTT
Organism: Diuraphis noxia; assembly: GCF_037042655.1. Classification (NCBI taxonomy): domain Eukaryota; kingdom Metazoa; phylum Arthropoda; class Insecta; order Hemiptera; family Aphididae; genus Diuraphis; species Diuraphis noxia. Next base: position 58,516,566 of record NW_028301711.1, read on the forward strand.
TATTTATTGATATCCTTCTATGATTCTATGACTATGTATAGTAACTATAATCCTAGGTTTTTGGTCTAAATGAAACATGAATATCAGTGTATGATATAAGATTTCATCTCCTTCTCAGTATTCTTTTTAATTTCAAAATATCACTCCACAATATAAACTTCTCTGATACACTGCACGGTAATCAGGAAATGAGTTTGGTCCTGAGCAGTTGTAATTTGGGATCTTGGCAAACCCTTAAAAAAGACCCTAAAAAGTATAAAGACAATTCAGTCATCCCAATCTATCTCACTATTAAGACACTTACACAATATACTCATCAGTACGTTTAAAATGTATTGCTTAACTTGATGACTTAACGTAAGGAAAACTAGACTAAACCAGCCCAAATAATTTATAAAAGACGTTTTCTTAAAAATTTAAATGCATACCATAATCTACTCATCTCTTGTTTGTTCTCCTCCCAAAAAATCCATCGTGCACACTAATCCTGAGTGATGTAGATTTATTGAGGATGTGTTAGCAGAAATGCAGAATGTTAGTGATTTAATCTTCATAACGTGTTCAAATAATTTTAGTTATTTCATAATATATAATTATACAGAGTTTATAATAATTAAGTACTGTCTTGTTTTAAATAGTATAAATAATCGAATATTTTATCATATTGTTAGATTTTATTAAAACTTAAAGTAAATAAAAAGTAATTCGTTTATATAGTTAAAAATAAAAACACCATGGATGATGGACTCACTGGACATGGGACAATTATTACTATACACCAATGTATAAATCCTTCTAAATCATAGTTAATATCTTCCGCTCCTATCCATCCTTCCAAATTTTAATAACAATATTATTATTTTAATATACACATGAAAACGAAATATATTACTTACACACACACTGTACTTTTTGGGATTAAGTTAAAAAAAAATGACCACGAAAGCACGACTAGCGAGTGGGTTGGTGGCAAACGCTTTTGTAATATTGTATAACAAATTTACAGTATTGTGTTATATTGTATTATGCACACGTCGCCTGCAGTTTGTGCTGCGAAAATGCCAACTATCAGTGTCACGTGCAGTATGCTAAATATTATTGTTGTACTAGTACTACACAATGTACGTATAGATATTAATATGATTAGTATATAGAGTTAAATTATAATACATATACAGTGTGCCCCTTAAGTTCTGTATCACCCTCAGTATTTCAATGGAAAATCAACATCTCTAAATGCAGTTAATTTTATAGTAACTAGCATAGATATTCTTATTGAATGGTATACAATTTGTATTTTTCTTTTCAAAAATTACTAAACAAATTTTTCTAAGCAATTAAGATTAACATTTAAATATATTGATTTTCAATCGAGATACTTAGGGAGATGCGATAATTTTGTGACATACAGTATAAATATGTGAATAATTATAATATTTTATAAATGTTCCCTTTCATAAAACCATCAATAAATTTCATATCACATCATTAAAACGCGTTGTTTTGCGAAACACAAAATTGATGTACATGTAATTAATTGTATAAATGTGTGCGTCTATTTAAGAAGTACACGCATAGAATAATGGACAAATTATTTTTTATTTGTTGTGAAATTTCAATTGCGGTTAATTAATCGTATATTCGATTTGTATTTCAAAAAATCAGTTAAAAACTTAATAATATATTATGTCAATAGAGATCTTCGAAAAAGGGATTTAATTCAATTCGTTACTGAAATACATAATTACGTTTAATATAAAATTATTTAACACCGAGTTATAATAGTTATAAACGCTCATATATACTGTTCGGAGATAATTTACTATTAATTGGACACAAATGTGAGATATATACGTTATCAAAACAAACAATTTTGTAATGATGATTGTAACAATTTATAGAAACCACCGTGTTAGATTTTTAAATTACATTGAAACGTAAAATGATGCACATATAAAAAGAAAACAATTAGGTAAATTGTACCTATCTATAATTAAATCTCCCATTTAAGTTGAAGTATGATTTGAAAAATGTATTCATGGATGGGGGAGGAAAAACATCAGTTTTGTATTGAGACAATGGTATTTGTACCAGATTTGTAAATCTCACTGACTTGAAAAATTAAATGAAACAATGATATTTTTTTTAATTATTATTCTGCATTTGTGCTCTTTGTGTGTATTCAAGTACAAAAAACAGATTTTACGTTTTGCGTAATTTTGTATACATTTTTATCTCTAAATATTTACCAGTGTTTATTGATACAAAATATTTTCTTGTTTTTAGTCATACCTAAAATTCACATGATAAAAATATATAATATCGTTCACCTACTTACCCGTGAATACGTAAAAACCTCTACTGATCGTTTCAAACAATGAGTGTTTTTTATTATTATTAACTCATCTGGACAATAACTTTCTTTGAAAAATCTTTCTAGATCCCAAAAATAATCATTGTATTTAAATCACCTAAGACAAGTACAGTTTAATGAATGGGTTTGCAGAGGTATAGCCATAGGATAAAATTAATATCGGTTTATTGGTGAATTTATGTTTAAGCCATGGTCGATTTAATATAAATATATATTTTTTTTACGAACTACAAACAATAGAAATATTCAAATGATTTGACTTTTCTAAGAATTATTTCGGCACCTAAAATACTGACGAAGGAGTTTAACAGCGTTAATTGACTCTTTTGTAGTACCTTTTTGCGACATTGCTTTCAACTAACTAATCTAAATACATTTTTTATCAGCACATACCTACTAATCTGTTTTAAAACGCAAATACGTATATTTGTTTATTTTCATCATTTAAGCGTCCGTATAACTACACAAAATTGGATCATTAATATTACAGATCTAAACATCGTAAACTTCGCATAGACAAATAAAGCGATTATAGCTGCAAATAGTACGATATTTATTCATCGTATGTTATTACGAAATATAATAAATATAATAAAAGTGTACCTACATATATACTATTGAAGACGAATTTTTCTAAATCTCGTTATAACTAAATGGAAAACGAAAATTGGATAAGCCATCGTCAAATACCGAATGGCTTATAAATTTAAGTACCTATATATTATATTATATACTATCTATTCGTTTAACTCCACTAAAGCAGTATCCGATAGTTTTAATTGTTTTTCGGCTCGTACTACAGCTTATACGTATCTGTCTGCTGTTTCACACAATTCTTGAAACATCATGAAACAATTGTTCCGTTAGAACAATAAAATATATAATAAGAAATCATCAAGTGGCTTATAGAAATTGCATTTCGCCGAAATCAAAGTATTAGGGTGTGCTTGGCTGGTGTGATATAATGGCATTATAGAAAAGTTAAATGAACAACAAAATAGTGAGACTTGTTTTTCACTCGAATATCTGTACACAAAACAAACATTAATTTTATTCATCCAATTAAATCGTTGTTGTTATTATTATTATAACAACTGTACAACTATTCGATTTGTTTTTTCACATTACCTTTCAATGTGATACGTATTTTAAAGATCGCAGGAAGAAGTACTTACTATAATAATATATAATAATTATTAAATTATTATCAATTATTATTATTATTGTATACCACTGCACGGTTGATGACCTAGTCAGCGATTTAATCAATATTACCGTATGTGTAAATATGTCATATTTTCATCACTTGACACGTACCTTTAATAAAATGGTTGATAATAAAATGCGTAGGTGCCTATATGGTAAAAAAAAAAAAAATAATGCCTGAAGTGGATAATCGCAAGATTTTACTTGTTCTAAATCGATAGCATACAATGGCATAGGCACTATATTTATTCGAGCTGCTCGAAAACTGTTTTACGAACAATAAACAAGGGAATTCAAAACTAGTTAGACATCATCGTAGCAAAACTAATCTCATATTTGAATTGTTCATGTATGTAGTGTCTATAATATAATAATATTCATTCGAGCGGTTGTTATAATAATTTATTTTAGTGGATATTATGATACTTATTGTAAATAGTGAATGTTGTTGTTCTTAAAAACGACAATCAATATTTTAAGAAGTTAATAATAACGATAATTTTTCTGGCCACTTTGAATAATATTTAATTGTCTTAGGCAATGATATGATATTATATTAATATATTATAGTTTTATGAATTTATGAATGTCTACAAATTTGAACGTTCAATGAAATAGAAATAAAAACGATTATATATTCTGCCGCCATAAGCCACTAAACAGTAACTCCAAAAACCGTATTGTTCAGGAAACAATAAAACAGTTTTTTAACACTAAATTAGTCCGTAGTGTAAAAATAATAATTTTTTAAACATTAAAAAGATGTTATATTATTGTATTTTTCATGAGGAAACTACTGAACATAAAAAATAGTTTTTATACATTTTTATGGGTTTTAATGGACTTACTGCTTATTGCTTATATTAGTCAGAATATGAAAAGCAGAAAGTACACTTTTATTTGGAGTTACTGCCGAATGGCTTCTGACATCATTGACATGCGTTGGTAAAGTGATACAGCTTTCTGAATCCAATAATTACTAGGGAAAAAAGCAGTAACTCCAGGAGTACCCTGATCACGTCATACTGCTTTTTGTTCTAGTATTTGTGCATACTGCTTATTTGCTTCTTATCTTAATGAAATCATGGACACACCACCGCCCTGCCCTTTCTTGTTATGTTCTTATCATTTTATATGGATTTCTAATGAGGAAACCTTAAATTTTATTACGGGAATCGGTAGAGAATTAAAATTTCTATCGATAGACACCAAAAACTCGATTTTGTCAAAAATGGAGTAACTGCTTAGTGGCTTATGACGGCAGTATTGGTATTAATACAAGGCTGTTAATTTAATGCAGTAAGAAACCTTAAGAAACGAATATCTCAAAAAAATGTACTATAAATCTCAAAGATAAACTAAAATCCTTAAATAATTCTTTGGAATCTTAGAAAATACGGTATAGAAAACTCTACAATTTTCTAATTTAATAAAACTTATAAAAATCTATAAAGTTGAACTAAGAAGAAAAAACTATGTTTTTAATATTTTTCACTGTTCGAAAAAATTAACAATAGAAAAATTAAAATAATAATTCATAAAATGTGTTTTAAAACGTTTTAATTAACGAGAATAGTCTAAAAACTGAAAACGAAAAGAGTGAGCAATAAAAATGATGAATTGATCTTTAAAGGCAAAAAACTGTCATATCAAGCAAAAAAATAAAAATTTAAGACTCAAAATTTAATTTATTGGTACCTAATTAAAACTCGGCTTTAAGAAAGCTATGTTTTAGGATAAGTAAAAAAAATTTATTTTTATTTTTCAAAAAATCCTCGTCTCCAGTATTAAAATTATTATTATTATGTCAAACCAAAATACTATGATGAATTTTTGTTTTAAAATTTCAAAAAAATATACAAGAAAATATTCATTCTATTTTCGTATTTTATTATTTAGCAATAATTATACTTAGTAGGCACAACTATCATACAAATTAATTATATAATATTTATAAGTAATAATGCGTTTATCTTCTCGCTAATGGATTTAATAAGTTGTTGTATTGTTCAAATAATTGAATTTACGTACATTTCTTTGATAGTTTGTGCATTTATCAAACTAACTGTTTAAAAACCAAATCTTCCATTGAGTCTATTATTTTCATAAGGTAACGTAGTATATATAATTTGTAAATTAATACACTACAGTAGTACAGTATCAGAAAATACCGACAATATATTATAGTCAATATGATATACATTTAAAATGTTTCCTAGTTTGTTTATGTGTGCAGTGACATAACTAGAATATACTCGTGAGGGGGGGGGGGTACATAACCATGTTATAATCTCCGACCACCCCTTCGGTTACGCCACCGTTCATAAACATGAATTATGTAAATTATTACGAATTGCCATTATTTTCTAAGATGTCTATATAATAATTATGAATTTAGTCTCTAATGATATCACCATCTAGCAATCGTTGACAATTATATTTGAATTAATATCGTTGCTGCTAACATAATAATAATATATAAATGTAAATCTGCCTATAGTACCACATACCCATATATTATACACGCTGTTAATAAATCAGAACGGGAGAAACAATAACGTTTTATTCGCGGAGATTTTGCCAACCGTTTCTTACATTTTGTGAGGCGATGCGTTCGTAATAGGTACATAATACATTTACGTGTATTTGTGCAATATGTGGGCAATATAAATATATGTTTTGCACGCGTAATTGGTACTTATATTGGTATAAATGTGCGCTCACTGTGAGGTTTCGAGCGGTAAAAATGTTTGCCGGAGTTAATATACACGCGCCGCGGTAATTGTCGGGCGGAAAACACACTCTACCACACGACGTAAAATCCGACCCGCGTCTTCTTCTCCTCATTGTATAGTAGTTATAAATTATTTGCTCTTTAATATTTTCCGGCAGGGGTGCGTTTTCTTTCAAATAATCGTGACTCAGACCTTTTTCATTGCCTATTCGCCGCCAATTTGTAGCATTGCAATATATCATACCTATTATACTGCCAGCCAAATAACGAAATTGCAATCGAGCAGAGCAAACAGAAATACAATAATATGCAAAATGCATTATAATAATATAATAGGCGTGAGGCGTCTCTATAGTAACGAAATCAAATATCAATTTAAATAAAGTTCTCAGCATACCATCATCGCAAGGAAAGTTGCTAACGAATAAAATAACGTTTCCGTGGTTGGTGAGTAGGACACACGTCGCATTTTTTACTCTCGATGACGTTCGCGTGTCACCATATTGTTTTCCTCTATAATTATTGTGATGAATGTAATAGTTATTAATTGTTAAGTTTGAGTTACTCCTATAACCTATTGCTTAAATTTAAATTAAATTGTCTCATGCAGATTTAAATAATTGCATTACTTAACTTTGAATTGAGATTTCAGGCCCTGACTGTAATAACGACTATGTTTTTAGACAAATAACAATAACAACAATAAGGCTTTTTGATTAATTTCAAATCAAAACAAGCTTAGTCCGATAACCAATTTATCCGACTACCGCCGTAAACTAATCGTGTGTCAGACTAATAGAACAGTTGAAATTAAATATATTTTAATATACAATTGATAAACAGAAAAAAATAATGAGCTACAATTGAAATGAATATAAATGCTATGCGTATTTGTACGACGATTTGTCATTGGTCCAATTAAATCCAGGAAGACAAATGATAAAAAGTTCGTCCCCCGAGCAATCGCTGTTTTAAAAACGTAGAAAGTCGCTTATTTTCCAGTCTGTTTGCTACAGTTTTTATTTTTCTTATTGTTCCGAATATAAGATAGATAAACTTTGCATTCTCATTTATTGTATTATTAATTTAATCTGCAGCTTAACTTCTTTTTTTTCGGTAAGCGTTTGTGTTCATCCGATAACAAGACTCGTGGCATGTTCGTTTTTAATATAAATTTCTTTTTTTCAATTATTCCTCAACTTTTGCGCGTTCCTGATTTGAAACCTTGAAATTAATTAATTGGGAAGTCAAGTTGGGTTTACGTTTTGTTAACAAATAAATTCATGTGATCGGCCAGATATTGTATATTGTTGTGATGTATCGCCCTGTGTCGTTAACTGAACAAATGGTATTATATCATCATCGGTGTGTACTGTGTAAGTCAACGTGTTTTTTTAGTTGTAATAAAAAATCAATGTCAGTAAATAATATAATAACCATGTGGATACAACAGAGCTAAGGCTAGATAAAATCACACAAGTCGATGATGTTTTTATTGACAAATGTGTTTCGTTAAGATCTAGACCATAGATTCTCAAACTTTATTTTTCGCGTACAACTCTGATATGTATTATGGATATCATGTGAATAACTTATTATGATTAGAAATAAAACTGTCCAATATTTTTGACGGTAATAATGTTTAATAATAACAATTTGGGTATATATTACGTTTAGTGTGTGTTTTAGTACCTAAATTTACCTATAATTAAACTATCTGCTTATTTACACTAAACATAAAATAATAATCAATCCGTATTATAACCATTCATAAAACGATTAGTATATTAATTATTTGTACTAATACAATCCGCCTACTATCAATGTAACATAATTATTTGAAAACCAATGGTTTAGGCTATCGAAATATTTTCCAAAAGAAAACTTTGGTCTCTGTTGCCTTCCTCGGTTAATATATGCCCCTGTACATAGGGTAACTCCATCGCTAGTTAGTGATGTGTAGACAACTGCAGAAAAATGATCGTACTTATGTGTTGAACAGGCGAGATATATATATATATATAAAAATACATGGCAAGACGATATAAATCATATACCTACTTAATAAACAAAATAATACTTTCTACATACGTCACAATCACTTGAAAGTCTGTAAATACGCGAATGTTGTTTTTAGAGGATTGTTGTTGAGTCTTTTGCGTTTTCGACAAATCGATGTTTTGATAACTGTATATATTTTGTCTACGTTGTTAGTGATGTGTATATCTAACTATGTACTTATGGTATGGTATACTATAGTTTATTTAAGTGTACTTAAGTATTTTGCTGACTGGTGAAAATCAAGCAGTAGGTGACGAGTTGCAGTGATTATAATATTGGTTTATTAAGGATTTCTAAGAATAAATCTTCAAAATATAATCATGATTATTTTATTATCCACTTGTATAAAACCTATAGTCATATTCAAGATAAAATATAAACTATGCTCATTACTAGCAGTAAAATTTTCTAAAAAAAAACATACGAATTATATTTACTTAATGAATACTTTATTTTTAAATTATTATAAAACGTATCTATGAAAATGCCGAGCATAATATTAAAAAATCCAACACTACATAAAGATTGATCGTAAACATTTTATCAATGATACCTACTCTACAAAAAACAAAAAAAGTTTGTAATATTACCACAATTATTACAATAAAAATTATTTTATATATATATATATTTTTTTTTTATGACGTTTTATGTTATTATTTACTATAAAGTAAGAAAGATTGAACTTGAATAAATCATAATGCAAAATATAAACTATAAACTATAACAATTATTAGTTGTAACTAATTATTTACCTATTTTTAAATTTGGTATTATTATATTTACTGATGTAATGGAGTTTGGTTTAAATAAAAATACTGTTAAAAATGTTTCTATTAAAACTGTAGGTACCCTTTGATGAGATACTCAAAACGAACAATTTTATTTTTGTTATAAGCAGACGTGTTCATATATAAATCTTTATTAGATATGTAGTATAATATAATAACCATATTGCAGAAAATCATTTGAGAGTATTGCATTAAAATTTGATATTATGAATTTGTTATTAATTTTTTAAGGATTGATACGTTTTCTGGTGGCAGATTAATGTTCTTAATCAAATTAGCTATCTGTAAAACAATTTTATTTAACATTACTTTCTAATAAAAATACAAATAAAAATATTTTTAAACTATAGATTTTAATGTTTTTTGATATCATAAATTCACAAACGTAAAAGTAAGTCTGTAGTACCTAATATCCAAGTTGACTTCTAAGAGTTAAAAAAAAAATGAATAATATTTGTATAGTAGGTAGGTAACTTTTATTATACATACAGCAGTATAAAAATGTTTGCTGATTAAAAAAAAAATAGATAAATAAATAATAATACGAGTATATTAGGTTAATAAAATAGAAAATATGCGTTGTATTTAATTATTATTTATTACGATTTATTAAAATTCAATTATACTTTTAAATTTTTAACGAACTGATATCCCGCATAAAGTGAATGTCATTGCATAAATCACCTGCTACGGCTTATGAACTCAACCACGTACAAGTATGATTGTGTCAAGTTAACACCCCATTTTTTATGTGCTAAAACTCAAGTCTCGATGCTTTAATTTAGTGAATTTATATTATTTTTTTTGGGCAACCATCGACGACATGTGTCGTCGAACAATCTTGATATTCCACAAGTCGTGCGACAATTATTTTATAATACTTGATAAACTGTTACGATCTAAATGCTATAATTAACTCCATTAGTATATCATTATATATGCACCAAACGGCTAAGCCGTCTAATTTAAAAGATTCGAAAAATGTATAATATGATAGGGATCGCGAATAATGTATTTTAATGCTGTGGTGTACAAATTAGGGAGTTTGAAGGGGATGAGTTTAGGATTTGAGATTTTTATTTGCATTTTAACTTGTAGGTACCACATATAAGATCATTACGGTGCATAATATCCGGTGTGATGAGAGCAATATATTAACATAAGCGTGTCTTGGCACAAGATACGCGACGGCAATAAATTAGACTAAATTCACTAAGTGTGGACGTCGATGAAACACAACACTTTGAAAATTTCAGTAATTAAGAAACTGTATGGCGGTTTAAGCCTAGCCTAACCTAACCTAACCTATACAAGACGGTTACTTATAATCCGTCAAACCCAATATATATATGCGTTATTATACCACTCATATAAATGCGCCCGACGGAATAATGAAGACGATATCGCGATATCGGCCGAGTTCTCGCTCTTCTTTACGCAATAATAATTGGCGCTCGCAGAATACTTGAACAACTTTTGTAATTATTATTCCCGGTAATTGATATATATATATATATATATATATATATATATCCAAACGAATAACGACCGAAAATTGACGACCTGATCTGCGATACATGCGTATAGATTGGGTATAAAGCTGGTGATAACCCACACGCAACTCGTTCCTTTGAACCCACCCGACACGGCGAGACACAACGAATTCGATCACATTTAAATATATTATAATGTCACTCATTATCGGGTTATAAAATTCACCTGTTAAAGTTTTTATATTATTCATATTACCAAGTCAACAGCTAGCTAGTAAATATAAACCATTTTCAAAGACTGTACACAGGGTAATTCTTTTAAGTGTGTACACTAATTATCTCGAAAAGTATTTACTTTTTTCAAAATATTTTTTTACATAGCTTCAAGTTGTTAAAAAATTATATTTTTAAATATTTTTTATCCTTATCATTTTTTAAGTTTTTTACTTTTTTGAATGACAACATGAAGTTTTAATTTCATATTCCAAAGCAGAATATTTTTCTTAGTATTTTGATTCATAAAAATCGAATTTAGGGCTAGTAGTTTATGCGTTATATGTATTTAAAGTTTAGACAAGCGGTGTAGTGGACAAACATTTTTCGGGGTAACCTCGTACCACTCCACTCTGCCAATCTAAACTTCAAATACTTATAACTCAAAAACTACTAGCCCTAAATTCGATTTTTATGAATCAAAATACTTAGAAAAATATTCTGCTTTGAAATATGAAATTAAAACTCTATGTTGTCATTCAAAAAAGTAAAACTTAAAAAATGATAAGGATAAAAATATTTAAAAATATAATTTTTTAATAAGACCGTTGGTTTTTTAACAACTTGAAACCATGTATAAAATAATTTGAAAAAAGTAAATACTTTTCGAGATAATTAGTGTACCCACTTAAAAGAATCGCCCTGTATATAATTATGTTTATTAGTTTAGTCTAACGTTGGCGAAATGCTGTGGAATTAGTATCTCAGCTTATTATGACTTAAAAATATTGAACTTACGTAACATTTGATCACGGTAAACGATGAAAATATATGAAAGATCCAAAATATTTGTTCAATGTGCGACAATAACGAAGTTTGATAATATAACGACTTTAACGATTAGTTTTTAAACTGTTATGATCTTGCTGAGGCGAGAACTGCGTAAAACTAATATTGTTTTAAGATCACTTCACTACCATATTGCGTTATAGTGTATTAGTCTTGAACAATATGAATGTAGCAATAGGTTGTTAAGACAATATGAGCATGATTTTTGTACATGGATGTTTCAAAGACACTTTCTTTGCTTTATAAAAAATGTGAATATTATTCAAATACTGAAATTATTTTACATTTCAATAGAAAATCAGTTAAAATCATTTGTAAAGCTTAAAAAATGTTTGTGAAAAAAAATTATTAAAATAAAATATGTACACCGTAAACTTGTCATCTATTTTTTATAGTAATGTTGCTCTCAATCGTCAAAGAAATAACAATGCATTTAGGGATTCGATATATTATTTAAATTATTATCACACAAATAATAATATTATATGGTACTTATGGAAAAGATAAATGGTCATTAAAATTCAATAAATAGAAGAGCAAAACAGAATGATAAAAAAAATGAAATCCAATTAATTTAAAAGATAATATTTAAATTCAATCATAATGGAAATGTCTGTTGTATCTACCAATTTTTCATTAGAATATAAATAGAGAGCAATATTGGTGATCGAGTACAGATAAATTAAATTGTTAACTAAAGCAAATGAGATATGTAGATGTAATAAGAACTATTATATACATCCGATACAACCCATGGAATGTGCTAAACAAAAAGTTTTACCCTAATTTTGTGTTATCTCGATCGGTTGTCTTTTAATAAGCGCAGTCTATCAAATTTTAGAAATTTAAAATTACATTTAGCTCTAAAGAATACATGAATTTATTTAGTATATTAAATATTAATTTTCCAATATTTTTTGTTGACTTTAAATTTTTAATCTTCTTTCTAAATTTGTTTTGGTTTTATGCGTTAAGAACATTCAGGCTGCAAACAATTATTTTATTTATGTTTGTTATTGGTATACTCCATTATGAAAATTGTTTAGACTGCAATGGCGTGTCAACACATTATTAACATTTTTAGATTATTATTTTAAAATGTTGTTTAACGATGTATTTTTAATGAATTATTATCGTTTGAGATTTAGCAATTCATTTTTTCATTAGTACTTTTGGGAATATTTCCGCTAACAATGAAAATGTTGAATGTCATAAAATGATGCAGCAATGTCGAATTTAAATTTTATTTTTTCAAAGTGAAGTTAATAGGTGAAATGTCCTACAAAAGTGCAAAAATCGCCAAACGACCAAAAGTATAAATTAAAAATTATATTACATTTATTAAATTAAATGTGTATATATATATATTTATTTGAGCATTAAAAGTACGAATAGGTAAGATACGGTAATATTTAGTGTGAATTATCAGTAATCGTAATTCAAGCATATTCAACCTCTTGCTAAATTTATGTTTAGGTCAACCTTGTAGAACATACGAAAAACTTCAACAACCCGATGGTTTAGGAAAAATCATCAAAGTTGATGAATGTTAACTTCGAAGAACAATGCTTCACAACTCACACATTTTTATAGTCATAGAATATTATAATAATTTAAAATAAATTCTTAAAACTTTATTCCAGGAATGTTACAAAAGGTTTGTGGAAAATATTTCCAACGATATGGAGAAAATATAGTTTGTTTCAGTGCAAAGGCTGTTTGCTAGACTGATTGGCATTTGACCCGTGCAATAAGGATGACGACAAAGTTAAAGCTCGGTAGTAGATTGGTATTTCGTAGTTTAGAGAAGTGATCGAGAAACCTTACATGCTATCATCGAACGAGAGGTATAAGTTGGTTCAATTATTCACTCTGATGAATGGGTATGGTATAACGCGCGGGTATTATCAAAGTGGATAAACTCGTAAAGTATCATAGTAAACCACTAAAACAATTTTGTTGACTCAACTTTTGGCGCAAATAACCAAAGGATCGAAAGCTTGTGGTGACCACTTGATTTGGAAATAGTTAGATAAATGCATAATGCATAGTACCAGATTTAATCCCAAGGTTTGATATTATGATTAAGTATTTTATAGGTGATATCTATGTATGAATATTTACAGAAACCATGATGGAAATCTATGCTGATTCTATCTATATTAATTCACGCACATAAATCTACTGTTTTCAATTTTTTTTTTTATAAGTTTTGTATTATTTTATTACCATAATCTTCTTTTACAGATGTGATATGCGCCTGATAATAATATGTTTCTAAATACAGAATTATTGTTCCATTTATTTCAGTTTAAGTCGATTGTACTGGTTAATATTAAATTAAATGATTTATATAAGTATGTCATATGTATTATGTATTTATGTTAAATTATTAAAATGTATAATTTATAAAAATTGCCGTTCAGAAAAACCAATTTTTCTATTGCTAACTTCATTATTAAACTAATATAAATTTACCTTTAGTATTATATTATTATTTTATTAATTTTTATATTTTTTTTAATAAAAATTTAAAAATGTACTGTTGAAGTTTAAACGCAATAGTAATGAAAACAATATAATAGGAAAACAAATAAAGGAAATCTGACCATACCATTTCACACTACATTTTGAATAAGAGAAATTCCATTTATTGGAATAAATAAGTTTAAGCTACTAATAATGAATAAATTACCAATAATATATTGTATATATTATATATAAATAGTATTTGATCCTTCGCTCAGTATCATTTTTACATATATAACGATTTATTATCATGCGGTAGCATAGGTTCATAAATTACGAAATACATTTGAAACCTAATATGCAGAGGAATAGAATTCTTCAGTTATTAGATTCAATTCAAATTTATTAATTAGGTAGTCATATTATGTTCAGGAATCTTTTTTTAAATTTTTAAATAATAACTATTATTATTTGGTGAACAATCTTTGAAAAATTTTTTTTTCAGTTTGGTAGGTATATGGAAATTACAGTTCACGATTAAGGAAAAAATGTGATATTTATTCAATTTAAATAGACTATATTATTAGAAAATTGCTACTGCTGAAAATTTAAATTGTTAAGTAGAGTGAATTTAGAGAATTCATTTTAAGTAACTTTAGTGAAGTAATTTAGAAATCGTTTCTCAAAGTGCGATGATTAGATTTTTAACGACAGAACATACGTATTCTCTCAAGTAACTATAGAGGTCCATTACATCGCTACAAGTTTAATTAGTTAGAAGTTAGATTTTACTTCAGTGCCTAACTCGAAAATTGGTTTGTTAATATTTTGTTATATTAACTTATTAAAAACGTAACATTTTTACATAATGCCTTGTAACATGCACTATTAACAACCAACGTAGACATGCAAAAAATGACCATGCATAAGATATATTTAGTTGTTGAATAAACGTCACACGAAAAAAAAATATTCTAACTAAAATGTGTATAGGTTACACAGACGATTGGTTAACTGATTTTGATTTATTAAAAAAAACATCATACCTACAAGCTATTGAATACCTTTAACACGAAATCATTGTATTTAAATAGTATATATAGCTACTACTAATTCTCTAATCCGTACAGTTTATTATCAATTATTATAACTGTTGCCAATTATGATTAGGTATGTTAACACACATATTTTGTATTTGATGTGTTACACATAAAAGTATAATCTTACCTCCATAAGACGGTAGTTCAACTAAAAACAAAAAAAAACAAAATTGAATTTATCAGTCATTTAAAAATAATATCTGCAACAAAATCAACCTATATATTATGACAATTAAGTTAGAACAGTAGTTATCATCACAATGTACGTTCTCAAAAAGATCTAAGCGTTTATTATAAAGGTAATTTGTTTTTAAACAGTTTTACTAGAGATGGTGTTTACTTTTGGCAGCAAAACAGTAACAATTGTGGTAGTTATAATATTATTCTTTCTTAAATACGCACATAAAAGAAAAAACATCAATTCAATCTTACGCGCTTAAAATTTAAATGTTTTGTTCATTAACTCGTTTTAATAAATCAACCCACCTACGCGTTAACAATATTATTATAAGTGTTATTATTTCCAAAACTGTTACAGGTATTCGTGGGTGTGGGAGGGAGTGGGTTATGGTGTAAATACTGTAAATGTTACATTAACACAGCAGCCTTAAAATCCGCGACATAGTACCTACCTATATATTTTAAGATAACACGTTTATTCATACAAATTGCGTTCTGCTTAATAGTGTGGTTTTTAAAACGCCTTATACGTGTATAATGCACAGGGATATTATGTATTCCCGTGTCGTATTTTTCATTTTTAATCTTTAATGTCCATCCGACGCGCGATGGGCTTAATATCACAATATTCAACACGTTGTTTGCCGTCTAAGATAATTAGTAAGTGCGCGTGCGTACCATAAATTGTGTACCGTCGTTACATTTTTACAAACACCATCGTTATATACCGCCATAGTTGTGTTTACTTGACCCATTAGCCGCAGATAATGTCGGCAAAAGATAAACAAACCTTCAGCCGACGAAATGCTCGCCTTTTTATACATAGATCAATATACGATTACAAGACGAAACAAATACAAAATGTTTGTGGAAATTTAGCGCCGATGACGAATTAACGAACATGTCTATTAGAGTTGTAATAATAATAATAAAAAAACAATAACAATAATAACAACAATTTCTGATCGCGTATACTTATACTAAATAACATACGCAGAGTGTATCTAACTCTTATATAAGGGCACAAAGTACCATAGTAATTTACCAACTGATAGATTATAATATTAAGAGATAATAATATGCATGTAAATATATATATAATATATTATAAAAACCCTTATGTATTGATACTAAGTAAGTATACCTTTTAAATTATAAAAAACAACTTTATTTATTGAAACTAAGTAAATATAATATAATGTAAATAAATACCACACGTTTAAAAGTAGGTATATGTATTGCATTCAGGAAAAAAAAAAAAAGTATATGTATTGCATTGAATAAATACATATTATTTATTAGGTATATAAAAAAATATATATATATCGAAAACAAATTTTGCGCCGATACTGCTATCGTTATTTGTCGTTTAAATAATATTAAACTTAGTAAAAAAAAATAGCTGTTATGTATCTATTTTAGATATTTTAAATTGCAATTTAAAGCACAACTTACGATGAAATTTATTTTCTATTTTTAAAGCTTTTGACTGAGAAAACAGATTATTATTATAGAACAAATTGAAAATATAATAGAAATTTAAAATAAACTCATTTTATAATAAGTGCTATAATAATAATATATTATGTTTTGATAAATTACTAAAAATGGAGTATATTTTTATGGTTTATTAGTTTTATTTATTAACTTCATGTACAAATCATGCAGTTGATAGTCGTGCATCATAATAACATTTATTGATACCTACATTTATTTGGATTTGATCATTTTCATAACATTGGAAAAATAAAATGTTTTTTCAAATCATTTAAAAATAACTATGAAAGAAAATGAAATAATAACAAAGTTACAAAAGTTAAATATCACCAATAAATTATTGGCCATTTTCAATGGTAAATAAATTAAAATTGAATATGTCGCATGTATAGTATGATTATAATCATTACAAATATGAAATGCGATATACTAAATTTCATAATCTCTCTAGCATGTTAAAATATTTATAAAGTACTCAAGGTACATTTTTTTGTAATTTTCTGCATGCATACAAAAGTTGAAACGAAAAATAGTTTCCGTAAGGTATAAAAAAAAGGACACAATGCTATTATGCTAAATATGTTTAGAAAAAAAAGGTTCAATATGTTATAGGATCAGAAATAAAACTGCCTTTAATAATATGTACAATAAGATCAAAAGATTCGTGGCAAGAAAGAAGTATTTTAATTTTATAGTAACATATATTATTATGATTGAAAATGTTGAATACGAATAAATATGCGGTTTTTTTTTTTTATACTCTACAAATTTCGTTATACTAATGCAAGGAATTAAGATTAAATGCTATGGACAGTTGTTTTTTTAAATATAAATCTAAAAAAATGGACTTTTATTGCAACCAACTATAAATATATCTAATAAAACTAATGATCGGACATAATACGTGTAAATTATTAGTAGATTGGTATAATATGAAATCGCAAATTGTTTTTCCAAGATCTATGAATATAAAAAAAAGAAAATAACTAGAATCAAAATCAAGTAAATTAGCCGATTCGCATGTAACAGGGTGTCCCACAGAGATCTGACATTCTGACAAATGAAATAACTTTTGTTCTAATCAATATTTTTTAAAATTTTTTAAATATAATTCATTGACACTTGCGCTACATTTTTAGAATACATTTTTTATTTTTTAATACTGAAAATAAAAAACTTAAAAATTGATAAAAATTTTTTCGAAATATTCAATATAGCCAATTTGTAAATATGATTTTTAGATCAATTTATATGGTAAAACATTTATTTAAGTCAAATGGCTGATTTTTTTAAAATTTTTTTAAAAATATTTTATAAGAACATTTTTAAATAAGTGAATGTTAAAATCTATTTATTTTTTTTTATTGTATTTATTTTAATAATATGTGATGTACTTATAAAGTTTATAATATAAACTATAAATTACTATAATTTACCTAACGAAAATATTTATATTTAAAAAAATTGTAAAAAATCAGCCTTTTGACTTAAATAAGTGTTTTTACCATATACATTTTTCTGAAAATCAAATTTACAAATTAGCTATATTGAATATTTCGAAAAAAAAATTATCAATTTTTAAGTTTTTTATTTTCAGTATTAAAAAATAAAAAATGTATTCTAAAAATGTAGCATAAGTGTCTATGGATTATATTTAAAAGAATTTTTTTTTAAATAATAATTAGAACAAAAGTTATTTCATTTGTCAGAATGTCAGATCTCTGTGGGACATCCTGTATAACACTATAAAAAAATTATCCGAGTAGGTTTGATTTGGTTTGTTTATTGTTTTGCATTTTATCTGTTAGTATCTGTTATAACAGCTTAATATTTTAGACCATAGTCTAGAAAAATATGAAAATAATATTATATTATATTATGCCTATTTGTGTATATAATGAAATTATAGTTATGCTACTTTGAGATTATAATGTATATAACTATAATATTTAATTGTAAGTTTAATCAATTCCTATTTTAAAACAAATTTGTAAAAAATAAATAATTTTTTGGAAGAAAATGTTATCTTTCATGAGTGCGAGCAAAAGTTAATAATAAAATTAGATAAATATTTTTAAAATTCAAATTGAATGTTTTCAAGTTTACTAAGTAAATAATATGTAAATATTTAATATTTTAAGACAATCCCTTATTAATTTTTGTATTTAATACCGAAAACACTTTTTTTTAAATGTATATTTTAAAATAATTTGATGATACATCAAAATATTTTTTTAATTTCAAATAAAGTATAGATACTTTGCAAGAGAGAGGAGAGAGTAAATAAAGAAATATTATGTAGAAAACGGTGAAATTGGATATTTACAAGTTTTTATGAATTTATTGTATTTCATATTTTTATTTTTTACAAATATTTAAATAAATTAAAACTTGTATATGTGTATCCATCCCACGTATTACCCAACCATTACGATTTTACAACTATTTGTGTTATAATGTATTCTCACTTCACGATCATGAGTGAATTTCTTTTTGTAAATTGATAATAAATAATATTCTATTATAAAACTTTACGCGGTAAAATATAATACAATAATATGAATACTTATATTCAGTAACATTGACACAGTGTGAAGGAAACCAATATTATCAAATGTTTTGAAAAATTTCTATACGAATTTTGATTGAATAATAATAATAGGTAATAATAATAAAAGGTAACGGAAAAAAGCAAGATGTTAGTTTTTGGAGGACTATTAAGAAAGATTCGAAATCGTAATTGCGTAGGATTGAAAAATATATTTTTCATTTTGTATTTGATTTGCAAATATTTTAATTTAAAGCTAAATGCTTCGGTTGAATATATATTCATTTGTTGTACACTATAATATATTAAGTAGATAGTGTAGTATCCACGCGCTTTCAAGTCTCCTAACATATAGAAACGCACCCACCTCGTCTATATTTTTGTCTAGTTCTGGAAGTTCTGTTAAAGTCTATAGAGCATCTATTTCATTATTTTACGAAAATAATTACCAATGAGAAAACGTGGCTTCAAACCCCAGTCGCTAGTCTGGTCAAAAGAATGGTCGCTGAACTACCAGGGGATGACGATTCGATTTATATGTATATACCGTTAAATGACCTGGGGTGGCGTGCAGAGATGATATGACTACGGTTAACGCACGCGGTGGATATTACAATAATATTATAAGCTCATATTCTCTACTTCTTTACCGCCCATCCACCTCACCCACCAAGTTTGTGCACCTGATCCTGTGAAATCGCGACGACCAGGTGCAATGTTGGGATCAGCACAGAATGCATGGGTGCGGAACATATACGACCCGATATCATCCTCCGCGCCCTCGCCACTGTCACGAGTATACTTAAAATGCCAGTGTGCCACTTGGAGAGTTAAAAAAAAAACCCAACAAATGCTGAATCATAGAAAGGGTGGTTTCACGTCGTACCGTTTCCGCCAAAAAAATCTATATATATATTAAGCTACCATTGGTGGTGAAAAAAGTCCCTTGCAGAAAGGGTTATTATTACTGTTTTTTTTTTTTTTTTTTAAGCTATTACCGTGCCTTCGTATACGTAGAATAATATACTTATGCGTATATCTTATCAGTTCATTATACTAATTTCGTGTGACCGATATAATGTGCTGGCGAATCGTAGTCAGGTAGTGTAGTAATAAAAATAGTATATATATACAAATTATCCGGTAGGATTATGGTGAAACCTATATATTTTACAAGTCAATTTAATGCACACTCTTTCACTTTTTCTCTTTTTCACTCCCTCTCCCTTCCGCTCATTCTTCTTTCCTGGCGGAAATAGAAGAGTTCCGTTTCCAGTGAAAATTTAGTACCCGAACATTTGGAGTGCATTCGATCTCCTTCGAGTATATAAGCGATATACGTAGAGAATAACGGTCCCATTAAAATCCGTAGAATTCCGATCTAGTGTATGCATTATAGTCAACAACCGCTCCAAAGAAATCTATCTCGACCAGCTACGTGATTAACTCAATTGAAACTTTTATAAAGTTGTGTTTTCTCACCTGCCAATAAATAGATAGACCTTTAACTTCCTATTGGGCTTTAAGTTTTTCCGGAACAGGGGAAACTGTGTAAAACAAACTTTAAGCATCAGGATAACGAATCGAAAACGAAAATGTTTTATTTTGTTAGTTTATACAGTTGATTAAACAACACGAACTAATCATTTGTATTCCTATCATTATTATTGTATGGCTTAAGGATGAATTCGTTTGAATCACTTAAACAATAATTAGGCACTTGCATGAATATATTTAATACAGTGGTTATCAACTTCTTCTATTTTACGCTTCCAGGTTGAGAGACAACGATTTAGTAGGAATGTCTAAGATAAAACAAATATTAAAAATAATTTCAAGATACGTTTGACTATGCGAATAACGAATTGTTATTGAATCGATAAATGTTTGGTTTTCAAACCGTGTGAAAAGTACCCACTTGAAACTATTCATTTGAAATATATTTACCCAGGTATAACTTCATTCAGGCAAAAAACTAATTTAAAAACAAATTGTATTTATATTTGAGTTGTGGTTATTATAATAGTAATAACAATAATAATAATAATAATAATATGTTTGTAGGTATGTTCTGAATTTGTGCATGCTGTAAAACATACCCGCCGAAAGACGATGGTATTAAACAAATAATATGGGTTTATAATAATAATGTTGGTGTCGCTATGTTTGTTTTTTCCCCTTGCAAAGTAAACTAAAACCAAATATTATTTGCTGCTTTCTAATGGTCTGCCAATAATCAAGTAGGTACCTACTGTGGAATACGACCGAAAATAAATCGGACCGACCTCGTTAGACGTGTGTATTGTATATAATTACCAAATGTTTTATATCGTGAAATCCTTAACAACTGCTGCGTAATACGCGTTTCGTTTATTGTCGATGAGCTACTGTCAATCAAAAAGAATATAAAAAAAAGTTTAATATCAAACGGGAGTCATGTAACGTATTATCGGACCGGCGCTAACTTGTACGTATAGACGGAAAACATAAAAGATGCTTAAAACATAATAGGTACATGGTTTTCTTCGAGTTCTAATCGAGTAATGCCATTTAGTGTTCACAATTGGTTCGATATTATTATTATAGGCCGATTTTAACATATACAATGAATATCATCATATAAATAAAAAAACGTTTGGTAAGCTACAGCCCGATTTTGCACGACTACTTTTCACGGCTAACAATAATATTCTTCTCTCATTTGCATTATCCTAAATTACCACGGCGATGAGTAATAATAAAATCTAAAAATGGAATAATTAAAAACATCACATTATGAGTCGTCCCAAATAGTTTATCATGACGTTATGTATTATGAAGATCAGTATGTTATGATAATATAAAACTATTTAATATTTTTGAATTTTATACAAAAATTATTCATATATTTTAACAGTGTTTAAAAAAATACATACTTGCTAAAAACATAGTCAAAAGCTCACAAATACTTGTAATGTAAACAGAAACAATGTACCTATTATTTAATCGACAGTATTTGTATTGTACAATAAACATAGTTTTCGAATTTCCAAGTATAAAATATAAGTAATGAAAAATAGGTATTACAGATTCTCGTAATTTAAATTATTTCGATATTTTTTTAGCAATAATCGTTGTCATTAAAATTATTTATTTATTGACGATCAATAATTTTTCTAGTGAATAATTCTCTTCGTGGTAATTTCACTGTAATCCTTGACAAACAATTGCCATGTATGGATGCACTTCAGTATAAAAACAGATTTAAAGTGGTGTTTTATTTTTTTGTACAAAGCTCTAAAATGTTTGGGCACTCTCGAACGACGGATTACATTTTGAAAGTCTAAATCTGTCTAGGGAAGCAATACACACGCATTTTAAACTTTTGTGGTTCATTAAAATATTAATAAAAACATTAATATTACATAATACAACATCGCCATCGGTTGAAACAGGATATTTGCTAAACATGTACACACCTTTTTTCTTTATTGATGCAGTTTTTCAAAGTCTGTTTTTTGGAATTTTTAAAATGTATATACTTAAAGGCCATATTTTAAAATCCATGAAATCTTTAGAACTACTTAATTGGCTTGTCTAGGAGAGATAAGAATTTTTGTTTTCCAAATAAGGTTAAGTTAGGTTAGGTAATGAAAAAAAACTGAGGTTAGTATACAACTGATTAAATACCCTGTACATAAGACGAGATTTATACGAGCTACGTACGATTTGTCACATAATATTCAAACTTTGTAATTTGTTCAAGTGAAAAGTAAATTCCGACCAAATAATATAAAACCGTAATCCTAAAAATGACTAAAATTCAGCCCGACAAATTTTACCACGTCAATAATTGTAATAGACAGCATGCATACATTTTGATACCTAAAACTCGAATCGCATTTAATTTAGTCGTTAATCAGGACAACAGAGGATACAATTGCAATAAAACTAATTTTTTTCACAAAACAAGTGTATCAGCTGCAGCACGTCACATGTCATTTTTATCTGAAAAAGAAGTCTGTTCAACATTTTTTACTTCTACGGGCTACAACACATCATTATGGTATGGGTGAAAATTAATAACTTTGGTGATCGCTCTGGTAAAATAACTATTAATTCAAATTTCAAATATGATTGATTATTATTGTAAACACGAATATAGTACGAGTATATAATATATAGTGAGCACTGAGCATTGGTACCGAACATTTTTTTATTTTATAGTTTTTAAAAGAATGTGGTGAAAATCTTAAATTTATGTCACTGAAGTTTTATTTCCTACTACACCTTTTGTTTTTGTTAATTATTATTTGATAGTTGAAAGTTTGCACAACGGTATCTCGAACTTTTGAAGAAAAAAAGCAAGTGACACGATAAATCATTTTAAATTCAGTTGAATTATCAAGTGTGACAATAAATATAATACACGTAAGTTGGTTGTATACTATATGAATACATTTTTAAGAAAATAACTTATAACTTCTGTATCCATAGTATTATATTGTTTAATTTTTTTGTTTAAAGTTTTCCAAATATTCTAAATAATAAATCAACTTTTAAATACTAAACAATTAAAAAGTTGTACCTGTCTGGTGTTTTTCGTAAATTGTTTATATAAAAAAAAGTTGAGCAATAATTTCAAATTCTTTAGGTACTACAAAGTAGACTATGATCACGAATATTGTAATTGAAAATCGGAGACTAATGGAACATATTTAAAATTAATATTATTTATTTGAATATTTTATCACTGCAATAAAATTTGATTTAATCAACAGTTTTTATCGTTTCAAAAAGGAAAAAAGTTAAATATTTGAATTGTATTACGTTTATTCAATTATTTATTATTAATTTATATTTTTACAGAATTTATTATATTGATATTCAATACCCGTAAAAATGTTTTAAATAACAGTACTTACATGGTTAAAAAAAAAAGAGAGTAAATACACTTCTCGTTTCAGTTGAATCAAATCAAAACGTAAGTCAATGTACTTTATCGGAAAATGATATTTCGTAGAAACACAGACAAATAATAAGAAATTCTACAAATTGTACTTAAACTCTTCTCACAACATTTTAATTATAAAAAAAACAAACCATTAAGTCTATCCTCATTGTGAATACGAGTATATGTCTACTGCAACGTCATGATATTAGTCAAACACTTGTAACAGATTGTAAAATATATTTAGATTAAAAGTATATTGTTTAAGTACCACAAAGTCAAGTAGAAACTTCCAGCGTTGATTATGCATTATTATCACCACAATCGACTTAATTTAACCCCCCCCCCCCCCCCCCACCAAAGAAAAAAAACCTTTCAAAATATATAAAACTAGTTATATTATATAACTTTAAATTCAAAAACCATAACATTTTATAACCATATAAATTAGTTGTTGGTTTCTAAATTAAAAATATATTTTTTAATGAAATTAAAAAATTATCGATTTGTAGAGTTGATTTAATTAATAGAGTATATTATAATTTTTTTTAAACTTAATTATCGGTTATAATTTTCATACATGATAGTTTTCATTCGTTTATAATGACGGTATTTAATACGTATATTTTATAGATATGTCTTATTTAAGATTGTAATTTAATTTATATAATGTGCAGAGGTACCTATATAAATTTACAACTGATTATCATTTAAATACTATCAAATATTGTACATTAAATCTGATAGTTTAATGCTTAAAATGATTTAATGAACAAGATTATTTCGCACACAGAATTTATTTTGTTTTTTTAAATAATTACTAAGTTGGAATACGAATTAAAAAAATAAAACAAATATAAATAAGTTAAAATTATGAACTACGATTAATTTTACACGACGAATGGAGATATTTCAATATGGATAGATGAAGAATACTTTTTTTATTATAAATATTCCAATAGAATACAGTAGTCAGCATGATTATTTTTTGATATTCTTACCTTTATAATAATTACAAGTATACTAAAGGATCAACAAGTATTCTTTAAATATGCACAACAACTTTAATTTCAAGAAGATAATTTAAACCAGCGTTAGTTTTAATTAGATACCTACACGAGTCTCATTACCGTTCAAAATTATTCAAAACTTAAGATATTTGCATTCCTGCGACAAAATTATACCAGAATTTTTTCAGTCTTTGTCGAGTTACAAACAGTTAGATCATTAATACTACTACAATTTCTGTCCACCCTCCCCCCTTATGTTATATTGTTAACAAAATACAATTATATCTTCAATTTTATGTTACTGGCTTAATGCCAAAAGTTTTGTTTTTGCTCCCTCTTCCATATTAGGATTTTAAGTAAATCAACAAATTTATTATTTTTTCAGTAAAAACTTATGAACTTTCTTTAAAAAATGTTCAATGGTTTAAGTCCAAAGACATTAATAGTTCAATTTTACTGATATTACAACATTTTTTAATTATATGAATAACAAATAAAAGGTACCTACAAATTTATGCTTTCGTTTCACAATAACCATAACCATAAGTTATAATTGTCCAAATTCCCGATGGCCTTTCGATGAGATAAAAGTTCTTTATGAAAGCAACAAATGTAGTAATATATCAAATTAAATAATTGCGAAGATTCAAAATATCAACAAAAATAATTTTTCTAAAGTTATAATTATCTTAATAAATTAATTGAATACCTTGTTTGAATATAATGAATTATACTTTGAAACTGAACAAAAAAAACTTTAAGGTAGAAGTCACAAAACCACAACTAATGGCATTAAACAGTGAGTTTGATTATTAATTAAATACATTCAACCACTAACATTAAGGATTTTATCTGTAGTGAGGATCGAAAAAAAACTGTTTTTAATAGAATAGTTACCATATATAATCAATATAGATCAATATTACAAAATTTACATAGTTTTAGTGGAAAAATATAACATATGACATTATTCAAAGTATTTAGAAACAAAGAAAAGAAACCAAATAAGGATATTGAACCATACATTAAGAATTCCGATAAGAACCTAATATTCTAATAACCTTATAATTAAAATATTAAAATAGTAAAAATTAATTCAACCATAACAATTTGTTTATATCATTATCAAATAGATTAATAACATCGTTGGGTAACGAGTGACTTTTAAACTATGTAAATAATTAACAGTGATTATTTTTTGTATCAATCGCATATATTTATTAAAATACGTTGATTAAAAAATGTTGTAATTATTCTTTTCGTAACGCAAATTTAGTGAGTAAGTAATTGATAGATTTATAAAGTTGATCCCTAAATATAGTTTCAAAAATCATGATAGAATTTGTTGAATCGAAAACAATAATATTATGGTATAAATTTAAATTTAAACACGATCATACATTCGAACATCATTAGGTTTTTATTGGAAAATCTGTCGTAATATTATGGTGTGTAAAAAATGCCAAATGAAATATGTTCATGTCTTACAGAGATATAAGTTAGTTATCACTAGGAAATAACATGAAAATAATTTTTCCATTCTGGGAAAAACACATTTTTACAATATTTTTTTGGTAACAAATTTCCAATAATTTAGTGAAATACTGAAACGGATAATCAAAAAAATAATGAAAAACAGAAGGAGTGCAACTGAAAACTATGTGTTATAATATCTTATACCTACTGACATTATATTATTATTTTTTGTGACATTCGAAAATATATACAAATCAAAATATTAGGCCTAACAATTATATTGGTAGCACAATTTTTGTATTTTTGGTTAATCGTTTTATGTAGGTATGTAATTTGTTTGACTTATTTTTCATCTCATTAATATTTACCTAACAGTCTTATAATATTAACAACAAACTTAACCCACAAACCATCCATATTATTAAAATAATGTTGAAGGCTTTAAACCGTCCACAAACAACTAGTTACAATTTCCGTCTGTATCGAAGAAAACAGACGGGCTAAATATTGTTTGTGTAACCGAATCACTCTTCACAATTAGTTTTAAGAAATTTCATGAAACGTGAGCATAAAAAAAAGTTAAAAATAGTGCTTCAGTGAGATCAAAGAAATAATGATAAAAAGTATAATATACTGATTTGAGTTTAAAAAAATATATATATATATATAATATAGTTTAACTATTTACGTTTAAAAATTTAAGGACGATTTTCTTCAGATGTATTTTATTTTATGTTCTTCGTTATTATTGGAAATCGAAATTTGTGCTTTGTTGTCAGTAAAAAAAAAAAATTATAAGACGTAATAAAAAATAGTAACTTGCTAGTTTAGTCATTATACTGAATCATGTTTTCTATTATGTTTGGTTTGTCGACATTGTTTCTATTCACATACCGAACTTACAAAGAAAATTACCTAGCTAAAAAAATTGTTTAAATACAAGCCAAGTACTATTATCTATATTGACAAAATAAAAATAACATTTTTGTTAATTACTCATCGTATAAAATGCAGTTAGTAATTTACGCTTTTTAAATTTTTAATAATCAAAGAGATACATTTAGAGCTAATGATTGTATAAATACCTTAAAATTTATAATAAAAATAATATAGGTTTTTCAAAAATCAAACTAACCATTGTTTTAGATATAGTTGTTATTCGTAAGCACCTGACAATTTATAAAATGCAAAAAAAAGGTATAATGCATTACAATTACAAACACGTTGATGATAGTGTATAATTTGAACACAAGTTACGTCGTTGAGTAATAAACTATACTACAATGTATTCTTTGCAGTGTTAATTATGTTAAATCAGTGTCAAATTGAACACAAATTGTTTGTTTTTAAGATCGTTGATTAAAATAATTTAATTTGAAAATGTTGAGAATAATATACAATCTAACATTTATATACCCTAGGAAACGTGTAACATTGAAAACAGATTAACTCAATTAAAAAGTGTGTATATAATAGAAAACCACATCATGTTTAAATTAATTTATAACTAACTCTCTTAAGAATCTAAAACATGCAAGTATTTTCTACACTAACAATTTATCTTACATGTACGTGTGAAAATAAACGTTTCTATATAGTGAAGTTAGTTAAAGAAAAGTTTAAATGATTAATAATAGATAAAACAATGTATAAACAAATTCAAAGTACCTTTAGTATGTCCAAAATTTAACCGTTTCAGGACTGAATGAAATATTAAATTAATTAATTTACGTTTCCAAAAAAATGTTCGATTGTGCTCATTTTTTCAATTAATATACAACTGAACTAATCTACAGTTCTTATTTAATATTATTTATTTTTATTATAAATTACTTTTTTTTTTTTAGAAAACATCATAGTGCAATAGGTAACTCGAATAAGAAAATTCAATATTATCAATTTTAATAAATTATGTTAAAGAAATTAATCAAGCGTTATAAAACTTTGAATACATAAAAAATTATTACAAATTGCAATATTATTCTCTCAACCTATTGTAATTTACAGTAAGTTTACAAAATTGACACTTTTACTAGATTTATCCACCTCAGTTAAACTTTATCCTTTTATTATATTATGTATACATTTTATAGACTTTTGTTGCCTTAAATTTGATAGTTTTGATACATTTTTATTCTTATTTGTAATAACATAATGTGTGTTGATTAATAAAAGAGAATAAAAAAAATAACAAATTTATATTGAAATAACATAATTTTTTATATATAAGTGGTTACGTACGTATGTTTTGAAATTTTAGTCAAAGACTACACATAACTAAATGAAGATGTACCTATTTTTTTTTTTTTTTAATTCTGATAATAATTATTAAAATTTCAATGATAAAAAGTTATTATTCTTATTTCTGAATGTGATTGAAATATAATAAATACATTTTGAATTATTTTCACGTCATTTAAATTTGCTTAACGGACTCCAAAAAAAAACATATATATTACTAAGGATTGTAATTTAAATGTTGGCAATCGTCATAAATAGTTTAAAAGCAAATGATATTTAATTCTACCACTAAAAATATTAGATAATATTATAATGATCAATAAACTTAGGTACATCTGATAAAAAACGCACGTGAAATATTCTAAGATGTATTTAAAACCCGTTAAATATCTGTTTGATTTATGTATAAATACCACTCAATAACATAAAAACAAAACTATTTTCTACCACGATTATAGATTAAATTGTGTTTAGAAATGTTGTAAAAATTCATGTTCTTGAAAAATTAAGTTTGAAATAAATGTTACAATGTAACAGTTAACTGACTAAGATAATAACGGTATAATGGACTTAGTCTTTGAGTAGGTGGCTGAATGCTAAGGAGGTAGAGAGAACGGTTAGGCAAAATATAATACGGTTATTTCCGTTCTATTAAGAGCTGCATCTGAGTTGCGTCTCAAATTTAAAATTGCTACACTAGTTGGGTCTCGGATTTTTATAGGTACTACACTAGTTCGGTCCTGAATTATATTTGCTACAACATTAGTTCTTGAATATATTTTGGTAAGTACTATACTATATTAACATTTTCCTTCCCATTTTAACAGACTTAGGACTGTCTATAATATATTTAGACCACAGGTATGGTTAAAAATGTTTTTTACAGTTTTTTTTTGTTTTATTTCATTTTCATTAACATATACGTTATTAGAATTTTATAAAAAATCAACTTCACAAAATCACTTTTTGAATATAAAATATAAAAATAATTCTATATAAATAAAAATTATATGAAATATAAAAAATGTTAAAATAATTATATAATTTAAATACAAATAAAATAATATTTTTTGAAAAATCACATGTGTGTTGGTAAAAATGTATACGACATTAATTTTACAAACTATAATCGATTGGTTATTCCTGCAATTTTTTTATTATATATTTTAATATTTAATAAAAAATTGTAAAAAACATTTTAACCGTACCTGTGGCCTAAATAGATCATAGACAGTATGTTAAAATGGGAATGAAAATGTTAGTATAGTGCAGTACTTACCAAAAAAAAAACCGGTCAAGTGCGAGTTGGACTCGCGCACCGAGGGTTCCGTACAAACCTGTAGGTATATAAGTAAAAGTTTACCCATCACGACAATCGAGTCATAGTTATGGTATTTTTATTGCAAAATGAAATTTATAACATAAAAATATGGAAAGCTGGAGGATCATAAATACGCATTCATGAGGAAAAGGATTAGAAGTTTAAAATTATTTGAAAAAAAAAAATATGTGATCTAACTAAAAATTTAAGGTTTTCGGAATTTTTCTGTTATATGTGCGATAAAACATTGCTTCATGTCGAATTTCGAGATTCAAAATCGACTTGAAGTACCCTATAGGTTATGATTCCCTCGCAAGTAGTCACGAGTTTGAAAATATGCGGCTTAAATTGTTATTATTTCTTTCGATTGCGTTGACATAAAAGTTTGATTTTGTTACAGTTTAAATGTATTATAATAGACTTAAGTATTTAATATGAATTTTAATTTAATATCTCAACGCGTTCATGAGATAAGGAGTAGTAACTTTGAAATTTTCAAAATTGTCAAAAATATTTTTGGGATCCAACTAGTATAGTACCTGCGACTAGCCCCTAGTACTCGGGACCCAACTCGGATGCGCCGCTATTAAGGTATTTTAATGTTCAGAGTGTTATTTGAAATATGGAAATATTTATCAACAACACAAATGTTGGCGATCTAATAAAAATGAATTAAGAATACATTATCATCTTATACGATTCAATAAATGTGTGAAATGTATATTCTAATCTGTGAATTTGTCATTGATACAGTTATATCAATTACATATTTTGCAAAACTTATTTTTTAGAAAGTCAAAGAAAATATCATTCAATTCTGTTGTGAATTTTAAATTGTAATCATGATCCCTTGCACTTAGTTCGTCCACATCACTTCTGAGGTCTACAGATAGCGTTACTAAAGTCAGTGATTTTAAACTAAAATTAGTTAAATATTAGATTATTTAGTAATTCACATTATATATTTCTATTTTTTTAATATTGTTTTGCCATCGTTCTATAATAAATTAGTAAATTGATAAATGTTTCAAATGATTTAATTGAATGCAATAAACTGCCAGGAATAACCATTTTTGCAAAAGTGTTTTTTGGAGAAATCGAAAATTGAATTACAATGTATCTATTGTTATTTACAAAACCACATAACGGAAATAAAACATTTTAAATTAAACTTTGAACGTTTACACTTGAAAGTGATGATGAAAACACTGTTGTCTTATTTAATTACTTTTTATGGATCTTTGGTTCTCTTAATTCTTTAAGTTCACACGAACTTAAAATATGTCACAGACACGTTTAAGAATTAACGGGATTTAAAATCAAATTATTTTTTTCATCAGATATGAGATGATGAATAATTTTGAGAAAACTTTTTTAAGTTTATTATTCATCATATTATTACTTTTTTTTAAGCGTGGAAAAAGGAAATCTCTCGTGATATATTCAGGCTTGTTTATAATTTTTAAATAGGTAACCAAAAATCAGCTGGTTTAAGATTCGATACAATTATATATAGACTGACGTCATAATATATAAAATATTTCCTAGTTGGCAAATAAAATAACAACATATGATATAAATATGATAAAATGTTCAAATAAATTTAAATATCATGTTAAATATTTGTTTTTATGTATATTGTCAACACATTATAACCATATCACTCATTGTTATTGTTTTAAAAATTTCGAGAAATATGTTAAGAAACTGATGACATACCATAGCTATATTGGAGAAATCGGTAAGCTTGAAAGCGGTATTTGACACTCGAAGTACATGCATAAATTAATATGATCGTCTGAGTCTAAAATAGGTTGATAGATTTACACACCTCACCACATGATATATTTTATACGATATGTTTCGGTAAAATGGTAAAGACATTTTGAAAGTAGGTTTTGAATTAATCGTCAGAACGACGTTCTGTGACAAATATTTATAGAAGATCGACAACAATATTATTATTATACTGTAACACAAGTAGTCAGACATCACGAGTATGACGTGTGTGTGTGTGTGTGGAGTACTCTGGTGACTCAAACGCGTCTTCACTCTTCAGGATAACCTTTGTTTATACCAGATAAGATTAGGACTTTTGGTGATCATTTGGGTTTGATGATACAATAACGGCAAAAAATATAATACAATGTGTCAAAGTTCAACGAAAACAAAAACAATAATGGCAAAATTATAAAATAAAAGTGTAAACAAAACGGTCAATTTCCTAAGCGTTCGGTTTTGTCTCAATTACACGTACAATTAAGAACGTGCAATGTATTTATGTGATACCTACTCGTTTACTAATTTATGTAGATTTGTATTTTATATCATTCCGTAGCATATAAAGCAGCCGAACTAATCGTGAATAATAGCAAAATTACAACATTATCGTTACGAGTATAAGATGATTGCGGCGAAGGTACTCACCGATCACGTACGAATAGCCATCCATCGTGAGCACACATCTCTTAGTGTTGCTCGGCAGACGAGAAGTGGGCACTTGCACCATTTGGTCTCTGTATCTTGGTTCGTCGTTGACCAGCAAGAGCGGCAGCATTTCCTCGTCGGTAATTTGAGCGGCGGCCTCGGCTTGGTCGTCGGTCATTTGCCAATCTCGGGAGCATTCGTCGTCACCGGTTTCCCACTCTGCCGGAAACTCGCCTGCGGTTTGTTCCTCTCCAGGCGACCAACAGTCACCGATCGTTCTCTGCCCGCCGACCACCAATGTTCCATCCACAGGTCCGGCACCGAAATCGTTTCGGCTGCGATTTCCGGAGACACCGTCTACTTCCAGACCGTGCATGACGTCATCGGTTCGGTCGGCGTTTGTCGGGCGTTCGCTACCGCCGCAGACGGCATTTTTTTTCTCTTTGCTAGCGACTTGCTCGGTCTGTCCGCGGTCTGCGCCGCTAGCCGGCTCCTCTTCCATTCGGTCCATCGAAAAAAACCAGCCAAGACGACAGTTATACCATACGAATATACTGTCGTGACTTTGCTAATATCGTTACCGAAAATGTCGAATATTATACTGTTTGTTGTTTTTAAAATTTTTTTTTTATTAAATCGTGAAAATTTGAAAACGGTTATCGCCGACGACGACTGCAACGGCTGTGAGCAGGTGGCAGAGTCGCGTGTGGTATACGGTGTGTGTCGCCGATCGAGTGTCGCGAGCGCACTGCCTGAGGCGGCGGCGGCGGTGGCGGCGGCGGTGGTTGCTGCTGCTGCTGTGCTGCTGCTGGACGGAGGCGCGTGCGGTAAAGGAGGCGGCGGGCGGTCCGAGTGCGCGCGCGGGCGCCGACGGCGGCGGCAACGGTGACGACGAAGCGCCTCGCGCGTATTATAATATAATATTATACCGGCACACACTTGTAATATTTCGCGATAGCAACAATAAAATATTGTAACGCGTAATAGACACGGACCGAGTTGAGTATTATCTCGTCGCATAATAAATTACTCGTTTTGTTTGTTCTTCACCAATCAGACAATACCGAATAATAATAACGTTATTATACGCGAGCGAATTAGTATAATAATATAGGTAATAGTAATATTATGTTAATCGGTACAGTGTCCGCGGGCGTCGTCTTTGTGATTCTCTAAAAAAACTATTACGAGATTTACACTACCGCCTAATAAAAACAATATATGATATAACAACGCGTACGTACGTATAATAATCTAAAAAAAAAAAAAACGATTGAATCGTAAACCCGTTTTAATAACGACTATCGCGTACCGCCCTCGGCGCGATGATGTGTACGTGTAACTGATGCATCTACAACTGCATTGGGTGTATATTATTCAACTAATAAAAATCATGTTACGCTCAAAATATTTGGTGAACATTAAGCTATAGCATAGGCGTATAGCGAATACACGAGAAAAATAAAACAATACAGTGCAACTCCTAAATACCGGTCACTGTCCGGTCTCTTGGGTCGCTGAAATATTGTCCGCTATTCAGAGAGTTATATTCATAAACATTTTGTAGTTTGTTACCAAAATAATGTTCGATATTTGAAGATGTCCGTTATTACGAGGTGTTTGTCGGACGAGGTTTCACTGTACACTCGTATTATTACTCATTAAATACTCGTATAGCATTGACCATCGATTATTCGTTGGCGACAATAACAGTTTTACACCGCAGCAATACAACTTTACTAATAACCGTTCATGGCGGGCCGATACTGGGGCACTTGTTGATCAGGCGTAGCCGGCACGATGATAATATTATTATTACGGTGGATGAGCCACTAACAATATTGTATACTAGGAATTTCACGACGCATAATGTAATACATAATAATATTATGGTATCTCTTTCAACCATATTATGGTTATTAATTATCGACATATATTGCAATTAAAATTGTTGGATATTATTGGATAAAAAATATATATATATAATAATATGAACTTTTGTTTTTATATAATATCCTACGTAATTGGAAGTTCAAATAATATTTTATTTGACAATATTGCAAATAGTATCTTTAAAGTTACGATGATAGTGGTGATTATTTTTGTTCTTATATAATTGCACATTAAAATACGATTCCATAGATTTTTTCACTAACATTGTGCAGCTCTATACAGTATTAAGCATTAAACTGGTAACGACAATATTGTATTTTCGATATAATAAATCAATGATATTGAAAAAAAAACTAATTTCCACGCGTATGCATAATGTTTAATACATTTTCGAACGGTCGATTTGTGGAAGCATTCACCAGCAAATCGTTTTAGTCGAATTAAAAGATTATTATATTTTTACTCAAGACTGCAGTTGTGTGAGGTTTTTAATTCGTATTCGCGTCTACGATGATTAATAGTTGTAATGAAAACCATTTGAAATGTTTTATTATCATGGTGCTCGGTTGATGTCGGTGGTCTGTAGTGCTATAGCGTGTAGGTACAGAGTTCTTTGAAAACGATTCCGCTGAGTGAGTGCATTATATATGTCAGAGTAACCAGTGGTAATCATTTATTAAAAATAAAAAAAATAATGTCACTACAGCGTTTTGATATTCAACAGATTTCCAGTATATGTATGAGAAATTAATACTCATTAACTGGTAACATTGCAGGTTTATTTTTGATTTGCAATTTTTATCGGGTTTCAAAACTCATGTTTCCGTGTAAGCATATTGTATGCACACTGTAATTATTATTCGATAATATATGGACAGCGATGTAAAATTATCTATAATGATTCTGTAGTATGATTATTTTCCAAAAAGTAATATTCGTTATATTTGCAATGATGGCACTTACACATTATTATATTATACAATTTTTAAAAGATAATTTGACGAACAATTTTCATGTTATATATAGCAGTGTTCATTTATTAGAATTATATAGTTTTTCTTGTAGCCTAAGCTTGTACATATATCTTTAAAAATAAACTTTTGCATACAAAGAGCTAACCAATAAAAAACTAACTCTATATTTGATATAGACTATATCTAGTTTGCGTTTTTTTTTTTTAAATTTATTAGTATATAACGTATAACGTTGTAGTATGTATGTTTTACTTTTTATACGGCGAGTTGGATAGGCAAAATAGGTACACTACAGTGTGAAAGTAAATTTTTCATAAATGTTTTGATTGTTTAGTGACTTTTTTTCTATTTCTTTGTTCATGTGTGATAATTAATTATTATTGTCAAATGTCCATAGCTAAGATTGGACTTTAATAAATTAAAATACCTAGCTAATATTAAATGAAGATTGAAAAACAAATATCAATTTTTTAATTTTGTTGCTTTGCATTCGATGCGTCGAGTAGTTTTTTATCCAATCAACGTTCGCCAGAGACGCATCAAGACCAAGAAGGAGAGACTAAAGCTCCATTATCAACTGAGTTTATTTTGGTCAATATAAAATATAATACACGAATGTACATATACTTGCATTTGATGATTTGATATCCAGGTAAATCTTGTCTGACTTTTACTATATTAGAAGTGTAAAATAATTGTGCTATATATTTTAGAATAAATTCTTCTGATCTGTCTTGCCGGGTGCAATTCAATTTTTTGAGTATATGATCAGTTATAATAATTATTGTGACTATGGTAATGGATTTATGGCATGTTGTAGAATGTAGAGAATACTTAATATTAAGTTAGAATATCTATTGAGAAAATACTAAACAGCTAAAGGTCCTCTTATATGAGGGCCAACTAAATCCCATCAGAATCGATTCTTTAAAATAAAGTGCATGCATTTAAACAACATAAGTTTATTTACTCTGGATCCCTGTAAACATGTATTTTAGGTATCAGGCTTTATTGTAAGTATTTATCTCTAATGCACAAGTATAATTTATTTTTCACACTACTGTAGCATCTTTCTACAGTATATACTTGTATATACTTTGTTTAATACTAAAAAAAAATTAAGCATATATGTCTACAGTTTAAAAAAAAATCATGGGGAGTTAAAGATAATCGGTAACGTTTGTGGATACTAAAAAAATAATCGTATAGAATGCAGTTGTACTTATATGTAAAAGCCCTTTTATAAATAACCCAAAACATAAATGAGGTAATTAACTTAAATAAAACACCATAGTTTTTGATAACATTTATTTTACGTGATTGTAAGCCATTACAAATCTTTTTTACTACTTTTTTATTGTTATAATATTCTAAGCTCTTACTCTTTTGTATTACAATATACATTTTTTTTTTTAAATTCTTAGTATCATAATCTCATTTAGGATATTATTCTGAGTATTTTTATCTTTTAAAATTAAATCTCGGACAAGTATATATAGTTAATTAGTTATAACTTTAAACATTTATAACTCATAAATAAATTACTCACCCAAAATTTGGTTTTCATTCTTTATTGAAGAACTCCAATGGAAAAAGAATTAAAAATACATGCTTTCATAAAAAATATAAACGCTTAAAAATAAAAGCGAAAAAATACTAAATATATGTATATAAATTATATTTTTAGGAAAATATATGTTAACTTACATACTCAAAATTATGGAAAATAAAATTATCAATAAAATTATTCGCTTATGATGTAATGATTGTTAAATTAATAATCCGTTATATAAGGAACTTACATATATCAAACTATTACTGTCAGCAGTTTACGTCTATAAAGAAATTATTTTAATTTTAGTAGTTTATATTTTTTTTAAGTAGATATTTCTGATTAAAAAAAAAAAGATCATACTCTGAAAGATTTTATCAATGCATAATATCCCTACATAAAATAATTCAGATCATATAATTGTATTCATTGTTTATGTATTGTTCATATTTGTTTATTGTACATAAGCTACAGATTGTAAATATTTACTTTTTTTTTCTTTTTATTAAGGCCTTTGAGACCATCTTGCCATACAACAAATCCTTTCCCATTCTTCTCTATTAATATTTTAATATATACTAAAAAAAAAATATTTTTTTTCAATTCACATTATAACTTTATTTCTTTGTTTAACTGCATGTATGCTAAAACAACAAGGCATGGTCCAAATTGTTAATGCTTTATACATTTATCAAGTGTACACATTCCTTAGTTCAGCAGCATATTTTTTATTTCTTACTATTCAATTAGTGCTTTACTGCTGCATTTGTTATAATGTACTTACGATAAAGTCTACAGTTACTTAGGTATAATAAATAAACATTATGAAATTGCATGGTTTTTATTTATTTTTTAATTGTATTTAAACATTTAGTTAAAGGTACATGACAAATACAATTTATATTTTTTAACAGAAAATATATTTTTTAAGTATCTAACTTCATTGCAATGATTTTTTTTTTTTATCGTATATTTTTTTTCAAACGTTCAATGTTTAGATTTGCTTACACACGCATATATTATTTATAATTATTTGCACTTCTGATCGGCATTTCTGAAAAATGTATAACTCGATAAAAAATGGACGGAAATTTTTTTGTTTAACACCAAACGCATACATTATGTGATTGTATATATTATACGTATAATGTAATCCATTTGTTGAACAAACACATTCTCAAATTAATTATCATAAAAACGCAACGTGCTTCCAATTATGTTTTAATAGAACGAATGACTGAACAAGGATGTCAGTTAATGATATGCCTACAATAATCGATATATTCGTGAGAAAATACGGTGAATAAGAGTTTTTTTCAGTTTGAGCGAACGTAATATAATTCGATTATTGGAGATAAGTGACTCTACGTAAGTGATATTATTGTTATACTGTAAGTGAGATCGATCACGAGTTAAGAGTGCTCTATTACTGATGATCGCTGTCGAATCGGAGGAGTTAAATTTTAAAGGCCATAACTATAATTGGTTTCTTTTCGCTTCAGAAATGTCACGTAAAATATTTTACGCACATATTTTTTAGAATATAACAATGGTCGATTAGGAAAACAAAGGTCACGGGAAGAGATATGCCGCAAAAGTGTTTACATGGCAATGGGCGTTTAGATGACTATTGTACATCTATACGACAGTTTAATTAAATCACGAGGAAGTTGCACGAATACAAAAAATAAAATAAAAGCTTAAAATTAAATAATAAACCAGAAATAAAAGATATCAACACGCATTTTTGAACATTTCACTGCGACAGTTATAATAAATTAACCAAGCCCATAGATAACGGCGCGTCATATCGCGTCCCGGAAAGTGGATACAATATTGCTATGATGTATTGGGTTTCGGGTTGTAAATTATGTGGTTTTGACATAATTAGTAATATATTTGTTATATAGAAGCGCGTGTGGCGATAAAAATGACCGGAAATTATAATATGTGTGTTTTGCTCAGCGTATACATTTTCGCTGTAAGATATTGTTCGCTGAAAGTTACGATTGTGAAACTTTTCAGGCTTATAAGTATCTATTGCGCACAAAGTCCCGTGCAAAATCATACGGTGAAAGTGAAGTTTACAATTAGTTGGATAGTTGCCATTGTGTCTAATTGAATAGTTTAATTTGTTTTAAATGTAGCATTCACGTGTTCGGTATAAATTGTCCATCAATTATGCGGTTAAATCACTACACGATATATAAATATACAATATAGGTAAGTATAGGTAGATACGTATAGGTAATTTATTGACGCCTTAATTTACCATCGTATTATGCGCGCTTTCGACCGTCACAGCATGCGTGTACAAACGCGTTACCATCACCATTGTTATTTAAATTGAATTACTCAAACAATACCTTGGTTTTGGTGTGTGTGTGCACACGCCTGTGTGGGATGGCAATGAAAATGAACAAATAATAAGTGTAACATTTGAAACAATTTGAAACATAAGTACTATATAATATGATATGTGATGATCTGCATTCGACGGGATGAATTTGTGTACTTAGATACTTATAACTACTTCAACAAAATAATAATAATAATAATAATAATAACATTAATACGAATATAAAGTATGTTTAAACAACTTATTAAACAGTTAGATATTCCATAAACAGAAACTACAAATGAACCTATTCAATTTAATAATATCATTAGATATATAATGTGATAATATTAAATGTTGGTGATAGTTTCTGAGTATTATCAGTTTAAGGGCTTGTTGGCTGCAAATAAAAATGAAATCTTATAATATAATATAGCATCCCATTAATATTTTACAGTTTATCACATAAGCTGCAAGAGAATAAATATTTTTTACAATCTAATTTGTGAAACCAATTTTTTAATTACCTTCAATTACAGTTATATTATAGCTTTTACTAAAAACACAAATAATTAGAATCATTTTTTGAATCACAACGTCTATGAAAAATACAAGTTAGTAGATATAAGTCCTAGGTATATTGAATTATAATATTAATATATTTTACATAAATCTGTATTGTACATTGTATTTTATGAAATTATAGAACACAAGACCTCGATAACATTTCAAATATTCGGGTAATGACGTTATATTTATATTTATATTTATACGAGTATGTTGTATCAAATAACATCTTTCAGCACTTATATATTTTGGAAATTATTTGGTTTAACATAAATCAAAAGATAAGCTCAACCTTTATTATTTTTAAGATATTACATATTATAATATTATATACAAGAGTAAACCCAACATTTTCAAGATCCTACCTAATTATTAGTTGATAACTAATCATATTTAGATAACCACGCTTTTTTGTACTATAGGTACACGATTATATATATATATATATATATATATCTTCAGTCGTGATACTTAGTCAATGATGGTAAATAGCTTTCTCTTCAGTCAATCACTAATAAAATAGGATGGTATATCTATCTATATATTTAACACGTATGATCTATAACCGTGTGCTAGTGCAGCAATAACTATAAAGTTCTTGCGAATCTTATATTGTTTGGTAAATGGTAATACACAAACGGCAGACTACTTTTACATTCACTACATTCTTAATTTACTAAAAACAATATAGGTACGGTACCTATACATTAAATTAAATTTCAGCTTTTTAACATAACTAGTTACTTTTGGGTTTTCGTTAATTTAACTACAAACATAAATGCTTTTTTTTAATCAACGTAGAATCAACAAACTATGTTTTCATCTTAAAAAATTAATCCAATTTTTTCATAATTTAATTTTGTTTCATTTCAATAGAATTAGTATTTTTTTTAAATTATAGGTAATATTCGGTGTGAATAATAGCTAATAACTTCAATGAAGTATAATATATGAAAATACTGTGTAAATACTGTCTAGTTTTCAGCTGGTAAAAAATAAATAAAGTAAATACAAAACTATTTTTTTTTAACTTAGTAAAAATAAAACGTTTAAAAATTGATAGTTAGGTAACTTTTAACATTACATAATTGTACATACCTACATAATAATTATTATTTTTCCTACTATACATTTGATATATTTATGTAGAGATTATTATAAATTTTATTATTTTTTACGAATACAGTAGAGCCTCGATAGTCCGGACGAA
Organism: Diuraphis noxia; assembly: GCF_037042655.1. Taxonomy (NCBI): domain Eukaryota; kingdom Metazoa; phylum Arthropoda; class Insecta; order Hemiptera; family Aphididae; genus Diuraphis; species Diuraphis noxia. Next base: position 58,558,020 of record NW_028301711.1, read on the forward strand.
TTCAGATCGAGCATCGTCCGGATTATCAATTTTTCCGGATTACCGGAGGTTTTTCAAAATTACTTACTAAAATTACTAAGATTTTATTTTGAATTTCACTACTATTTCACTATTATTACGTACCTACATACATGTATAAGTCTTTACTAGGAACAGTAGGTAATAAAAATAACGAAATTGTATTTGAAGATAACAATATTTTATGCATTAATTGGGTTGCGGGAATTCTCGTAAAATTTATTTACGAACAAATGGAATTTTGTCGTCCGGATTACCGCGTTCACCGGATTATCGGGGGTCCGGACTATCGAGGCTCTACTGTATAATGATTTAAAAATTTAATTATCTGTCAAGAAAATAGAATAGAATTTTTAAAAAATAAAAAAATAAAACTATACACTAAAGTTTTTTTTTTTTTAATACTTTGAGATTAACTGAAAAAAATTTAACCTACATAGGTAATTATCTTTTATCGAATTTTGCTGTAACTGGTAAAATGTTATCCACTTTTAAAAAATTAAACTTAAAAACTTGCCATAGAAGAGATTACTACTTCCAAAATCAAGATATTGAATACGATAGATCGGAGACGGTAGCTGGTTTTGGGAAAAAGCAATTTCCAGTTTTAATACTTGCTTGTTAGTAATTAGTGTTTATTTAATTAACTTGACTGAATTAAAAAACATCTTTAATGTTCTGCGGTATTTAATCCCATTTTTTCCAATATGTATAACTTAATTCATTACACTTAGGTTAACAATAATACAACCAAATCAAAAGTATTATAATGTTGTTTTTTATATTTATATCTTTACGTAACCATTATATTAGTTTTTATATTGTTTTCTTTTGATATAATTTTGCCAGTTATTTTATCTACAATTTCCAAACTGAGGTAAGTATATTAATATTATTAAAATTATACTAAAGAAATATATAATAATAAACTTTAAATTATATTTATATTTCTTACAAATATAAATATTTTTATCTAAGTCTGAAATTATTGTGTTGAGAAAATGTGCTACATTATAATAATTAATCGGCTTCTGAATTTCTGATATCGTCCAATGTTGAATTTTTGACATTTTTTCTTTTCTGCGTATTATGATAAAATAGAGAACATTGATTGTGATATTATACTATGTATACAGTAGATAAACTGGACTTGTGTAACGTATACGTAGACCAAAACAGTAAAGCAGTACTTTAACGTGGATTGATGTACACGGGATAAAAAGATAACGTGTGGTCATTAATTTCTAATGATTGTCAGACTCAGACAATAGTATAACACACTAAATATGAAAAAGCAAATGTTTCAGAAGTCGAAGTTGTTCATCTTGAAAATTCACGATACTGTTCTATATTGGATCAAAACCAAAACTATACATTCTCCATTCGATGTTCGTAAAAATATAATTTTATTCACTCTGGTAAACGACAGACATAATAATATCATGATTAATTTATGGATAAAATTTACATTTTAAAGTAAATTACGTCTGTTTTTTAATGTGCAACAGCTGTTTAAATTATTTGCTTATACTTAATCAATAATAAATTGTTCTTTTATTTGTCATGGTTTAGGATAGAAGCAGTGTTGTTTTTCTTTATTGCAATTGTTTGAGTAATTTTAGATTCTGAATGTAAATTAATTAAATGTATTCTGCATTTAATGTATTGTATTTATGTTGTTGTGTTTAGTTTTGTTGTGTTGTGTTTTTTTTTGTGTGTGTTTATACAATATAAGTAATCTAAAAAATACTTCGAGGTTCAACTAAAGTATTTTTTTTTCCGATGGGAAAGTGAATCTAGTAGGTGCATTCGGGAGGTTAATTTTTCATTCGGAATTTTTCTTGTTTTTTAGAGTATTTACTAATACACCTTATAATCTTATATAACCTAGTGATAAGTGATGCTATTGAAACTCACATCATTATATCAATCAATATATTGACATTTGACACTCAAAGTTGAAAATGTCTAATGCCTAGATATATAATTTTTGTATTCGTAAAAAATTTTGTGACTAACGAAAAGTATAATTAATTGGTGATGCCTTTAACTCTTCTCAAGTTTTCATTTGGTATCTATACTTTTTATACCATGGCTTAAATGTTAGAAAAAACAAAAGTATAGGTACCATGCATTTATCGATTATAATAAAAACTGACAAACATAGAATGATTCGCGTTATGATATGGCCGATGACGTCATCTTTCTCCCCCAGAGTACGATTTTTATTTGTTCGACAAGCGGTCTAAAATGGTTTTTTGTCGTTTCAAAAATAGCTCTCCAGTGGTATTTCTTATGTAAAATCCGAATATGTCGTATAACCATTATTAAGTCATTCAAAGATTCGAAAAATATATACTCTACGGACCTTTAAATTACAGATGTAAATCGAAATTGGAAATGTTTTTACTATTCAACGCCTTATCGCGTCAGCATAATTTAGACTCAAACTATGCGCAGTTGATAAAACATAGAACAACAACGGTTCAAATATCATTTATTTATCGTTAAACATTCGTACATATACATTTTAATATATATTTGAGTTATTTCTAGAACTTCTAAACAATACAAGTTAATATTAAACTGAATTGTTTTGAATTAACTATTGTTAATGAATGTTTGAAAATCTATTACGTTATCTAGATGCCTTTTAATGATTATTTTAGCTAAATATCATGTTACATAGTATACATTTTCAGTTTTAGTTTTAAATTTCAAACTAACAACAGCCTTAAGTTATTTTTTTAAATGTTAAACGATATTTAAGTTAGAATGTTATGATACTAGGGAATTAAATTTACTAATTTTTTCTAAGTTAACGTTTCTAGGGCTTTAGAAATAATGGAATAATTTACTAATATTTACATTAAAACTAAGCAACAGGTATATACTTCGTGTCCATATTGTATGGTGAACGTTTCAACTAGATTCACTACAGTAAGCTCCATGGTAAACATCGCGTGCATTTAATTAAATTATTATTCGGAAAACTCTATGTCATTCAAAACTGACTGAAAGCTTTCAGAAAATATAGGTATTCTCAAAGTCACCAAAAAAGGAGAAAGAAATTAACATTTTGAATACTTTATAATGAAAGGTGGTTATTATGGTTGTGCAAATATTTATCAAGGATATACGTTTTGGACCGAAATTTTGTTCGGATCTAAATATTATGTAATATTTTTATTCTGGAAACACGAACAGTATAAACTATAAATTAATAAGTCCATAATATTGATATAAATGTATGAAAACTCATAACTGTTAAACAAATATTTAGTAATTTTAACTACGGTAAACTAAATAAGCTCTTACTGCATTAAAAATTTTGTATGGGTCTTAAAAATCGGTACAAATAATTTGTAAATATATGGAAATATTATTATATTTTAATATTATGCATAACTTATAAAAAAAAATATATAAATTTGAAGTCCTTGACGTTAAAAGTAAGTGTGTACAATAGAACAGTACCTGTATAAGAAGAAAATCCTTTCTACATACAATATATAAAACTTACTCATAAAAATTAATATTTTTATATCGAGAAAAAACCAGAAACTTAAACCTTCCTAAGATCTAGATGAAATATATGAATATAACAACTGTTATAATAAAATTATAATTTTTTTTCTGCACAACTGTTATACTTTATAATGACAAAAATATGAATAAACCTATACAAACACGGGATTATTTTTTATTTTACAAATATGGCGCATACAAATTAAATTAAAAAATATAAATATTAAATTTCATAAAATAGTTCTTTCACAACGTGACTAATAACTGTTTGGAAAAATGTAGTAACGTTAAATACGCTAAATTTTAAAACAACGACGAGGGAAAAATATTTTGTTAGTACCGGTTATCTATTATTCTCTATTATTGTAACAAAATTAACACAAAACATTCTAGTACCAATCATTTTATTTGGTGCAAGTTGCCTAAAGGTTGTTGCAGCTGATACAATATAGCAAAGGCAACTTCATAATAATTATAATATAATATAATCTCATAAATCGCAACTGAAAAGTGTTTAAATTGTTTAGCATGACGACTGTAAATATTAGAGATAATTTATATTTTGGTTTCGATGATGGGTTTTAAAATGTATTTTCTCATTACACTCGTATGTTACAAACTCTTAACAATATTTTTAGATACGTTTAAAGAGGATTGATTTAAATACGTATGTTAGTTAAAATATTTAATTAAAACGAATCTGAGAATAGTTGTACAATGTTACGATCCAAAATTTTTTTGAATTTTCCATAACTTTTTTTTGTTGTTAAGAAGAATCTCACACCTCACCTGAGCCGTCCAAATACAACGCATATATTATACGTTTCACGTGAGTAATATTATTATAATATAATATGTTTTATACAGCACCAGGTGGCATTTTAACATACCCTACATTGTTTCACAACTGAGCTTTTATGATTGGTTAAATTTAAATTCCTGCGCAACTATTATCAAATATCATCAATATCACTAATATAATTTATCACTTATCAATATTGTAGTATTATATACCAAATATACTTTATACATATTGACTACAATATTAAATACATACAAATAGGTACTATATTTCATGTGATATAATATAATTAATTAAGTAGGCAATACTTAACACAATGCTTCTTGCAAGTTCTTTTTTGAACAAATTAAAAGAAGAGAAGTTGAACTATGTAGAGATTCGTAGTAATCTTAAAACAATTATTGATATTAAACAATTGGTCGAGGAATTTGCACTATTCACTAAAACTCATTGGATATCAAGGAGTTCTAATCCAAGTGGAACAAAAATATTATACTTATTAATTATTATACTCTTATTATCTAAAGTATATTAATAAATATATTGTACTACCCATAATGATAATGTGATGTATAGTTTTCCACTCTACCCATACAATTAAGTAACTTAAACGTTGTAATTAATAAATTAATCATATTAGATTTAATTGATAATTTGTATAGTTTTTTGTTATAGTTTTAAATGTATATAATTGTTTTAATTATTTTTAAAACAGAATCGAAAATAAGATACAGAATCAGACCTAGATTCAAAAATAAGAGATGTTGAATATTTTCATGATGAAATTTTATATACTTAACATAATCATAAATATATTGTAATTAAGTTTGGTATTGATTGTTATATATGTAATATTGTTATAATTGTTAAAATTTACGTTTGAGATATAATAGTTTCAAAGCCTATTACTGTTATAAAAGTTAACACTGCAATATTGATAAGTTATTAATGATATTAGTGATACCTATTAATGATAGTTGATAATAGTTGCGCGAGAATTAAAATTAATGTATTAATCATCATGTACCAATAATTATTTCACAAACTTATGGCATAATAAATTTTAATATTTGACTATTAACAAAATAATAATAACAATAAACTAACTACTAATAATTTACCTAATAATATTTAAATATAATATTTAGAATACAATATTATATAATTAAAATAAATAGTTATAATATTACAATTTATAATAGATATCAATTAATAATAATTTAACTATTGTTATTGTTACTAGATACTTGATATAATATACCTATTCAAGTTTCTAAATAAAATTGTTATACATGCAATAAATATAAAAATATTCTAAACCCAGTAAAAACAATACTCAATGGATATAAGTTTTAGTTAGTTAGAAATCGTAACCTAACTGTCCTAACCATAGGTGCAAATTGGGGGGATTTACGGGCTTAGCTTCTCCCAAAGTTTTCCTCATTTTTTTGCTTATCCACTAGCTTACTATTATATAGGAGAGCTTTATTCCCTTTTAAATCACAAACACTATTTGCGCCTATGATAACTATACTTACGAACACAATATTTTTGTTCCACTATTGGATTAGAACTCCTTGATATTCACGGAGTATTAGTTAATAGTCCAAATTCCTCGACCCATTGTTTAATATCAATAATTGTTTTAAGATTACTACGAATCTCTACATAGTTCAACTTCTCTTCTTTTAATTTGTTCAAAATAGAACTTGGAAGAAGCATCATGTTAAATACATACAAATACTATACTAATTAATTAAGTAATATTTAATATTAATTGTAGTTAATTAAACCAATCAGTAAATCCCAGTTGTGAAACAATGTAGGGTATGTTAAAATGCCACCTGGCGATCGGCATTTTCATCGGCGAACCTCGTGAACAGTAACCGATCGTCTGTCGATGAAACTATACACGCGTAGATGTTATGTGTGCGGGTCCATGTGTGCGGGCCGTGTATATAGGTGTGCCCGAGTACAATTTAAAAGGTCTGGCAAACCTTTTCCGAGACCGCCTGCACCAATCGGTCTTATATTGTAGTAATGCCACGCTGGCATTTTTGTGCATGAACTGCCATATACCTATACGTGTGTGTACCACCGTAAAACATGTACAAATGTATATATAGATACACAAAATAATGTATCATATAACCCCTTATTCCCACCACGGTGTCACAAGCACCACCAAAAAAACTCGCTGTCCCATTACCGTGCTATATCACACATTTACTTCATATATAATTAATTAATAATGAATTTATTCTAATTCCGATTTTTGAAACTTTATAAAACACTCTTTTCAAAAACATATTTATAAGTTCTTGACATTTTTTTCACTATTTTAGGAGTGCCCTGTAAAAAAAATCATGTTTTTCAAATGAGAACTAGTATTATGAATAGTTTTTGAGTTATTTAACTACTGTGTATTAAGAACAATTAATATGTCCATGATTTGAACGTATATTAAATGAATTACTTGAACATCTCAATGGTTAATAATAATTTATCAACGTTTAAAATTTGTAAAAATAAACCAACTATACTGAAAATACTAATTAAAATATTATAATATCTATTTTATATTTTTATAAAATCATTTTAAATAACTATAATTTTTTTCTTATAATAATAACATCTTAACAACTGAGGATCCACTCGTTTGAATTTTGGATCAGGTGCATGAAAAATTTCGAGAAAATAATTTACCAAGTATTTTACAGTAAAAAAGATGGGTGCTTGTAAAAGTTTTCACCGCCGCTCTTTGATAATATTGAGTAGCTCACCACATTCTTATTAAAGAATATACCTATATAAAACCACTAGAATTTTAAATTATATTTTATAATTCCAAAAATCAGAATTTATTATTAATGGAAACATGGAGACGAGCACGTCTGGTGAATCACCCTGTTTATTTATATATATATAGAATTTATTTAATTTTATGATATTATATTATACTCTTAAACTCTTTACACTTGTAAGCTATTATATTATTTTGTATCTCCGATGAGCAGTATTCGGCTATAGTGGCTGGTCCCATTGAACGAAACTTGCTCTTGAATTCGATCTGATCGCTTATGGGACCGAGTCCAACATTTAACGTGGCACCGGAAACCTGTTCGTGCGTTTAAGACCCACAACAACATTATTATACTACACTGCGTCATTGTCTGGCTTTCGATGACCTGTCTATACTTACGCTGCCAATATATCGTACGTGTTTTCTAAACAACTCGGTAAAGTGGCACTGATAACGTACCAGTGGTGTCTATATGAATTGTTTATATTTTGTGTGTGTGTGTGTGTGTGTGTGTGTGTGTGTGTGTGTGTGTGTGTGTGTGTGTGTGTGTGTGTGTGTGTGTGTGTGTGTGTGTGTGTGTGTGTGTGTGTGTGTGTGTGTGTGTGTGTGTGTGTGTGTGTGTGTGTGTGTGTGTGTGTGTGTGTGTGTGTGTGTGTGTGTGTGTGTGTGTGTGTGTGTGTGTGTGTAAATAAATAATAAATAAAATATTTTACGATTCTAAGGTTAGGATGTTAATGCGGTAAAAATGAAGAAACATTTTTGTAATAAAAAAAAGCTGAATATATCCATGAAAAATGAAGTTGTTTAAAAATGTTAATTATTTATAATTTTAATTGAAACAACTCGTAGATTTATTAAATAAGAAAGTTGCATTTTTAACAACTAGAATAGTTTGTTTTAAATGTTTAAATGTGTATCAGAATGTGTGTTTCTGAATGAAAATATAGAATTCCCGACAATGATGAGTAATTGATCAATTATATATCCTATCTCTTATATAAAATACAGATATTCAAACTTAGATTTATTTATAGTTAGTTATAGGTATTTTTTTTTTACTTTCTGTATCGAAAACCATAAAATAGATAATTAAAACTAGAAAAAAAAATTGAATATGTGTTATATGCTCACTATGCCAGTTGATTAAAGACATCACAAAACAAATTTCTATTAAAGAATACGACCTTAAATCATGTAAAATATCTTAACCCTATTTATAACAATAGTAAAACGATTGATGTAGGAGAGATTTTTTTTGATAAACTGTTCATAACCCAATATAAGTAAACCTCCTATTCACTAAAGAATATATTGTTGAAATAAACGCTTGAACGGTCGATTTTGATACTAAAAATTGTTTTTTTTTTTCAAATTTAAAATAAGCTATTCATTAGCATTATTATAATAATTTAACAAATACAAATAATTATAAATTAATATTATACATTTAATATATCTATCACTGATACCATAGACATAATCTAGATATGTTTACTTATACATTTGCATAATACATCCATCTATTAATATTTTTAAACAAAATAATATTACATATTAACAAACCATTTATACTACAAAAATTCTCAAATAGTCGTACAGATTAAATAAAATACTCAAATTTATACCACCAATACTTAAAGTCTAATATATGTTTTAAATTTATCTGGTTTCCAAAACTCAATCATTCTTCACGATTCAAACCTTCGTTTTTACTTAAATGAACACGTACTTTTATAAAACTGTACTTTTTTTAAAAGTAATTAATTTTAATTTATGATGTTTTCAATGGACTTTTGTAACAAAAATCGTAGGAAAATTGCTCTCGAGAATTCAGTCTCAACGAAGACAACAAATATGGGTTTTACTAGTATGGTGTAAAACCTAAATTACAATTTCTATCTTTACTTGGAGAAAAACAATACATTTTATTTTATTACTGTTTGAAGTTCACATTTTGTACACTATTGTACATAACTTCTTACTCATCGACCAATGTTTTCAAAAGGATACCTTTCGCCAGAAAAAAACTATTTTTTTTTTATGTAAAGTTTTGTAAAACATCTTTTTGGTGTTTAGGTAATAAACTAGTATTAATAAATATATTTATAATTCATGAAACGTATATATGCGTTCAACCTTTTGAAATGTAAACAAAAACATTTTTAATTTTCTATAGAATAAATGTATTCACTGGTTGTTTCCGTTAAAACAATATTAAAAATATTAAAAAACAATAACTTAAAAAATGTTGGATCAGATATTAATTTTGATACTCATATTTTATAGCAGCAGAAAAAACACTTCAATTGTGTTAGACTGATAAAAATAATTTTAAAACTGTTCTGGTGTAAATATTAGATTTTTCTGATATTAACTCGCTTTGAGATTAAATGTCTAGTACAGGAATTAATTTGCCAACAATAATCATGTTTCAAGCCATTTAGATTAATTCTCTAGAACTTGGCGATTGAAAAATGGTTTATTTATATATATATATATATTTTTTTTTTTAATAATACGATGAAAAATTATTCATAGCATAATATATTAGTTTTTTTGTTTTAAAATTGTTTTTTTTCTTTTCTACGAAAACTTCTTTTTGTCTCATCAGAGTAAAAAAAAAAAGTTTAACGCAATTTATTACAACAATAGTTTATTTTCATTGGGCGATTTCCGATATTAAGTATTTTTTGTACAATAATTCCTATTCCTTCTTCATTTAAATAGTATATCTTGAATAGAGAATTCTTATTTAATATATTTTACTTCACTCTGTTTTTAGAAACAATGACTTGTTATAAGTAATATTATAACATTATATTCACGCAGTATTTAAAATTTTAATTTAACTGCAATAAAATAAAATATAGTTTACTAATAGTATCCAATAATGTAAAAAATTTACTATATTATATAATTAATTTAAATATTTTAGTTCGTCGTAATATTAAATATTGATAAATCATACTAGCTTTATAATAGGTGTATGAGATTTTTGTATTTTAAATTAAACAACTAAATTTTTTTTATGTTACACCAAAAACATATGATATGAAAAAACAATTTAAAATTTCGGTACATACCCTTATCAGCAATGCTTGTGTAGGAGTAAAGCATGATATTTTTACAAGTTGATTAATTGAAATCAAATAGTAGGTATTTTAGATTAAATAATGATTCTCATAATTATATAATAAATGTAATGCATATAATTATGCTTATTAATTTCTGACATTTGACTACCACTCTATGGAATTGTAAAAATGTTGACTTTCACAAAATTTTTTAAACTTAACATTTTTTCACATATTCCTCAAAATAATAGACAGTATAATTTATGTATGCTAAAAAGTTACTGTAGATTTTAACCGTGTACTTTATTTTCTGCTTGAATTCGTGAGTCGTATGATTAAAATAAAAAGACTATTTCAGGAAACCGTTTTGGAGGCAAAAATATAATATAAACATGTGTATGTGTGTGTGTGTGTGTATGTTTAGATATAATCACATACTCAGGCTTTCGTGAATTTAAATGATAATTCGCATAGTCATTTTCAACGGACTCATTTTAGAGTCCGCACGTTTTTGTTATTTTATTTAAGACACATAATAATAATAATAATTTATATAAATGTAAAATAACAGATAATATTATAGCAGACCAGAAGTAGTAACGGATTTAAAATTTAAATATTATGTTTTTAAAAATCTTTTCACTAACACGCGTGCCAAGTGCACTTCATCAAAGTAAGACGACATGAAATGTAAAAAAAAAAAAAAAATCAAACTGATATAAGACGATGGATTTGTGCATTTGACAGACCATTTCACACAACTCCCATCAAATATTATGTACCAAATGAGAATAACAAACCGGAAATTGCGAGTGGCCGCTGACGGCCTCCATAGTAGTACATAATACATGAAGGTGGATACCTACGTCACAGTATTTCATCTCTATATTTACGAGAGCGGGCCCGAACGTAATTAGCTGCCCTACAATCCCGAAATTAGCAAACGCCACTTATATTAGTTTACACTGAATTTCTAAAGAATAATTTATAAAAATAATTATTTAGATATGTGATGTTACCGAGCTTGGTATTTCACATTCACGAACAAAGTAGGTAATGAAATCCATGTGAGATGACAGATGTGGACGTGACCCACAACATTAGGTGACGTTCGAATTGCAGACACTAATATTATTTACTTTTGCTAATTTTTCAGCACTTATATGACAAGCTAATAAACCGAGTATTTACAAATACCATTTGATTGACGGAAGATATGGAATATTAAACTTTTAATGGCTCATTTCGCACATCATAATGATAACACATTATAATAAACTAAATGTTGTAAAATCGTAATTTTTTTTATAAATTTAAAATCTTATTTTTCTTTTTTCAAGGTTCTTCAATAATGTGTACTTATTTATTCTTCTCGATAGCTTGTTAAAATGACCAACTATATTAGTATTAAAAAATAATACTAACTAAATTTATTGACCAACAAATACAACCACGACCTTATCATATGGTTTTCTTTTACATGGTATTAAACATAGTAAAATTTGGTTATTATTAAATTCATCCCGACGGTAAAAACATTGTGTAAACTGGTTATATTGCGTGCAATATGTCTGCAAAATTCTGGAGAAAAGGCCCACGAGTAAAAAGTATAATGCATTTTAATAATGAGTCTGATAACGTCAGATTGGTATAGAAACACATATCTACTATAATAAATGAACGGTGTGGCGTTTGAAACTTTAACTTTATATTAGTCTTTAATGTCGATTGAAAATTAAAAAGTAAAAATTATACGCACGGTTAAATGGTCTTATTCATGTCACAAGAACTTATTAGAATAAATGTCTTCTAAAATAATTTGTACACGTTTCGTCACTAAAATAAGTCAACTGGTTAACGCCAAAAACAATAACAATTAAGTGGAGTAGATTTGGAGTCCGTATTTACCATAATACATTTTTTCTTATGTATTATTCTATTACCCAAGACAAGGGTGTAGCTATATTGCCTACTCAAAATGCCGTGTAATAATATTTCAAATCTATTTTAAAAAATAATACTATATTCATGAGATGGGTAATTTTCAGAAGATTGGACCATATAGTGACAATATATATTTTTAAATTCATTAGAATAATATATGGTAGATAAAGATGTAGAATTCAATTAAACAAAATACCGGTAAAATTACAAATGAATTGGTGAAAACGATAAAATTGAATCTAAGGTTAAATAATAAAATATCTTAAAGCCGTATTTTTATTGATCAATTTCAATACAATTATCATTAATTCTATAATTCAATTATTGTAAATTTGAGTATTTAGTTTCAGTTTTTCACTAATAATATGAGTAAAGAACTGAAAATGGATCTATTGTTCTGTATCTGTATATACTATGAATATTTAATTATTCGTAATAGAATTAATAAATAAAGTTAATTAAATTTTCGAAATTAACACAGCATATACTTTATGTTCACGTGTTCATAAGGCGAAATATTTATATTTATTTACTTTTAACTTTTACTTCTATACAGTGCCGAGAAAATAGAAAACATGATTAGTTTACAATTATTGCATCGGTGATTATTATCAACTGATTGGATTTTATTAGAGAAGAAACCCAACATGTTTTGGATAAAAAATAATTTGCCAGTAAAAAAAACTTGGTAACATTTACTATAGATATTTTTACAGGTAAAAATTTACCTATATATGATATATATATATATATATATATATATAGGTATATATGATATATATGAGATATAATGTAACAAAAAAGTATAAAAACAAAGGTAATTATATTTTTAAATATAATTACAAAATATGTTATTTAAGAAAAATTAAATTTTTATTATGAAAAATGTCTCTTAACAGTGTCGCAATGTATCTATCAAGAATCTAAATTAGTGTGATTTTCATTTACGCTTTGCGTGGTTTGAGCGTCTTCTGTCACGTTATTTGTGAATGGATATTATAAGTCAGTACAGCCAGCCAGCTTTTAATTATTCGATGTTGACGAGACTGTTGAAAAACTACGAATTCCCGAGAGTTCGAATTGTTGAGCAGTTCAATGTAACGAGACAGCAAAAAAAAAATTATAATAACTGAGAGTTAAGAAGAAAAAAAAAGCGGGTAAGTCGTGGATGTCGCTCTGCTGTACAGTAGGTTACTATAATGGATGGGATTAAATTTAAATGCAATGATAGGTATCATTGTATACGAAAAACGATTCTGGACGGAGATGATTTGTCAGTCTAGGATATATTTTATTTAAATATTGTCATATATTCTATCTTGAAACAAATATTTTATTTTTCAATTAAGACGCATTTTGCATAAGGCATGGTTAATCAATTATTGTAGTTATCATAATTCATAATACCTTATATTATCATAGATATACGAATACCTGGTTTGAGGATAAATCGTTATCATTACGCGATTTCATAAAAATTTAAAACTCAAACGCTCAAAAAATTTTTCCTATAATGACGCTTCAAATTTTCTCTATAGCTATTTGAAGCAAAACTTATGGAAAACTTGGTGTTAAATTGTATAACCTTAGATATAAATACAAACAATATTATGAATTTTTAACTACAAAACAATTTGTGAATATTCATGGTTTTGACGAATTTTTGTCAATATTTGAAATTCAAATGTTAATAAAAATTTAATTTGAATTTCCGGTGGACATTTTTTTTATGATAAAGATTGAAAAACTTGTAAGGAGCCTTGCATTAAATTTTCAAATCTTAGGTATAAAAGGAAATTTTTTTATGAATTTCTAGAATAAAATAATTTACGAATTTTCGTGATTTTTACGTATGTTGTCAAAATTAAAATTTGAATGCATGTAAAAAAAAAATGTAGCTATATATTTCTTTTATTTTTCAATTGCTATTGCAAAACTATATTATGAGCCTTGTATTAAATTCTCAAATCTTAGAATTAAAAAGAAAAACTTTTATGAATTTCGATCTAAGATGATTTGAACATTGCCGTAATTTTTATGTATTTAGTCAAAATTTGAACTGTAAATGCTTATAAAAAAAAATTTGTGACTATATATTTCTTTTATTTTTCAAATGCTATTGTAAAACTATTTTAGGAGCCTTGTATTAAATTTTCAAATCTTAGGTATAAAAGTAAAATTTTTTATGAATTTCCAGGATAAAATAATTTACGAATTTTTGTGATTTTTACGTATGTTGTCAAAATTAAAATTTGAATACATGTAAAAAAAAATCAATACATTCATCACTTCGTTCAGAATCTAAAATTAGGTACATGATTATTAATTATTTTGGCAAATAAGGTGGTATATATTAGATATATATATATATACATATATATATTATTTTTAAATTGTAAATTAAATTATATACCTAATAATTATTATACTATGTAAATTAAATTATTATAATAAAAGATTACTATTTTTCAAAGAAATCTGTAATGGTTTTCTGCTTCATCGATTTAGTTTCATTTTTTCGAATACCTAGTGTTATGTTTTGTTGTTACCTGGTGTTGAACGGATGACACTTCGAGTTGTCACGTGTTTTCCCAAAATTTAATTTCAAATTACCGAGTGTACTAAAATAATATATTGTTTTTATTCAAATTACGCGTGATTTTCAAGGAACTGAGCATTTACTACGAATTACCAAAGGTTTCGAATTATTGGAGGTTTGAGTTATCGAGAGTCAACTGTAAATGAATTCATCCTTATTTAGAGTTCAATAGTTAATTATTTTGTAGGATGAATGGACCAATTAGTGTACAATGAATGTCAGATGGAAAAAATAAAACATTACACTATTTCAAAAAGCAAAATACGTGATTTGACTTAAAAAACAGTCATGATTCTAAAAATAAATGGAAAAAAATTACAAACTTAATTAGATAATATGTATTTCAATCTCTCAACTAAAAATTCAATTTAATCTGTATAAGTATTTCTATTGAAATTAATAATAATATATTTTCATTTAAAAATTCAACGAGATGAGAATAACTAGAGGTAAGCTTTTGTGTGGGCAATTTTCCAGAGTTATTTGTTTTACGTAAAAATACAAAACACGCAATCAGTTGAAAGCGTTCACGTCATATTTGTTCAATATATATATATAATAAGGCTATTAACTCAATAAGAGATTGACAAAATTGTGTTGATCTGTAAACAAATTTTATTTTATTAACATGCATGAAGATTATAATATGATTATTTTATTATATACAAAATACCTGTAAACAAATAAACGACAATTTAAAGTCTTTAGCCTATTCTTATAATTGACTTTAAATATAATTATAATAATATAAAATATGTAGTATTACACATAATAATATAATATACTCATTATACAACTATGAACTAAATAATTAGTAAGTTAGATCACATTTTCAACGGGTACATAATAATAATAATATTAACAAATACGTTGTTTTAAACGTATTGTTGATAACAGCAATACTCATAATATCGGTTGTGATAGCAAGAAAATTAATAATATTATATTTTATAATAATGGTAATAAAGAAATATATTTCTTTACATATACGAGTATATGAATATTTAGAAATAATAATTAAACAGTCTATTCGTAAACTATTCATTTGAAGTGTAATTGTTTTTGAGTGATTTATTGATTATTAATTTTAATTCATTCAATAAAATTTATATATTAAAATGTAGGTATTTACTTATATTAAGTAGTAAATAACGTGCTTTATAAATTACAATGATGTATACGAGTAAACTTAAGTACATATTAATAATCAATTATGAAACCTGGAAATTAAATTGAAAACATTTAAATGACACAGATAGGATTTTAATTTTTTAAGTGTTTTAACACAACGTAAGATTTCTATAATATTTTCTAGCATATAAATTCAAAAAGTGTGCAACTTGATATGGTTTCTTATTATTCCTCAATAAAAATGATTGTTTTTTTTTTTTTTAAATATGCTATTATTATCAGTTATCATAAATGTGTTTTGTGTTTAAAACTCTAAAATTAAAATAAACTAAAATATCGTTTGTGTCAGAATATTTCATATCTGCAAAATGATTTATTTTATTTATTGTTACTAAAAACTCATGTTCACAAACTATTTAGCTTTTATCAAAGCATTTATATTTTATCCATGATTTTGTACAATTCGTATATTACAATGAAATAAATATATATTCAAATACATTTTTTCAACTTTATAGGATCGGTTATATCACATTTTAGTATTTTACAAATAAAATTGATTTTTATTAATTTAGTAGCAAGTTTCTATATTTCAGCACATAAATCGAGTTAAATATAATACATATTTCTATTCAGATGAATAATTTATTCCATATAAAATATTAATATTATGTAGTTTAAAAATTAGTTACTTTACATTCGTGAATCTTGTTACAAATAATGTGTAAAAAATAAAACCTCCAAAATACATATCTTCTACTAAGTACTCAAGAATAAAGCTCAAAAAAATAAAAATACTTGTTGCAATATAATAATACTCTTAATTCATAATATCACATAAGTAATAAATTCCTAAAATGTTAAATTGCTCGTTAAACTTATCAACAAATAATATAACATCAATATAAAATAAATATGCATATATAATTTATTTATTTCATAAATAATAATATATTAATATCAAATATATGAATTTAAAAACCTAGAAGTATTTCTACTATTGTTTGATAGGTGTCTTGTGTAATTTTCATTGAGTGGCACTGTTAAGAATGTGATTAATTTTAATTCGTTGATATTGTAGAAATAAAAAACAATTCTGATTTCTTATATTTGTTACCTACGATAAGATACGACTATATCTCGGTATTATAGAGTGAATTTGTTGGTTTGGTGTAAAATGCTTAAATAATTAATCTAAATATTTTGAAATTGTCGTTGTGTATTAATATAATTACATGTAATGATGATAATCTTCAAATTTCTATGACTATTTTTTTTTTATATAATTTCATCGAGAAAACTAAAGCTATTGTTGAAAAAAATGTTATTTTTCGTTTAAATTGCCAATTTCGATAATACGTAATAGGCCTCAAATGTCTTTAAACAAAACATCTCAATGTAATTTCTGATATTTTCAGATTGCCGTTTGAACAATACTTAGAGAAACTTTGTATAAATGCTGTTCAAATTACATCTAATGAGTAAAAATGACTCCCAATTATGAGTCACCGAACTAAACACATAATGACCTAATGTCGATTATACTCCAAACCAAGATTGGTCTCAAATCTTCCTGAGTACCTACCTGTAAACACCTGAATCACTAGGTCTCAATAATTCATCGTTCTCAGCCACCTTCAATTTTATTACAGAAGCAAAACTGCAAAATAATAATATATATATTTTTTTTTTTTTTGGCTATTTTAAAATGATAATTAAATATAAATATAAATAAAATATTAGTAATTGAACAAATTTACACAGATAGACAGATGAGAGAACTAAACTAAGTATAAGGTAATTACATGATTGCTAACTAATACAAATTATATAAACATAACCGTATACAGGTAAAGACTGGAGGTTGAGTTTAACTAATTAGGTCGTGGGGGCGGCCGCGTTTTAGACGTCGTTGAAGTGGTGGATGGATATGAAGATTGTAGTGAAGCGAGCCTGTTGAGTTGAGTAAAGAGTTATGGAAATTTCTTGATAAGGCGCAGTTTTAGCAATTTCAATAATAATATATAAAACGGTATAAATAATTAATTTGTCAATGTAAGTAATGCAAAAAAAAATTGTTATCACAATGGCTTATTCCAACGAGGGTAAATTTATGTAAATAATAAAAAATATTTATATTTTATAAACTTTTAATCACAAATAATTTAAATGTTTCATGATCAGGTGATCAGACACCCATATCTAAAAATATATACCTATTTCTGGTTTATATTTTGTTATTTTAAATGAAAAACATATAAATGTGAACAATTATTTCTTGAAACCGTATAGTTCATGCAAAATATCCCACTGACAAATTATATTTACTGTGGAAACTTTTTTTTTTATTGAATCATTTTATTATTATTAATTCTGAAATCTACATTAATACACGTTATTATTATAACACGAGTGTCGAGTAGGTATATTGTTATTGAGTTACAGACTTACGGTACAAGGTTTCAAATTAATTGTATTCCTTAAACTATTATTCTTATCTCATACTATTCCAATAATTACAAAATCATATTTTTTGATTGTTTGATTTCCAAACGAAATAAGTTTTAAAGCAATAAACTTTTTTGAATTTTTACGTTCCAACCACTTCGTTTCAAACAAAAAATAGCCCTACCGTTTATAACACTACAATTTTTCATGTTATACTAACTATAAATTGTTGAAATTAAGAGCTATTTATTCAGCTTACATGGGTATCCACCTACCTTTTTATTTCTAGACCCACCTACAGAAATTATACCATTGTTATTGTTTTTAAATGATATATTGTTATATATACAACAAACTGTTGATAATTTATTGATGTCATCTTTATTCTTAATATCCATAAAACATTCCATAATTTAAGCTAACTGTCATATTTGAATATAACTTTTTTTTAAGTATATACCAAAATTATAATCTTTGTTATTACAAGTTAGAATTAATTAATTGGTAGTTTCAAATGCCTTTATGTTACTTAAACACAGTTTGTTATCTGTCAATGTATATATTTTATGGTTTATGAATAATTTGTATAATTTAGCTGTAGGTACTGAACATTTAGATGAGTATTTCATCATGTTTATTATTACGAACATTTGAAGCAATATATCATTATGAATTTGTAAACGACAATAATAATTTATATTACATAGTTTAAGATGTAGTAACAAAATATTCAAAATGTAATTGAACTATTAGAAGTTCGAAAAATAGAATCAAAAAGGTAAAGGCAATATGTTTAAACTATAACATTAAACTTAATATCCAAGTAAAAAGAACTTTATTTTTCATAAATAATTGTAATATTATATTAATATCGTTGGAGGAATAATAATTTAAAATTATAGAACTTAATATTCCATACTTGTTCTGAAACAAAATACTCGCATATAAGACATATCATAGTTATTAGTAAATTATCTTCAAGTATTACACATGAGGTATAGTGCAAAAATAACTAAATTAAAATAATTTAATGAATAAATGAGGGCCGGAGTGGCGCAGTGGTCACGCAGTTGACTACGACACACGCAGTCATCGGTTCGATTCATAACAAAGTGCAAAAAAATTTTGTGTGGTTCTACGTGATCACAAAATCCCCAAGCTGTCGTCCGATTGTATCATACGGTTTCCAACTAGGTCCCACTCCACTGGGAGTGAAGACCGCACATGTCTCCTCTTGGAGAAGCGGGGTAGTATCATGTATATAATGATAAGTACATAGATAAATAGTTCACATGATTTCCCTACTACCCACTTGTGACAAGCATTTATGAAGACCTAGAGGTCATTTCAATGGACAAATACAAAAAAAAAAAAATTAATAAATATTTTTATCAATAAGAAAATAATCTATTATATTTTTTAAATACTTAAAAGAACGTGATACTCGCATGTGTTGTCTCAGTCTAGTACCGAACTTAACCGTAAGTGTGTAACATAGCAATTTTTACGCCAGAAGAACATGTGTTGCTCTGTTTACTTAAAATTTTGAGTGAATTGACCTGTTGTAAAATTTATAGGTAAGGCCATTATCTAGACAACCTCATAGGTTTTTAATTAAATTGTAATTTTAAAGCAAATTATGAGTATTATAATATGTAAAAACCTCTTAATATTCTATTTTAGTTATAACTCATAAATTCGAGCTTAAATGTTCAAAATTATAGCGATTCCTGTTGTGAATATTACTAATAATATATTCCCTATATATATTAAGTGTATTAAAAAACATCGTATAGTAAAAGGGATAAATGCGAAGAGAAAGTAAACCATACGTTCAACTGCCTACCTATATGTTTGTGTTGCTACTAAAGCATTAAAAACCCTATCAACTATTTTTAAGTATTATATTTTTTTACTTGATTAAAATTCATTCTACTCTTTAGTTCATCAATCATCTCAAACGTTCATAAATTAATTTAATTATAAAACAACACTTTAAACTTTAACAATTTTACGTCAAAAACGTAATTTAAATTCATTTATGATTATACCAAAAGAGAGCATCAAGTTAAAGACTTTAATTAAAAATATTTTATCTACGATTTAATAACACTTAATATATAATAGTTATAAAACTTTAACTCAATTAACCACTTAAAGTCTGGAATTTGGAATTGTTTGATTCATCATTTTCAGCCTTTCCACATTATAGGATCACGTAACCATAATTTAATAATATGTTTGTCCATTCGAGAGATTTTTTACGATTGAGATGCTGAATATTAATTACGCTAAAACAAGCTAACTACATATTTTCGTTAATAAAATAAAAATAAATAATTTTTTAAAAATTGTATACATATATGATAATCAGTGGTTTTTTTTACCCTTTAAAGTACCAACTAGATTCACTTTCTGATCTAACAAGGTACTAAAGTCGAAAATCAAAGCATTTTTACTGTCCCAAAACGTAATGACAGACACAAAAAAACACATACATCATAGTAAAATCCATACTAAAATACATACGAAATACTATCAAGCGCAAAAAAGTCTAAAATCAGGAAATGCACGATACTCGTCCTTTAAACACGTCCCAGACTCAGGAATAATAATATTATGTAGCTAGGTATTTACGTAGTAGTTACTAGTTATACGTTATTTCTTGGAAGGTTTAATAGCTGTTACGTATTTACGACGTTAAAACCAAAATAGTCCTGAAAACTGTTAAGGGATGGTGGAAACAGTGTCAAACACTTCAAAAGTACTGTAATATTAAACACACCCTTTCCTTCCCCCAAAGACGCAACGTTGTCATCGTAATAAGTTTGGCTATGATTTGGAAATAATTATTTGTGTGTAGGTATATACGTAGGTAGGTACGTTATAATTTATAGTATTATAATCAGCCCGAACGGATAATGGAAACTACGGCAGTTAACCGGAACCAGATGATGTCCAGCTGAAATACATTATGACTAAAACATAAGATTTAGAACGTAGTTTGTTGAAATAAATTAGTGCTTATTAAAGTAACATTTTTTTTCTTTCATTTATTTAAACAATGGCGATGTAATTACGAAAATGGTTTGAATACTATTATAGAATACATAGAATACAATTCTATGTAATAATATAGAATTAACATGTCGGTGAAAAGATATTAAGTATAGCTTCAGGGTGGTCATCATTTTTAATTTTTAACACACTCCCATGAGTTGTTCTGTACAACATCAAGAAACCTGCAATTTGTCGTAATCATATTCTCAGAAATATAAACTACTTGTAAAAATAGAGATATTTAAAATAAGTTGATCTTTGGTGTCAAACTCTTTTAGGTTTTTAAACACAAGTCCACAGACCCTAATTTAAGTCGTGTTCGTCCGTCTGTCCGTTTGTTAGTTACCGGTAAGTACATATTTACGATTGTTGTATATTTTAGGATAAATATATTTATTAGTTTTCCGTAGTAACTATATTTTCATAGTCACCATTTGAGATTTTATAAAGGTTCTTTTCAAAGTAAATTCATACTAGCCTGTAGTATTAAAAATATAAAAATATATGACTATATGAATATTTGATTCTACTAGACAATTCGAAAAAAAGTAGAAACCATCATGTTATTAAGGTTACCAGGTTACCAACTTTTTAAAATGTACAATATGAAATTATATTTTTATATTATTGCGTTGTATTGGAATATGGTTAGATACTGGGAATTCAGCACGATATTTTCTAACTTATTTAAATATAAGCTCAATTTTACGTTTGTATAGGTATATTTTCTGCAAGAAATAAATAATCATAATATTATTAGTAGTTGGACTACAGGTCACAGAATGAACGATGGAAAATTAAGTTAAGCCCTAAGATATGAACGCGATACTGCGTGACAATTATTTTAACACGTCAGGTTTATCAAATTTATTTATATTTTCAATTTCATATCAGCTTCAATCACATTTATAACTAATAATAAATCTATATATGTATATATATATATATATATATTTTTTTTTTGTTAAACTTACTTTTATTGGTTTTTTTTTTTTTACAATATTTGTTCATAACACCTACAGATCAATATTTATAATAAACAGTTTGCTTTAAAAAATATATACTATTTTGCTAACTGTTTTCAATTCATACATTTATATAAGTGTAGGTACTCATAAATATAATATGGAATTAAAATTAAATACCAAAACAATATTACACAATTTACTGGATTAAATAATTTAATTAATCAATAAACAATGTTTAATCAACGATAAACAAAACAATAAATGAACAATTAATAAAATCGATATTAATAAAATAATAAAATATAAATGAGACTTAAGCAATGGAGTGGTGGACTCAATTTTGTCGCGTCGCATCTGTGCGTAGAACTAAAAGCTAGGATAAAAATAATAGTAATAATAGTAATCATGATAAGCACATGGTAGTGCGTTATTATTTGGCACTCACTAATGAATATTAAATATTACTGCATTGGTGAGTATGTAGATGGTTATTTGATGAAAAAATAAAATTACATTGTTTAATGTACAGATTCCACGCTTTCGCACTATTATCACACCACACAATTCGTACATAATATCGATATGTAGATATGTTTATGTATGGAATAATACATATGACGAGGTAATAGATAGTAAAAAATACGTGTACACAGTGAATATTAAAAAAATTACAACTTTGTTTCATAAAATTGTATACTATAATATTATAACACGTGTACCAACAGAATAATTCCCATTATGATAAAGGAGACACTGACAAATTCCATCCGACTAGCTTGCCTCTTTACGTATTTTATTATTATAATTTTGTTATATGCATAACGCATTCAAACGAGTTAGTTACTGTTTTGAACGATTAAACTGTGCATTTGCATATTTAATTTAATTTTATTATATATATTTATATATATATATATATATATATATATATATATATATATGGTTCAAATTAGCCATTATTGTGTTAGACACACGGTAAAAATAAATATATGTTTAAATTTACTCTATTCGTCGTAATTTACATATTCGAACTTCAAATGCGCATTATTGATTTAATGTAGTAGAGTGAATTGTTAATAAGTTAATGAAATAGAAAACTGGCTTTAAAAATAGTTCAGAAATATTGTAGAAGAATAATATGTTACAGGTGTCATAATTATTCATTGTGGCTAAATGTATTGTAATCGAATTCTAATGTTTAAAAAACACTGTACAAAATCCTTAGACTTTTAATAATTTTATACCTACCTAGTTAATGATTTTTTGGTTTCAACTTAAAACACAATCAAATATACTGTATGATGCACGTATCACTTCTGTCCAAAATCTAAAAAAATTGAATGCGATAACACGTGTCAGTAAGCAAAAAATAAAAATATGATGGAATAATTTCGATATAATTTTGAGAATTTCTTCAGTTTATAAACGGAATTAAAAACTATAGGTATAGGTACATAATATATACTATGTTGTACTTCTAAATTCATATTGTTCATACTATATATATATATATATATATATATACGATTAAGATTCAAGTATCCGAAGTACATCTACAACAAAATAAGTGCTGTATATGATTATTCAGCCATCGTTTTATACCTATGATACTTTTTGTATATCATACCGTTCTTATTTTTTTATTATGATCACAAAATATGTTATACACCTAATAAGCAGTATGTAATGATGTTATCTGTCACAAAATTGGTTTTAGCCACCCTCAACAGACTACCATAACGAACACAATATTTTAAACGCATCAATTAGTGTTAATTTGTGTAGTACTTATACGTATCGGATTTTCGCTAGAATATATGTACCCGTTTATTGACTGAATAAATTTAAAAAAGTACTGCTGACAGTTACAATATATTATATTAGTTCTTTCACAGCGTGCTTTCATTTTTCACCGCGATAATAACACCATGTTTGCCGGGAAATGATAAAATTCTTATTTCTCTGTATACACATTATACGAAATCCCAAAGTCTTTGTTTGGCAATTTGTTATTTAACCAAAACAATATTTACCACGAACACATAAATAATAATTTGTCCGTCGCAGCGAAAAAAAATACCATAATATTATGTGTGCACTTTTATTTCACCAAATTTCGTTATTTTATAACGTAATTTAAGTTTATATAAAAATGTGATAAAAATTTAAATTTTATACGGTAAATAGGATTTTTTTTCGGCAAAAAAATTTCTAGTCAAAGACTTAGCGATTTTTAGCAAGTGTATGTGAGATTCGATAAAATAAAAATTAAAAACTAGAGTTTCACATCAAACATGATAACCTTGGAAAAAATCAAAACATACACTGTGAAAAAAAATTATATTCCACGATTTTAATATATTATATAAAAGAACAGGTCTTTTTTATGTTCCCATTTTGTTACTATGCTATTTAACTATTTTTTTTCACAGAGTTGTTCTAAATACCTTCCTGAGTGTCACCGCGTTGCCTGATTTTTCGTTTTTTTTTGTTTTATGGGAGGGTGAGAGGGATTTTGTTTTTATTATTTGCGCCATCTTTCCATGGGAATTGGTGCACCAAAAAATACACTAAACCAATACTATTATTATAAAGAGGTAAAGTTTATGACGTTGTAGGAGGTATCTCTGGATCTACCAAACTGATTCTGAAAATTATTTTAAATAAAACTCTGAATACAGTATAGGTATACCAAGAGGTTTTGACTTAAGCAGTTAAGCCACATTACAATTGAGCAACTACGTATAGAATCATTAGTAAATATTATTATTATTATTTAAATAATTAAGCTACTATAGTAGCAGTGGCGCCCACAGGTTTTCCACGAACCAGTGCAGTTATAACTATAGGGCCCCCAAATTTATTTGTTTGCATATTTGGCACTACCAACTCTTTACGCTTTATTCGACGATCTAAATATTCAGATGGACCAGATGTTATGTATTTATAGTGTCTAATCAAGAGACCTGCAGAGTGGGGCCCCCGAATGTATGTAGACCCCGCGGGACCTACGAGAAACCAGTGCAATTGCACCGCTTGGTACTCTACGTGTGCGCCACTGTATAGTAGTATAATACTATTAGCACTTGACAGCATTAAGTAAAATACATTTTTTTCCTTCTTTAAAACACGGCAATGTTTATTGGTTTAAAAATTTCATTTTTAGTAAGTAAAAAAATTACACACGGGTGAAGCTAATTATAATAGTATGTATTTCATTATAATATACAACCGACGATCGAAGTCGAATAAGATCAAAATGTTTGTTTGTATGTTGTGTACAACCGATGATACATTAATTGTAAATTATATCAAACGTAACATGCCGTCATCGTTTGTCGTGGATATTTTCTCAAAATATTTTTCACTGAGATTTTACACGCATGTTTAATGTTATAGTCACCGAAAAACACGACCTATCTGGACGCTATATTTACAACGTAACGTAAGAGTTTATGGGGGGGGGGGGATCAGAGGTTAGAATTAAATTTAAAATTTGGTAGCAAAATGGAGATAATAGGCGTTACGGCGTTACAATGACGACAACAACAACCATCAGACAGTATAACGAGAAGTGGCTGCGGTAGCCATTCACTTGTTGTAGTAGAGTTATTATCACCACCCTGCAGGATCCCGCGGTACACGAATAATTATCTCCGTTTCGAACCATCATAATTGCGATAACTGCAATCGATTGACTACAGTCCATCTAATATTATAATAAATTCCGGGCTCGTAATTATTAGTTCAAGTTTTCATTATTTTGTCAATATCGCACGTCGTGTTAGATTTATACAGATATAAATACTGTTCTCGTTATTGTAAGCATAAAACGAATAAGATAGATCAAGGGTGTCATTTTAAGTTAAGTCATGGGGTAGCAACAGTGGAAACTCTGAGCCGGGAGAGCTACTGAGCTTTGGCCCTCCCAACATTGGCCATGTGAAATCTAAAAAAAAACTTTTCAACATTAAACTACCTAATTAATCAAATAAATTATTCGTTACCATTTTTTTCTTTCGTAGAAATATAATTTTCTAAATAGTAGTAATATAAAAATATTATACTTATAGTGATTTTCTGATGAAAAATAAAAACAATAAAATTGTATTTTTTTCCTAAATTTCTCATATTTCGTACTGGTTCGTAGCCTCGTAGGGTAGCATAACTATTAATTTGTTACTACTATAAAAATGGTAAGGTAGCAATTGCTACCCCTCGCTACCCCATAATGACGCCGATAAATAAGAGTATATTTATTACACAAAGTTGTGCAGGACAAGTAAAGCAGCAAACAGACTTTGTTCGATAACGCTGTATTCTGTCTGCTAGAAATTTCGTTGAAGTTAACTGTGGCAATCTCGAATCACTTATTAGGTTAAATTAAATTTCGAACCAAAAATATTTCGTAAAATTATATTACATAAAATAAGGGCTAAACAATAAATTCAAGCATTCGCATGTTTGTACACCATTATTTTTTTAAATTGTCATACATTTCGTGTGAACATAATATTATGTAAATGTACTTCAATCTTTCGCAGTTTCATATACAAATATTTCTTTTGAAAATGTTTGCATATTTATAGATTTTTGAGTTATTTGATGTACTTATTTATCAATGTGATTTTTTTATTATGCAAGTTGATTGATAAATATGCAAGAATTCTGTCTATAAATAAAAAATTGATGTAAACACATAGAAATTAAAAACCGTTAAAATTTTAAATGTTATTTGTCTACATTTTACTCGACATATTTTCCAATTTGTTTTTCTATTTTTAGTTAAGTCTTTTATTTTTATAATTTACTTAATAGAGTATACAAAATATAGCCCATCAATCATCATATATTTAATTATTTTCTTAAGCATTAAAATGATTATTGTTTTTCTTCTTGATGTATAAGTAGAGAAAATCTATAAAAATAAAAAATTGGATGTTTGTTGGTTTTAAATCAGTTTCTTGATAAATATTTAATAATGTTAAATTATTCAAACGTTTTATTTTCGAAGATAATTAAATAATTTGTATAAGTACATATAAATATAGATTCTCATGAGTTTTACACGTTATGCGATTTAAAATGATTAATTAACCGAAGAGTGTAGTAAAACCTTACGCATCAATAAAAATGCACAAAAAGACAATTTCGAATATCTGATAATAATAAAAAAAATCCTATACGTTTTTACGATTTTGCCGTTGTCATAAAATGAATTTCGTATTCATAGGAAAACTGCGTATATTGTGAGATTTTGAAATACACTTACGATTTAATGTATAAAACTCCTAAACATTGTTATCAAGCAGTTATATTTAACAGTGTGTCGTCGCTGTTTTAGTTTTTTTTTTTCATTTTTTTTTTTATCATATTGTTATACTTGCATCTGCATGCGACGCACTTTATACAAACCCGATATTTATTAGACAATCAAATATTATTGTTTAATCGAAATATAATTAATTTCTTCCTACGCTTCAATTAAAATTGAGCACCAGCTGGTTAATACGTTTTAATACTAATAATATATTGTTACGCATTAAGCCATATTCGATATTTTCTATTTGAGCTACCAAAAATTTTTGAATATCTATTATCTCTGAGTACATTTGTTACCTATGACTAGAATAATTTAATATATTTTCTAATTAAATATGTAGTACTACATTTTTAACCAATATATATTTAAAATATCTGAAAAATATATCTAAAATGGAAAAATTGTCTGCCTTGATAACACATAACTCAAACATAATATCACTCAATTGACTTACCTAAGGATCACAATATTATATATTATTTTGAATTACGGATAAGCTTATAAAATTGTAGACACGTATTTATTTCAATGATTACAAAATAAAAAAATTGATGTGTTTTTATACGTAATTAATTTGTCAATTTGATGATTGATTTATTGAATCGGACAACATTTATGAATATACATTTTAATAAGTAAAAATAAAAATCACATAAAATAATAAATTTAACTATATTTTTTTTTGAAATTTTCTCGAAAACTGGAGTCAAGCCGATGGAATTCATGATTCAATCATAGTGATGTGACTATGTAGTTCACAATTTCCATATATTATAATATTATGCAGTATATATTTAAAGTTCAAGCTCTAGTTATGTATTTTGACTTAAAAAAAAAAAAAATATTGGTCTAATAATATGCCAGGGAAATAACGAAAATCGATAAAATATAATACATTTTTACATTCAAATAATAAGGTTCAGAAGTCCTTTTGTTGAAACGACGAGAAAATTTATCAATGTTTACTCTCTTACCAAACCACGCTCAACCACCCGATGACCACGTTCTAACAAAAAACTGATGGACGAGAAAACAACGTTACCAACCTGATTCCTGCAATACGTTTGTTCGTTCCAAACAGACAAACATATTATGGTGATGTATAATATAATATATTACGTTAACGAGGCATTATTAATATTACTATTTGTGTGTGTGTGTTTGTGGGTATACATTTTAAGCGTAGGTTATGTGAAGCTCTTTAACATTATTTTATGCACATACTATGTCGGTGGTAGAAATTCGCAGATAAGTTATTACAAACTCTGATAAGCCGATGATTGTAATCGATTTATTCAAAAATTTCTTTGCCTTTCACAGACAGGGATAAAACAAAAAATAAACTGTTCATCGTCAATGGAAAATCAGATGTGTTAATATTTAACTTTATATTAACAATTAATTATGTTTTATATTTTAATAATTTATAATAATATATATTTATATAAAAAAAAAAATCATTCACAAAAAATCACAGCATTTCAGTGTGATAATGCTTCTATAGTAAATATTTATTTTTATTTATGTTTTTATCCAAAATATTATTAGTATAAAATTATGATTTGTACAAGAATATATGAGTTGATATATAAACTAAAACTGAAGAGTATTGTGTCGATTTAAAAATTTTATCATAATAATATTAATTTATATTAGTATTAAAAAACGAATCATCTATGTTAATTTTGGATTTTTAAATTGAAATACTCATACAACTCAAAAGTTAAAAATCATACGAACAAAAAAATAGTAATATTTAATATTATGCACTTGTTTAAGATAACGTATTTTTATATAGTAATAAATTAATATTATTAATGTATAATTACACCAGATTGTTGGATATAGCTGTCCGCCTATCCAACTATGTATTTCTTAATATTTACTAGCTAATATATCCATTAAATCTAAGTAACTAGCATTGACACGGACCCCATAATATATTATATTCTATGTAATATAATGAAATAAGTTACAATAAATTTATTATTTTAAATACCTAGTGATATTGTTTTTATGTTTATTAAATTATTAGACAAGGCATAAAATATGTACAAAAAATAGAAATTTAACAGAATATTTAGAAATGAACCAAACAATATGCATTGTAAACATACATATTTTTATTATTTTTAGTCTTCCAAATATGTTTAACTAATATCTATTATTTGCTTTATAGGAATTTTTACATGTACAACCGTTATTCATTATGACGCGCTTATAATAATATGTGATCACATATTTTAGAATTGAATAATATTGAAATTGTTGAAGTAGTGCTTTATGGAAAATAATAATTATTATATTCATATTACTTAACATGATTTGTATAAATCAAATCCTTAATTATTTATTTATTAATTAATTGTCCAAACGCTGTAAACATAGTCATATTAGCTATAGAAAGAACCCCTTGATTGCATCTAAACCCAGCCATTCCTCTGCTAAACATTATTTATTTTTATAACTCAACATTTTGAAACACAAATATTAATCTATCATTATTTGTTTTCAGTCTTACGATCTATTCAGACTCTTGAAAATATCTAATTAGTTATTAATCAGTATTTCTAAATATTGGTTTAAAATATAAAACAATTTTTTTAAATGTAATTTTTTTTTCTGTAATACAAGTACTCTCCTATTCGATTGATTAACAAGATAATAGTAATAATTTGTTATTCTATGGTGGTGCCTATGTGGTGCAGTTCAATTACTAATTAATGATTTTAAATTGTAGATAGATCATTCTGGTATTTGATACTATTAATTTGTAATGATTATATTTTTAATGCTATATAAGTTGACGATTATTTTATTTGTTGGAATAAATATGAACTTGCAATTTAAACTGAAGTAGTGAAACTTCCCATTATATACCTATATATTATATTAAAACATATTATCGTATTAAATATATTTTCGGGGGAGGGGGGGGAATAACTCAACAGTCGATATTTTCAGTTCATCATTTAGAATTTAAAATAGGCAACCTCCAAAAGGCTTAAGTATAATATTCTCAGTTGATACATTAAATTTTATTAATAAAATATAATGACGCACAGTTATTTTGAGAATTTTTTTTTGTGCGACATAATTGCAACATTGATAATACATATTATGCAGTAAAATAATTAAAATAACATAGTTTTTTTAAATTTATTTTATTGAAGTTTGTAGGTCGTAAAATAATCAAGGAAGGTTACGTGATATGATATTTGACTACTATATTATTGTTGTCTGATATTAAAATAAAAGAAACTCATCTGGTTAGTTTGACAGACTGGACAATGACTTTTAAATCAAAAAGGCAATAGTTAAGAGGCGGATCCAGAGAGATTCTAGGGCCTGGGGCCACTTCCCAAAACCCGCATTTCTAATAAACTATTTAATGCTAAAAAAAATAGTTATAATATTGAAAATTTTCTAAAAACTATGACTTAACCCTCCTCCCCCCCCCCACCAAACATGTCTCTGGAGCCACCATTGCGATTACTAGACATCATCGACCGGATTTATGGACTATAAGTTGTTTCACACTGAAGTACATTGGCTGAGGACTAGTCGTCTTACTCCTAGACCAAATACAACTTAAGTTCATTCGTATTATACAAATCTGCATATTTTATTCACCACATATTATAATTAGGACTGAACTTACATGGTTGACGATAAGAGATAATCACCTACGTTGGTCATCTACCTGTTTCTCGTCAACTAGTAACGACCCCTTTCTTTATATTCAATATATGTCATATATTTCACTAAGCCTCATAGAAATAAAAGACAGTGTGATAACCAATAAAACCTGCGTTCACATTCTTTACAAAGCATATTGAAGTCCTACTTTTTACTTGATACAACTGCAAATGAATTGTAGAATTGTTATAGATTGGATAGTAGCGTGTCCACCTACTTATTTTTATAACTTTGTGATACAGTACCATTACTCAAATATGATATAAAATTGAGGAAAAAAGCAAAAGACAAAAACAAGATAAATAGTTAAAGGTTAATTATTAATAATTAAGAATACCTAACATTTAAGGAACAGAATGATTCTTGCAACAAAAATTATGTTTTAGTTCAATATTTTTAAGGATCGAAAAATGTCTTCTTAGATTAGTCATTTTGCTTATCCCTTCATTATTAACTACAACAATTACAAATTTTATATTGCTTTATTTAATATCTTGTAATACGTAACATTTTGTCGATAATGTAATACGGATAAAACTTTGGTTCTGTAATGGTGGTAGGAAAATATATAACCATATATAATGGCCGTCATGGCCTTAGATGATAATTTTATTAGGTACTTGTTTTATTGATTCACACCCTTAAAAATATAAATTGCATAATTATGAGTATTGAGTATCTATGCATTATTATACGAATTTATTTTCACATGATATTTAGAGACAACAAATGAATCATTGTAAAATAAGTCATGGAATTCTGTCTACTGTATATATGCGTTGAACTGTTGAAATGTATCTCATCATGGGGTAGGCAATTTGATTGCATTTGAAATCATTCTACTGTATACGAACAACGAGTGACGACGTAAAACGACGGAGAAAAAATAATCAGGATATATTTTCAAGGGCAGTCAATAAGTTTTATTATATTTATAACATTAGAATTTTCTTAATTTTTGAGGTTGAAATACTAATTACTGTTATCATTGTCATGGTTAACTTAATATACTGAAGAATAATTTGGATTTGTTCGTACCATATATAGTATAAATATCTTGAAAATTTCATTAAATACATTGTATAAAAAATTTTAATATATTATTTAATTATTACATAATATCGTATTATGTTTTATGTTTTTGTGATAAATATTTTTGAATTTCCACAAATTGAATTTGTGTCAACTAAATAATTTTAAAATGATGGAGATCGTTAAAAAATTATATGAATATAAAACTCATAATTAATAACCTTAATTGAAATAATATGATCATCTTTGATGCGTCTCTTTTCATTAATTGGTTTTGATTAGTAGTAACTTACTTTGTAAAATTAAGTCAGAACCAATTGTTATATGGTGTTTGTATATTTGTTTCACTAACTCACAACTTTTGATAAATCCTAAATTTATCGAGATTGTAGCATTTTTATTCAATAGGATCATTAAATTGTGTGTTTAAATTATAAATATTGTATGTTGTGTTAGTACTAAAAATTTTAGTGAAAATCAGAGTTTTCATCGAATAGAATTTGAATTCACTAACAAAAAAAGGGTGAATATGACCTACCATACTATGCAGTCTACTTCTACAAAAATAATTTATAAATTATCAAGTGGCCGTAGATTACCCGTAATATTTATTTTTATCGATACTCATGGTTTCATTAATTAATGATTTAGAAATATACGTAAGTATCATGTGATCACACAGCATCACTGTAATTTCAACGCAAGAATAGGAATGATTTATACGTTTAAAAACCTTTTTTTTGGGTGTTTTGGAATTTGAAACAAGTTCAATTACATAAAAGACAAATAAAAACTGACTCATATGAAAATAAAAGTATGATAAGTCGAGTCATTGTTCACATGTGCCGTTAATACGTTTTCCACACAAAAATTATTATCAGATTTTAAAATAATTGAGATAACATAATATAATTTTACCAATTCTAAGATTACCGAATCTAGTGACAATATTTAATTCTATAATATAATATCAGAAATTCTATTTATTTAAACAATTTTGAAAGCATTATTATTAAACGAAGACCTAAGAAAATAAATAACATATATTTAATATTATAAACATAATATTTTTAATTTGACTACCTATATACAGAATACCAAAATTACAAAACATTGACTTTGAAAAAGAATCAGCCAATTAAATATACTGATAATATGGAAAAAAGCACGTTCTGAATGAAATTTAGAACAATTATGTATTTTAGTTGGCAACGATTGCAAATCTTAAATCTAAAAATGTTGCTCCAATAAGGAACATCTTGAATACATCATTACAAATTAATCACAGAGGGTGTATAGGTTTGACGTGTAGGGTATTTTATTTTTAAAAAGTAATCGAGTTACTGTATTCATTAAAATCAAATACAATTAATTCGCTTTAAATTTTAAATTAAAAAATAATAACCCATACGTTACTTTCACATTTCTAAAAAAATAAAAAGTGTTAAAAATAATTGTCATTTGACAAGCAACGTTCATGAAATTAGTACACATTATGCTATAGTTTACAAAAATATTTCAAGAAAAAAAAATAATAATAATAAAATAAAGTTATTACTACTTAAGTATCATTTATTATTTTTAAACTATCAAAATACATTAGATACCACTTAGTTGGTAACATCCGATACGTACGAGAACATAATAACATCAGTGCAAATGATATATTTATAGAAATCGTTCTGATACTCAATCAATTTAACTAATTTAAAAAAATTTGAGTTATGTAACTCAAAAAATACATAAGTTGGATTAATTTTTATCTCCCTTGACATTCGAGTTATCGAGACTCGACTGTATTTAAAAATAATAACATTAACTAATTTTAAGTTAAGGTAGTGAAAAAAGAGTTAAGTTAATTAGAATATCAAACTGGTAACTTAAATTATCAAGTGGAAATCAACTTAACTTTCAACATATTAACTCATTAATGCCCAACCTAGAATTAAAAAGTAAAATATTTTTTTACATTTTCGTTACATGGAAATAATAATTCTCACTTAATTACATATCGAAGAGTTATAAACAAACTAATGTCGTTACTTCTTACAGTAATGCGTTACTTAGATTACATTACTATCCAACAGTTAAGTCATGTTTTTTTATGATACGTATATTTTATATCTAATATAAACTTACCTATATTGATTTTGATATTTCGCTATAATTTAAAATATCCAGAAACAGTTTGTAGAAATGTTAAAGTTTTCGTTTAATTATCAGCATATAGATATAAAAGATAATCTCATTAAGTTTGACATGAAAAGTTTAATATTCTCATTATAGTAAATACTACATGGACACATGGTTTTATTATGGAGAAAACTAATCTCGTAAAACTGTCAAAGTTTATGACAATATTAAATCGCTGCCTATGAATGTATAAATAAACATACGTCGAGTTTCATTTACAGTTTGAGGCGATTATGGCAATATAAAAGTGCGTAGCCTTATTCAAAGGTATCCCCTGCAGGTGCTGTTACATATTATATTATATAAGTAAGCAATAAATACATATTATTATACAACTAACGAGTTTAATTTAAATCAGTCAAATTACTTTTTGAATTTTATCAAATAACAAAATGCAATTAATTGTTTGAAATGATAATCTATTTGATAATTTTATGATAAAAAAAAAATATCAGGATTTGCTTTATATACTTAATGTGTAATGGCAAAATCTGGTGACTGTGGCCTTGAACACGGTCTTTAGGAGGGCTTGGCATGCATTATCACTTAGATAAGTCATATCATTATTATCACACAAAAAGAGACAGAACTGATATTGTATTGTAATGCCCATTGGTCATTGCCACAGGTATATAAAAATACTAGATAGCCGACTTCTTATAGTACATACGTATAAAATAATGTCTCCAACAAAATGGCCACCAATCGTTATCTAAGTGGTGACTGTTTACAAATTTAACTGATATGATAAGTGATAAGATACTATTTTGGAGGGCTATACAATAAATATATAATATTTTAAATTTTGTTGGGACTTAAGAAAATTTTTTTTCCGAATTATATTTATCTGGAACTATTTGGTTGGAGCTAAAATTTGGAACCTTTTATTATTTGTAAAAATAATTTTATATTTTAATATTATATTTTTTTAGGTATTGCATTTGCATGTAATTACATAGAACAATATGTTAATCGCGAGCTATTTATAACTATTTAGCATCTCAAACGCATAAACAACTTGATGAATCTTAATAATAATAATAATAAAATACTTGTGTTATGTTATTATTTAGTAATTATATACGAGCAAATATTACATATTAAGCATACTGTTTTTTATTTTATAAATATATGTTGTGATAAATGTACAAGACTTACAGTAAGTACAGTTGTTATTAATATTTTTTAAGTATATACCTACATATTACTATGGTTTATTATTGCTGTGCTTGGGGCTGTTCAAATAAATTATATCCCTCGGTATACTGGTATTTGTATTAGAATAAATTATTTTTTGACTCACACATTTATCTTATTTGAAGCTGTACCTATCTTCAAGAACACAAGCAAGATAATTGATAACAATTTTTCTTGCATAAACCATATATAAAAACTTAACTCCACTCAAAATCTGTATAAAATAATAATTGTTTTTAAAGATTATTAAGTTTAAACATTATAATATTATAATTATAAGTACCTATAACAGTATATTTTATAACACTGTTCTTCAATTGCCTATCATCAATAATATAAAACATAAACATTCACCTCTTAGATAAGGATGGCTGCCATTTTACTGGCGACAATAATAATATCGAAGTTGGCTATCTAGTATTTTTATATATCTATGGCCATTGCGTTGTTTGGTTGTTTCCGTTTTTATAATTCCGTAACTAAGAGAGATACACGTTGCTAACATTCTATCAGATTATGGATACGGTAAAATTTCCAATACTTCAACCGTAGGGATACAGTAACCCGATCAGCTGATCGAGTGTCTATTCCATATTGTTCTGTGGTTTTATTATTTTAATGCGAACGTTACAGTTTTACCAGGTGTTTTTTT
The DNA here is from genome assembly GCF_037042655.1 of Diuraphis noxia. Taxonomy (NCBI): domain Eukaryota; kingdom Metazoa; phylum Arthropoda; class Insecta; order Hemiptera; family Aphididae; genus Diuraphis; species Diuraphis noxia. Next base: position 58,594,491 of record NW_028301711.1, read on the forward strand.
TTTCATGTCATTGTTATTGTTATATTTTTAGAATTGTGGTAAATTTTTTTACATTACCTATATGAATTTATTTTTAATTTTGATGCGGTCCGTCGATTCTCGACGTTCCGCGATCGTGAATAATTATACGCACAGTTGTTTTGTGTACATTTTGTTTGTTTATTGTGCGATATGGATTATCTTTTTCTTCTTCTTGTGGGTTACGGCCCTCAAGACCATCCCTGCATACAAATTTGTCGCCATCTTTCCCTATCCTCTGCAGCTTCTCTCCACTGTGTATTTGGTTCCACTGCTTTAACTTCCTTTTTGATACGATCCTCCCACCGTAAGCGCGGTCTTCCTAACGGTCTTTTCCCAGTCGGATTTTCTTTAATAACCACCTTAATGAAAGAGCCCTCTTTCCTCCAGGCATGTCCAGCCCACATTAATCTTCTTCTATTAATTTCGGATATAATATCTGGTTTTTAAAATAAGTTCTTCAGTTCATCATTGTGGCGTATCCTCCATTCTCCAGTGTCAGAATCGATACATGGACCATAGATTCTTCTTAGAATTTTTCGTTCAAACACCGCAAGTCTTGTTTCTTCTACCTTTCTCAGTGTCCACGTCTCAGAACCATACAACACTACTGGTCTTATCAGGGCCATGTATAATTGTATTTTTAATTTTGTCGACAAGATTTTTGAGCTAAACATACTTCTTAGGCCAAAATAGCACCTATTTCCCATTAGAATCCTAGTGTCCATCTCCATCTTAAGGTCACTATCCTGTGTTATTATAGATCCTAGGTATTTAAAATGTGACGCTCTCTTAAACTTATGGTGATCTATTTCCATAAACTCTCCTTGTCGGTATTCTCTACTTCTTCTTCCAATTATGACATACTCCGTTTTTTTGTCATTTATCTTTAGACCACATTTGCCTGCTACATTTATTAATTTTCTACGATATGGGATATGGATTATATATAATAATAAATGTGAGGGAAGTTGGTTCCGGGCCGTGCGGTTGGCTTAAAGAGCGGGCCGCGACGGGCGGTATCGAGCCTGCAGAGTCGCGATTGAATGTACAAATATTGGGACTTACAATTTACTACTACTAACAATTATATAGGTATTAAGAAAAGGGATGAGTCAGAATCACTCTCCCACGGTCTCTTATAAGTCGTGTTTGATTTAATAATATCTCACAGTGATACCTGAGCAGGCACGCCGAGGGGGGTTATCAGATTGGTGGTTCTGAAAAGAACCATTTCTTATTGGTCGTGATGGTATATCGACCGTAAGCGTAGTAACAACGCTAGTAGTTCGTCAACCCGGAGACTGCCTTGTATATCGACCGTTCTCGCCGCTGCGTCGATGTTTTCGTGCGTGGTGTAATAATTAAGAACACACGTTGTGCTTGTCGGTTGCCGATTCGTATAACGAGTGTTCCGCCGCTACGCCGATGGCTTCGTCCGTAGCATAAGGTGAAGATCCCGTGATCGTCGATTGCCGCCTCATACAACCAGTGTCTTCGCTGCTGCGTCGATGGTTTCGTCCGTGATGATGAGCAGGAACGCTGTGCTCGTCGGTTGCCGCCTTGTGTAACAAGTGTCTTCGCCGCTGTATCGATTACTTCGTCTGCGGTATAGGCTGGAACGCTGCGCTGATGAATTCTTAAATTCTTGATGTGTCTTGATTCCTTCTGTAGTTCGGTGTGTGTAGGTTTGAGCTGGTTGAAGGATTATGTCGAATCGTCTGGTATATAAGTCGTCTGCCGTACCGACTAGTAAACTATCTGCTGCCGCCGTGTTTAGTTGTGTTTACCCGTGGTACGATACATTATTTAGTTAACTCTGTTTTGGAGTTATTGACGTGGTGAGGGTATCGTTGGATTCGTCTTACTCTCCCCTATCTGCAACCCTTTTTTTGGTGTGCTGTTATTATTGTATTGTGGCTTTATTATTGTTCCCTAATGTTAGTCTGTGGGGTTTGTGCTGTGATACTGTGCGCTGATTGGTGGTCCTGAAAAGGACCATTTTATATGGCGACGGCTACTCCGTTACAATTTCGTGTTCTATTTTTGAGTTTATTAGTGGTATTTATTTATTTAAAATTATAATTTAAATTGCATGATTCTATTTTAAAATGAAAAAACAAAAAAGCGTTAAATGGGAAAGTGGAGAGAAAGAGCTACTAACTGAAATCGTTACATCATTTAACAAAGTGATTAAAAAATAAAAATTGTGACACAAATATGGTAGACGGGGTATTACCGTATGCGGGGCAAAATGGTATTACCGGAATATTATCAATAATTGTTATCATGAAAGTAAACTACTGAATACACCGATTTGAAACGTTTTGTTTGTTTATTTATTGAATATGATAGTACACGTGTTATGATATCACGTTTTTAAAATAAATACGTTTTATATTTTTACATTCAATTACTAAAATATTATCAAAATTTCAAAGAGTGAATTTTTATATGCGAAAAAATTGTTCAGGTATGCCATATTTATTATTCAATAGCTAATTAAGTGTAATTTACATTTGTAGTATAAATACATTAATTTATTAATTTAATGTTTGATATGAAGCTCGACTTTTAATAGTCTTGTGGGGCAAAATCGTATGGTTATACACTATATAATAACTATATAGGTACTTAGGTAAGTTGTATTTGTTGTACTACTGCCAATGGGAGTAGGTTTTATCGCATATTGTGTTGTGTTATTAATTTGTTGACATTTTGATAAATTGAAAACAATGTTTAGGTACATTTTTAATTAATGAAAATTAAATCATACATAACTTACTACCTACTGTCTAATTTTAGTTAAACTTTACAAGTTAATTAAATAAAAGTCCAATACCAATTAATAATTTACCAATAAATATAATGAACTGTATTTTTTTATTACAATAATTATCCTCATACGATTTTGCCCTAGAGTACATACGGATTTACCCCGCATCTGGGGTAAATCCGTATTTTTCTCAAAAAAAAGTAAAACGCAAATTAAACAAATTTAAAAAAAAATAGAAAAAAGTTTCGAATAAAAGTGATAGGCCATAAGTTTTTCTATATATACCAGTTCAAAAAATTTAATTTCGTTAAAAATTTCATGATTTATAAGCCATGGAAGCTTAACCGTACGGTACTGCCCCGCCTTCCCTACGAATAAGTAAAAACTAGAAGCTTGGTCATCTAGCTAAATAACGAAGTGCAATCAACAATTTTAAGCTCGGCGAAATTGGTTTTCCGCGATTGTTAACTGCTTGAGGTAAAAAGTCACGAACTTCGTTTACGATTTGTAAGCATTCTGCTTTTGAAAATCGATACTTTTTACGAAATTCATTATTAGTAAGTTCGTTGTAAGGATTTTTACGAATCTTATATATTTTCTGCTGTCTAATTAAATGCACATTTCTTAAATTTCTAACGCGTCTAACATTTTGTACATTACCGATATCCATTTTTCGTAAGTTTAAAACGCACAAGTTTTTAAAACACGAATTAATTAAATTAAGTGATAATACGCATTATTAAGATAATAGTGATTTTTATAACAAACCAGCTTTAAACCTAGTATTTACCTAGTTTATAAATCAGAGGTTTATCGTTAAACTTAGTTTATGGTCTAAGTAAAGTTTATTGTCTATGAATAACAAAAAAGATAAGCTATAGTTAAACTACTATTAAGTCATTGTTAAACCAGGTCCAATTTGACTATGAATGACACTGATAGTGGCTCCGAGATTGACGAAAAATAATCAATAAACGAAACACAGAGTCTTCCGTATAACTCAGACGCTAAAATATTTTTTATTTCACATTACACACTTTATTAAATTTGGTGTTAATGTGATGGGGGAGGGGGGCTCTGCCTCCCATAGGGTATTTGAACCATAAACATGAACATGAGGTAGTCAATATCTATTTTATTTCATCTACCGAGTAGGTACAGACTTCATCATGATAAAATGGTATCGACCTTGAAAATATTACCTATGGTCCATTTATAAAAGAAAAAACTGTAAAAAAAGTATCTAGTCATTACAGGCCATTACACACTTTTTGATTTCGTGTTACACACTTGTCATTTCTTACTAACAAAGGTCGTAGTAGGTACCTACTAAACATAATTTTAGTCCCTGGTATAACTGACAGTGATAAATAAAATACGATTAACTGTTCAAACTGATCGAAATGTTTTTTTCCTATCCAATAACATATAAAAACCAGAATATATTTTTATATTGGCGTATATATTAATAATATATGCTATTATTGTGTATATGCTATTATTTGTAACCATCATCGTCTAAGACATTTGAAAATGAAAACATATTAACGTGAGCTGATATTTTCATAAAATGATTTTAAAACTAATACCATGTGGTACCCGTCTCTTGTCGCATATTATACCTTGTAGATTATTTTACATTTCAGAAGCTATAACAGTTTCGTACGCGGGAAATATAGAAAAATGTATAAACACAAATATACAATTGAAAATTGTAATAAGAACGCAAATTTGTTCACGTTAGCACTTAATATTACGAGTATATACGTCATAACTCATAATATGACTATTATCTGTAATGATTTAAGAAAATATTCAGTGCTCGAAGTAGAGGGCATTATTATGGTATCTCTTCTTTTTTATATTTTATATTTTCAATTTCTCTACTTATTTGGTAGAAATTAATATATTATATACCTACCTAATAATTATATAATATTATCAATTTATATTGGTGATTTTCATAAAACTTTTATTTTTACCATAGTTTTTAGATTAATTTACAATAATAAAATGAAAAATAATATATTAATAGCATAAATATTATTATATTATTAAAAGTTTTTTTTTTAGAAAAGCAAGCGTCTATCGATTTGTTTGTTCGTTTAAATTCTATCATATGCCAACTAGATCTAATATATTTAAACGTAATGTCTCACAATTTTATGATGCCAATAAGAATATTATACTGTATTTTTAATTATAGATTTCAAACTTAGAACTTTTTTTGATTAATTTAACAAAATTCAATAATTAATATAATACATTTTTTTTTTTAAGTTTAGCTTGTACGTATTTTTTAAAATAATATAATTTCTGTACATGCCATAGGTAGGTAATTGTATAAACCAGTGGTTCCCAACCTGTACACCGTGGTGCTCTAAGGGCACTACGAGCTCATTTAAGGGGCACCACGGCTCATCCAAGAATGAAAATAATTATTAAATTATCTATTAAAAATTAAAATTTATTGTAGTTGAAAAGACCAAAGATTATTTTACATACAAAATTACTTAACATACTATCTGTACCTATATCTAATATAAATATAGTGTTTTTAGTATGTGTCGAATAGTTCAATAACAAATAAAAACAGATGAAAATATTGCAAAACTTTCCAAAAATAAACAACCTCAAATATCTCATTAATTATTAGTTTTTCACTATTAAAGCAGAATTTTTTCTTTTTACTTTCAACTATAAAATTATAGTTTGTTAATAATATAATGTTCAATAAAATTATTTAAATCAGTTATTAATGAAAACTAGTGTTTATTTTTATCACGTTCCTCGTGATATTCACAGAAGGGCACCTAACAAAATTTGTACAAACAAAAAGGCACCGCCGCGCGCCGGCTAAAAAGGTTGGGAACCGCAGGTATAAACTATAAAGCATACTATTAGTGTTTATAAATTATAGATATGTAAATTATCTATAATTTTCTATTCATAATTTTTATAAAATATAGTATACACATATATGTGTACACCATCAGCTTAATATTTATTTGTAATTATATATTATTCGAAAATAAGACACCAAACTAAAAACAAAAATTAATACTATTTATAAAATTGTATTATAAAAACAAAATATATTCAGGAGTTGAACTCATCTTTAAGAACTATAGAAATTATTTCAAACCACATCGACCACTGTTAATTTAATATCATGGTGTGTTGTGCAGTGGTGGTATATCATTGAAAGTCGAAGTGAACTTGGTCCCCCTCATTTTTTTTTTGATTTCCAAGTTTTCTGTTGATTTACAAATTTAGGGAATGAATTTACAATTATTTACAAATGTTTAAAAATTTTCCTGAGTCAATAGATCAAAGTGGAGGGGGGAACTTCATGTACATGTTTCTATTAACCATTACCTGATTTTATCACAATTAAACAACGTGATAATATTTAATAACATATTTATATTTTTTAAATATAACCTTCCTTTCTGGACATTTTTCGATCACTATAAACCTATTAAATGCATATGAGCATCAACGTGTTTACGAGTCTGATCACTTTGAAAAAAAACATTATTATAAATTATTAAGAATGCATTAATTGCATACAAGTAATATCTCAAAAAATTGTCTTAGTCTAATCGGCCAAATTTTTCTAAACACAATAAAATTATTTCATAGTTATAAAATAAACAAACAACATTATAAGACTATTATACATAGAATAATCACATATGTTATCACATTTGTAGACTTACAAATCAGATATAATTGTATAATAATAATATAATTTTTAAATATTAGCATACATTTTATGGTTATAAAAATTACCTAACAGAAACAATTTAATTAACTTGAAGATAAGAATAATATGTTCTCTGAAAATAATCTCCGTGTTTATTATATATATATATATATATATATATATATATATATAATGGTTCTCTGCTCACATCAGTAACTAATAACTGATGCAGTCTAATTCAAAAGTTTGTAAGTCGTAAAATTCTCCTGAATATATGTAATGTACAAGTTTTGTATTTTCACTAAGTTTTTCGATGTAAACCTTTCATTATTTGTATGAAATATTGTGTATTATTTTTGATAAATAAATTATTAGTTGAAACAAATTGATATATTTTCCGTTAATTTCCTGTAAACAATTCGTTTTAATTAAATGTAAAATCATTATATTAAGATATTATAAAGTAAAATGGATTCAATTAAAATTTATCTGGAGTGTAATGAAAATGCATTAATATTTTCTTGTAATTAAATTTGAAAATTATTTAGTTTTAAGAGTTTGAAAAAAAAAGATGTTCATTGTGTATTTCTGAAACCAATCTACAAGCATTTTATAATAAAAAGCAAATAGCCAATAATTATACTACCAACTTAATTTACAATATTCTCGTCAAATTTGAAGTTTCAATTAAATTTCCATCTTTGGAATTACTTCATTAGGTAATATATATACGTATATTTCGTTCTTTGTGTTATAATAATATTATCATACCTTAGTATACAAAAAAAAAAAAAATACAAAAAAAAAATGTTCATAAGAATCAAAATTTAATAAAACTTAATGTTTTCGATACCCCAGCCGTCGGCACATACAGATTTTTCCTATCAAAAACGTTAGCAGCTTTCGTCTTTTAAATTATAATTTGGTTTGCTTAATGTACCGTAACTCTGTAAAAGTTGAACAAGCGAACCGTGATCGCTTAAAACTTTTATTCGAAAACTATTGGGATTCCACCTATATGCTCACGTCGTCAAACCCCGTAAACGAATACCTACTCCATGAGTCCACTGCGTGTATATTTTTCTTAAATATACGATTAATGACTATATATTTATTTAATACCTATGTGGACAAGTACCATAAATTATTTTCGTAGTTACAATTTGTATGTAATAACATAGAACTTGGAGTGTAGATTTACCTCTTAAAAGATATTTTCGTCGGAAAATTATATTCTCTGCCATTTTGTTGTTCGCATAATTCATGTTTTAGAGATTTTTTTATTAGTTTCTTAAAGTGGATGTATAATAATTTTTATTGGTCTAAATTGGGAATACCTAAGAATGGAATTAATTGAAATCTGCACTGTATTTTTAGGATAGTATTTGTGGTGGTAATGTGTTTAAAAAAAAAAAATAATTAAATTTAAAATATCACAAAGTTAAAAATCAGTAGCATTTATAATAAATCTTTAAATTAATTCACTTAACAGGACTCCGTAGCAGTATCTCGTTTAATATACAGTAAAAAGGCTTCCCTTATGTACTCTTAGTGTAAAACAATTTTAAATTATAATTTATGTTACCTTGGTCGTATTATACAACACATCAACATATTGTGTAGTGAAATTATTTAATTCGTCAATCATTATCAATTTTTTTAATTCTTTTGAATTGCGTATGGATATCTTCAGGGGACAATCAAATGCAACATATCCAGGAAGGATCTAACACTTAATAGATATTATCATGATTACAAGAGGTAAATAGATAGAGGGGATCTTTAAGTATATATGTTACATCAATTGTTAGCTATTTCTATACCTACATTATATTATAATATAAATAGTCACATAAGTACTTATAAACTAAGCTGGTTCATAGCTACATGAAGTCTCAATATGGTTAATATCTTACCGCTTATTACAAAAAATGATTGTCTTAACTATACTAGACATATCATTTTGTTGAAGTCAGTCTTAGTGTAAGCCTTTCCTAAATCTACACATATAAGAATCATATAAGAGAATATATAGGTATTACTGCCGTATATTAGACATTTTAGAATCACATGACATATTTAGTGGTCACTGTAATAATTCATTGACTAAAGATTTTTTGTGAAATCTATGAAACTAAATCGACAGCTATTCTTACGTAATTATTATCCATCTATTATAAACTAATATAATTTGTCATCAGCGTTTGTGAATGCAGTAATCATACGGCCAAAGACGACTACCCGAAATATCAGTTATTATAGTTATAAGCATAACTTATTTTTGAGTTATACGGACGTTCGATGAATTATTCAGCAAAGTATGATTATTATATCTTTATAATAAGTAACAATATGCTAGCCTGAATAAGCTGAGTGGTGTCTGATCTAAACTGTATCTTAAATTCCAATAGTCCCCAAAATTCTATGCTTAGAATCATTTATATTTCTTATTTAATATTTCCGTAACTGGTGTAACTGGTTAGTTTGCGAGTTATAACTTACTGTGCTAATATGTATAGAATACATTTTAATTTTTACTTTCAATTTCAGCTTTATAACATCCGTTTTCAAGCATTTAAATTTTAGAAGCTATAACTTTTTTCTTAAAATAATGATGTTCTCTATTTTATTGTCATGCCTAACATACACAGCTTACCTGGTGGACAAGAGTCGTCATCCGAACGGGTAATTTGTTAGACCTCAGAGTGACAGAGTCAAAGGTGAAAGTATGTATCTGGGACTCAGTGGTGCGTGGTTCTCGGTGTGGTCTGTATTCACTTTGTCCAATAGTGTAATTCATATATTTTACTTATTAGTTTGAATTTATGGAATTCGAAAATTGTGTTATTTATATTAACTGGGTAGTGGGTAGGCACTTGAATAATACAATTTCAAAAAAGCGGGAAAGTGGAAATCGCTCTACTGTATTGTACAGACACACAATAAAACACACATAATGTAAAATCAATACATTCCTCACTCCGCTCAGAATCTAAAATTAAAATAAATGATTTTTCTATTAACTATAAAGGATAACAGACCTTGAAAAAAATAAAATAAGAAAAGTTTATTTAAAACATTTATTCAGACGATTAATATCAATTATGTGGAATAAGAGCTCATCTCACGGTCTCGGACCGCCAAAAAACTTTTTTTTACATTTTATTTAGTAAGATTATATTAATTCAATCTTTTTTATTATTATTTAAGCACTGTAGGTAATTAAATTAATATGGCTTTACTAATTAAAAGTTTATTATTTGTTTGTGTTTCATCGTACAGACACACGCATAAAAATAAAACCTATGTTCATTTTAAAATAAAGATGAATTCCGTTAAACGTTTGAATGCACCCGAAAACAAAATATAAACAATTTAAATATATAATCAAACAGGAATTTTGTGAAAAATATTTGATCCTATTATTATTATCGTAAGAACGTTAGAAGAAGGTTGCAGAAACTAGGATAAGTATTCATTTAAATCTAATGAGACCAAACAAATTATAAATGCTTTAATCACATTCCCAAGTAAAAATAACTAGCTTCTTGAGTTTGAATTATTGCAATATGTACATTGATCTACATAATTTAATAAATGAGTTTTCAAAAACACATTTTAATAACATTTTTATGATATAATACCTTACATATTTTCTGAATGAAAATCATTGATCCATACTTTTACATTTCTAAAAAAATGTATATTTTACATAAAGCAAATTATTTTAACAAAGATTTATTTATTAAATAAAGCGTTGACTGTGATGATATAAGTAATTCCATTTATTATCTATTTAAAGTTTTTCTATTTCAGCCAATCATCTCAACAATATCATAATTATTACCTAATGAATCCATGATTTTTTTAATGTTATTCTACGTTTTTGAAACCATTTCAAAATATCACATTGTACCTACATAACAATTATATATACATACATTACAATTACTTGACGTATCTACTGAAAGTATTTGGCTAGTGTAAAATATTGTGTTATATTAATAAACCACCTTTATGATTAAAAATGTATCAAAGGTGTTTTATTTAACCTAATACAAAGATAATTAATTTTAAATTTCATTTAATTATATAATGACAACAAAACGTAAAATAATTCAATATCCAAATTGCTATATTTTTTCCGATATTTATTCTCACTTATTATTTATATTATATCTTATATTTATAAGATGATATTCTGTACTATCTTGACTATTTCAATATTATTATACTATTATGTTATGATAACATTAAGACTGTAACTCTTTATATTATAATCTATGATCTATTCAATTTATTCAATAATAATACAAAACTATACAAGCTAAGGTAAAACAATTAAAAAAACGTTTAAAATATCAACATTATTGATTAATTAGAACAAAATTATATTGCTAGATTTTTTTAAATGAATTTCACGTATTTCCATCAATTTTTTTCAACGTTTTTGATTATTTTTTTTGAGGGTATATACATGCAAATTAAAAGCAATTGATTTTGAAATTACAGCTCCTATTAGTTTAGAAATGTTTTCCAACATTAAATATTACCCATCTACTCATTATATGTAACAACGTAACAGATACTTATAATATTAATTATCTTAGTAAACAATCCGATGCGCCTTCGAAATCTTAATGAGAACTAATTTAAAAACGTTTATTTTACTTGACAAGTAATGTAAATAAAAGTAAAATATTGTACATCTTATAATTTCAAAGTTAACACCATCAAATGAAACAAATAAATTAATGCAATTAATGAACCAGCAACATAGTTGAATCTTTAATACGATTTGCTTGACTTTTAAAAAGACTCACTGATTATATCATTCTTTAAACGTTCAATAATAATAAAAAATCCCTTGTTATAGAATGTTACATAATCAGCCTAATCATGGCGCGTTTTATATCATTAATTATAAAAAATTAGTTTGATAAAATTTTGCACGCTGAAATAAAAACCTCATATACATATATGAGTATATTGTATATATATTGCAAATAAGAAATCTATTATTAATATTTTATTTGTATTATTATTTTTTCTAGAAAGTATTAAAAATCTGTCACATTGCGCTAGAACATGCACATATTACAAAATATTAATTTATTAAATAAACATAAAAAGTCGTTTACGTAAAAAATTTTGCTATCTATAATCTTTTATTACCTTTTTTTAATTTTTTTTTTTATGATTTTTTAATAGACTTGATTATTTGTATTTAGTGAATGAAAAATCATTTCATAATAGATCGAGTGTATATCAATGTTATAAAAATTTGATTTTTAAACACTCATAAAAATTCAATTTGACTTTTCAGAATACATTAATTTAAGATAGACAAACTTATAAGTAATTTTGTATTTAAATTTTTAAGTTTTTTGACCTAGCAAACATTTTTTTATAAATATAAATTGTTAAAAAAACTGATATTAATCGAAAATTGATTGTGCAAATGATGGCCTATTACGTATGCCTGTCAATAGCTGAACATGTCGAGTCAAAATACATTGAAAATGTAAACGTGTATAAAAAATGCTTTTGTAAACATTTAGTGAAATTCGCATATATATTATATACGGTAATTTGTTTTAGAGTTACACCAAAATTTAAAATCTATTTTCTCAAAAACCAATTTTGCATAATAATTCTCGTTTTTTCTTAATTTTTAATTTTTTTTTCGTTTCCCGGTGATATAGAAAAGTACTGGGATTTTAAATTTTTACCTCTCAATTGCATTTATCTAGATTCACTTTTCCATCAAAAAAGATACATACTCGTCCTGAAGTTAAAAATCTAAGCATTATTTTTTTAAATTATCATGTACAGAGACACATATAAAAAAAACTCACACATCATTGAAACATTAATACATTCATCGCTCCATTCAAAGTCTAAAATTAAAAGAGATCATATTCTAGTCTTAACTATATTACTAGATGCCTATATTATTGTTAAAACGACTATTTGTCTCATTCTTTATCGAACTTAAGGCGATATCTAGCGGATTATTTGGCTGAAGCTGGTAGGAACGTTTTTAAATAGAGTGCGCTTCATTGTTTCTGAAACAAACTTATGGTGTAAAATAAATTCCCTTATAAAATATGGTTTTAAGTATTTTTCCTAACCGTAACCCTTTTAGTAAAGACGTATTTCATGATATACTTTTGGATGATACCTATTGTATGGTCATAATATAGTATAATATCGTAAAATGAGAAAAACAAATCTCCATCCAGAACATTTAATTATGATATTGTTTTCTTTTTCTTTTAATTTATGTTTTTTTTTTATCCATGGCTTAAATCCAATTATGATTCTGTATAACTACTTATTTTGCTTTTCACAGTGCTTATGATGACTACTTGAAATTTAAAAATCTGATCTCCCCAATGCACCGACCAGATTCACTTCCTAACCGAAAAAGCTACTGAAGTTGAAAATCGAAGCATTATTTCGACAACTTATCGTGTGTACACAGACAAAAAAAAAACACACACACATCATTTTAAAATCAAAATATTCATCTCTCCGCTCAGAATCTAAAATATAATATGTAGATATTATGTGTTCATAAAATATTATTTAAAGGTTTTTTTTTTTTTTTTTTTTGATCTCGTTGATCTGCTGACCTAAAATTGTTTCCAATTGAGTAATTTATAATGTCTATTAATAGTTTTATAATATAAAAAATTGACAATGTTGCCATATGTCTTTAAATGAATTTATCAATTATTTTAGATCACGGTCATTGGGTGTGGGGTGGTACGGTAGGGATTATTTCTGTATATTTGTTTGTAGGTTTTTAAGTGGTTAGGGTTGTAACACGTGTTTGTGTATGTGCGGCAAAGATCTGTTGCTAAAACTCCCGGGTGGTCACCCATCCGGGAGCTAGCAACTGCGGCCGGTACGTACGCTCAGTGCGTTTCCGCAGATTGAGCGTACGACCGCGCCTCACCAAGCCACGAGTTTATTATTGAAATGTGCAGAAATTGCAATCGAATATAATATGTTCACATACATAATAATGTTTTCTTCTACAATTATCAATGTTTTGAATTTAAATCTATCTCTTACATCTAAATTTCGAGTATTAATTACCATATTTTGCATATTGCATATTAAATGTATATAGAACTAAATAAAAATACTTCTCATATTTGTAAAATCTACAAAATTGCTGATAAATGATAGAATGTGTTTGCACATGGTCGTTATACGTATTTATATAATTCCGTTTACGAAAGTCCTGAAAAGGATGTAAAACGTACAATTTATTAAAATCCCTCGATTTAAATTCGTATGCGTATAAGGGTGAAAATTGAAAACACACATCTTGGAGCATTAAGTTTGAGGTACCGGATGGTAGTAGAAATGTTAGCTAAGTTTCCGAGTTCACACTTGGTGAAATAATTCTGCCATACAAATCATAAGCGAAAGTACTTCCTTTTGGAAATCGAAATCGTTTACTATAAATTAATAATTTCCTGACAGATTTTTGTCGTTGTTATATTGTGTGCATAATATTGGGATGTCTTATACCACGTTTGAAGTTCACATTTTTATTTTTAAAACGCATATTGAAATTCAATAAATGTTTAACTAAAAATGTAATAAAAAGTCTGATCTTGGTAATTTTTATTAGGTTTTATTAATCAATTATGATAAACTTAAAAATAATATTAAATGAATTGAGTGATCTAGTTTTCTTGTGCGTGACTCAGGTATAAATTATTTAAGTGGAAGTGATCGCATACAATTATTATCGTGTGCTGTGAAATGTAAACTAATGTAGAAAGTAGGCCTATACTATTATACCGTATTTTACGCCAAATCAGGCAATATCATAGGGATACCAAATTTCCAAAGCGTTTATCAATATTTACATAACAAATATTGCCAATCATGGACGAATAAAAAAATATTAAATACTTATAATCTTAAATTTGAAAAACAAACGAATTTAAATATTCTTCGTACTATCTAAGAGATTTTCTAGATCACCTCGTATTCTTTAATATTTATAAGCATGGCCGCAATTTTATGGTGCTTAAAAATGGATAAATATGCAATAAAAACAACAAAATATGCAACAAAAAAAAAAAAGAAATTTACTAACTAAACATTTACGTCACTTACAATTGACTATACAACGCATTCAACGCTCGTTTGTTGATAATTAGCGATTAATGACTTTAGAAATCGATGAAAAAAACAAACAAAATCAGCAGATAGCATAAATTAGAACCAAGTACCTAATACGAAATTATCGTAATATTCTATGCTACCTTTATATTTTTGATGTAATTGTGCGGCATTGCAACAGCGTAATTGGTTTATTTACTTGATCTATACATTTAAAATGTATTTGAGTTCGATTGACAATATTCTAAAACACTGTTAATAAAATATAATTTCATAAAATATTATCGATTTTGATTCAAAACAGATAAAAATATAAAAAACTAAAAAATCAAAAATATGCAAAAAAAAAATAGCAAAATAAAATGTTTAATTTGAGTTCTCTGTATCATGAAACATATTTTTAGCTTACTCTGCTATTTTTTAAGTATCTCATAAGAAATATGCAAATGCTATAAAATCCCAACACTGATTTTAAGTTTTAGGAGATGTTACTAGCTATATTCCCAAGACTAGACAAACAAGACATCCCTCCAAACTCTAAGGAACGACGAATAAAGTTCAGTTACTAATTTTTCATACAATAAGTCAAGAGTAGATGGGTAGGTACATTATATTTTTAATTATGTTCAACTAGATATAACTTGTTATATTATCAATATGAGACTATAGTCCGTGCCACGAGAAAATACAAACGGTGGGCAGCCAATTATTTTCGTTCATTCTCGCACATCCGTCGCTGTATAAACCAGTCCTATGGCACGTAATGGAAGATATGTGACCTTAAAATGACGGAGTTCGTACATTGGATGCGAAAGCCATATTATACGTTTTATCGTGGTACTTAGTATAGTGCTTATATTTAATTATCAATGCTTACTGCATTTTTTCTGTGGATTAAAAAGTTATAACGCCATTGGTAATATTTTAAAGCAAATTTTATTAAATTATTTTATACCACATTATAACAATTTCAAATAGACATTGTTATTGTATGGTTTAAAATCGTTTTAAACATTGTATTATTAATTCAAGTACGAAAA
Source organism: Diuraphis noxia (assembly GCF_037042655.1). Taxonomy (NCBI): domain Eukaryota; kingdom Metazoa; phylum Arthropoda; class Insecta; order Hemiptera; family Aphididae; genus Diuraphis; species Diuraphis noxia. Next base: position 58,610,185 of record NW_028301711.1, read on the forward strand.
ATTAAAATGATTCATGTGCGTATGAAACTGTGCTATTTTAGATAAAAAAATTGAAACTTAGAGTAATATTATTTGAAGAATGCAAATGGATTCAATATGCGTTATAAAGTTTGTTGGTGCGAAAATAACAATACGCGCTAAAGTTTTATTTTGGGTAAGTTTTTCGCTGTCAAAGTATTGCCATTGTAAATCAGATCAAAAACTTATGCCAAATTTAAATAAGCCTTCTTTGTTTTGAATTGAAACTAAGAAATTAAATTCAACTATATGTATAATATACCTAACCATATTTTACCTCATACATAGGTAACCTTTTGGCCAATTAAAACTTCAGTCAGATTAAAAAAAAAAAAAAAAAAAAAATGTTTTCGCATACTTATCGAATTATTTAATTTTATTTAAATTAATTATTTTTCAAAGATCGATAAGTTTACTGGATTAAACTTTAATTGTAATTGTTTTGAGTATACGAGTATATTATAATAATTGAAATCAAATTTCTCAAACTAGTAGTTATAATGTTAATTTTTAGTACCTAGTTAACTTCCTTGAAAATAACTATTAAATCCTTTAAATAGAATAACTATTTTCTTAAAGTGTTAAGAATTTTATCATGGAATATAATGAAATATAATATTAGTTATACAATATACATATAAATTGTTTTTTTTTTCAATCCAATAGAATTATTGCTATTAGTGAATAATTTATATAGAAATTCTATAATTTAATACTTAAAATTGATAGTATATATTTTCTAATATCATAGTACATAAAAAATGAGATTCAGTTAGTCTCTACTGTTTAATTTATACTTTGATATATCTATAAATGTATCTATAAATTTAATAGAGAATATCTATTACACAAGTATTCTTGTATAATTAAAAATTACCACGGAGAAAAAAATGATATGCCATTGCACCCTTAGAATTTTTAAACAGGGAATGTCATACATTACTATATGTATAATGAATCGAATCGCACTGGACTGTAATTAAATTAATGATTTTTTTATTACATATTAAGTACTACAAGTAGGTACTCCATCCATAAAACTGTTTTTGTGAAACTACATCAACGAGGATGTTTTAGGTATGTGCATCTAATATTTTTAACACTATAAAAGTTGTTGACAAATATCCAGCAACGCACTGAGTACTATTTGATGTACGCTCCAATTGAAGGAAACTACCCTTAACGATGTAATGATAATTTACATTATGGTAAAGGTTAATTAACTTTTGCATAAATTAATATTTTTAATTTAATTGTCACGTTTATTTCCACGTACAACATGCTCATATAATTACGACACGATTTGGTCTAATTGAATATCGTTGATTTGTTCCACGAGTGAGTGAACTAGATTAAGGAATTCCCCATCGCTTAACTTTAAAGGAAATAATGTTATACGATTTTATTGCCAGTTGTCTTCTCTATAATATTTTAATTGAAGTGAGTAAACGTATACAAATCGTGTACAACAAATTTTGAACGGTATTATTTTTCATTAGAGGGATTATAATCGTCTGTTCACCACAATACAGTTATTAAATTCTAAGATTACGAGGAAATTAATTATTTCATACTTCTAATTGGATTTATATATAATAATAAGGAATATCGTTTATATTAAAATAAACATAAATAACACCGGGATAATGGATGTTATAATAAAATAGACCTTTAGCCTCACTGAATATGATTATAGGGTAAAGTACATGGCCCGAATGATGATCGTGGTTATCAAGTATGAATCGAATTCCCCCATGTCTCCCACCAATGGTTAAATTATAATTACGTAATAAAAACTTTGATGAACACGTACGTATATTGTAATGTATTGTCAATAGCTACCATACGACTACACTCGATGTGGTCCACCAAAAGTACCTTTGGGGTAAACTGAGTTAACAATGTTATAATTATATTATGCGTTTGATCAACGTATCGATGAAAAAATACTATCAGTGCTGGTATATTTGGGGGCAAAGGATCACAATTGCGCAGGACTAAAAGTTTCTAGGAGAGAGAATTGTAGAGATCGTTGTATCAAAAATTATTATAAGTACCTATATTACATATTTTACGGAATGATCTTTAATAAGAATATTATGGCGTGATATTATAATACATAAATAGCAAAATATTTCAACAAAGTCACATTTAGTATATTTTGTGTGGCACTCGTTCAAATATTTTAATGAAACGCACATTCAGTATGTACCTACTTTAAAGGGTTAAATCATAAATCTTACATCAGTCATGAATGATAGTCTCTTAAGTTCTACAACTATAATAAACTAGTTGACCCCGTTTTAAGTTATAATGAGATGATTGAAGATTTTCCCAAAGTTAAATGGCTCATTAAAAAATCGAATTCAGCTTCTAATTTTAATAACATTATTTAAATTAAACTATTTAAACAATAATTCTCTAATACTCTTGAATAATTGTGCGTTATGTTATAGGAAATCATAGACAACTGGGAACATGACTTGTGATGCCCCTGCAGCATATAAAAACGTGTTCCTAGGATGGTAGCTAGGCACGGAACTCATCAATGTATATTTCTCTGTTGGACAGTTTAGTCGCTTTCATAAAAATTGATCGCTGATACACACACAGAAACTCGAACAATATACGTACGTAAATTTCATGTACACATACATAATAATGTATCAAACTATTATGTACGATTGAAAGCGAATCGTTTAGAACGTATAATTATGCAGTTGTAGCGGAAATGGCGTTTCCGGAGACCGTTTGGCGCGCACGATGGCCATCAGTGTGTGTTTTTGATGCATTAAAAAAATATATAAACGTAAAAAAACTCCAACAAAAAACGCTCCCTTACCACCGCCACTACCGAAAGATTTATACGCGAGCCGTGAAACGGGTCCCGGAAAATACGATCGCGTCACAACTGCAGCCGACAATAAGTTATCAGATGACCGGAAATAATATACGCAAACACACACAAGTACATACTCACACGCCAACCCGTATAATATGTGTATGCGTGTCGCACACCATATTTACGCGTGTACGAGCTAAATAGGACCAGCTGTGGTATTTCCATTGACATTCATCATGTGTGATATATATGTATATATATTATTGTTATTATTCCAACTAGACCCACGGACGCCACCGCACGCACCTCAGCCCTTGTCCGATAGCCACACGCCACAGCCGCCACAGTGTTTGCGTACATTTTTTTGTTACTAATATTATTTTGTTTTGTCGTTGTTTTGTTTTTTTTTCGTTTCCATCCATGCAAACACGAGCGTTTATAGTTTTATCTTTTATTTACGACTGCAACCACCGTCACATTTTGAGTTTTTCACTCCGGGATATCAAATTATAATCGTTTCTCCGCGGATATAACAACCAACGTCACAGCGAGTGCCAAAAAATCCCCGCGACAGCTCGCTGTCGTTCTCAGTACTTTGCTCATCTATTTAACGATCACAATCGTTAACGTAATTTTTCAACTACTTCTGTGAATTTTAATTTCAACGATGATTTCGGTTTTTATCACTGTGAATAATTATTATATTATGATTTTCATTGTCGCATATCATTATTTTAATGGTTGTCAAACAATACGTGATGTTCAACACCACGTTTTAATAAAAACTGAATACAAAACAAAAATAATAAAACCTTAGTTAAAACCCTTCACTTTTATGTTATACTACTTGAACTGATAATATTACCCAGGAAGCATAAAAATAATATATTGTAAAATAAATCATAGTTAAATAATGGGACGAGTTTAGAATGCACTCGGGGCGTTAATATTGTAATAGAAATATAGGCTACGCACAGAAGTGTTTTATTTTCCCGGTTGTAGACGGGGTGAGAATGAAATTGGGTTGCTAGTTTTTTGAGATTTATGGAATACTTATCCCACCCCATTGCTTACACTGTAGGTACTCTCGCAGACTATTTTGCATATACCGTTGAGGCGCGTGCGCAAGTGGACCCTATTAATGCATTTCCATGCAGTTTTTAAACTTATTATAACGCCTCTTCAAAAATAAAATATAAGGTGTTAAAATAATAATATTAGGCATTTATCGTGGAAGGGTTTTTATTTATGCCATCTGATCGCATCCAACCACAGTGCATGTAAAACGACCCTATATAATGCCATTATTATACAATTTGTAATTTAATAATAATAATAATAATAATTTTATTAATTATATCATATTATAAAATACAATATAATATTATTATTATATAGATCGATGGCGTACGATTATGATATTTACGACGTGTGTGCATCTTTCCCTTGGCCTACTCTATGTTGTTTGGTTTTTTTTTTTACTAAATAAACAATTTAAAAGATTCCTTAACGCACACCATTTCAGTATAAAGTCATATATACAGCATGGTGATATACAGTTATCTTTTATTTAAGTCCCTAAGATGTCAATTGGATAATATTATAATATACCTACCAGTCAAACGTAATAATATTTGTATTTTAATTAATTTATGCTATATAATATTATTGAGTGATCACCAATAGATTTTATTTTCATTTCGGCTAATCATCGATAATTATTGCTTTTCCTTTAATCGACACTAGTTCAGTTATTTTGCTTAAAAATACCTACTGATAAAAAAGGTATTTTTTTTGTCACTGAACCTTTATATGACATTAGTTCAATAAAGCTTGAAATTGTATGTATAATTTGTATAAAAAAAATATATTTAATACCATTTTATTCAAATACGCATTGTATTGCCGAAACGGAAATTATTATTAATTTACAGTTAGCCTGTTGAAACAAAATACTACTTACTACTCGTAGACTTCTGTCATAACATACAAGTTGATAATCATGTAAAACAAACCTGATCCTGAAAAATAAAAATAATCTACATTTAAAATACAATAACATATTAAAAAAATACGATTGTTGATGATGTTATATCATAATGTATTAAAATTTGTTTTAATAATGTCTTGCTAGAAACTTATTACGTATACAAAGAGAGGTAAATAGGTAGGTACTATCATAAAATTCATAATAATATGGTATACAGTATTTATAATTTGATAGTACAAAAGTTTATAGTTTAATACGTACAACTCACGTGTATAACAATATTATAAAATATTGCAGTATACATATCCAAAAGTATTTTATAGTATACCAACTACCAAGTACCTACTTATTATGTATGATAAATTAATATAGTGACTTAAAACTTTATTTCTTAAAGGTTTTATATTTTTTTCCATCAAAATAAATATACTCAGTTGTATGTGAATTGATCGTCACAATAAGTGAAGATTCTAATCAAATCATGGAGGTTAATCTCAGACTAACATGGTTTTAATCACATTTGAAAAGAAGAAAAATATTACGATTTTATATTTTTATTTTATTCTTGTCCAGTAAAAAGCATTGAAAATGATAATGTTTCAAAATTAAACAGTCGTTGGTTTATAAGCCAAAGCCATAACATTTAATATTTGATATTCAGACTTACTGATATAATTTCTGCAGGGCTTAATCGATAGCAGTAGCAGTAAACAGGGTGGCGATTTCATATAATTTGTATTTCATAGTGTGATGTAGTTAAGTAATTTTCGTAAAAAAAAAATCATTTCATGTGTTTTTAAAAGCATTGTAAGGCACGTTGTTGAATACTAATTTATTTTGGTTTTTAAAATTTACACGTATATTAACATTTTGGGGTTCACGATGGTGATGCGAAAAAATAAGAAAAAGTAGAAAAACGTGTAACACGCAGAATTGAATGACTTTCCACGTCCCCTGGGTATTTCAAACTTTTAGTCCCAAGACGACTTGCGCAGAGGACCTGTGAGCCGCTCGACCGTAAAAAACCGAGAACTCTGATGCCTGAAACTACCAAAATAGTTATTGATAAAAAAAAAACAAACATTGATGGGTGCGGCAGAAATGAATTCCAGAAAAATTCCTCCCCGTGACAGGTTGAAGGAGTGATAAAAATAATTCTTGCCAAAGCTAACCTCCGGACATGGGATTACAGCACGATGCCCGTCTTTTAGTGACATCGTTTCAATGTCTTTGATCCATCGAACCGGAACACAAAAAAACCTAAATAGCATATCATCATCTCGTTCATGTTTGAATCTAAATAGCCCTTTTTTTGTTGAGAATGAGCCTATATATCAATATCATATAATAAGACCTAAGCACTCGTTACACAAGCGTTGGTATATTTTATTTGTACAATTTTTTATGCATAGGTATAAATGAGAACAAATATAGTATCAACGGAATAGATATAAATTCAATTAATAATCAATAAACATATGTACGATACATAATTATCCGAATTAATGTAGGTACATTAGTATTATTATAAATATATGTAATACATTATAATCCATGTTAAAAAATTATAACATAAATAATATAACAATATAATAGAATAAATATTGGGTATAAATTTGTTATTTATTAGAAATACTTAGTGTTATCATTTATTGCAATATTAGAAAAATGTTTGTGTGGTTTTATGCATGAAGTTTTATATTTTAAATTTTACAATTAATGTTACATTAAAACACAAAGGAGATAAAAATACACAGAAAAATCTTTTTTATATTTTTGACATCATCAATAATCACATCAATACACAGATAATTAATAAAACTTTAGGTTGTAGATTGGTTTTGTTGAAAAAAATAAAATCTGTTTCTTAATATTGTACTTCGTTTTCCAAATGGATGTTGTAATTTTTAAATAGCAAGTCATATTCGTAGCATATCTGTAGACAACAGATCTGTATATGTTTTTTGAAAAATTAGTTTATAAAACAAGTCTATCAATATATTTAAATATGTAAATATCTATAACCCTTCTCAATAAACCATACTAAAAGGATGACATTCGAATGGTCTATAAATTAACTATAATAATGCAAGGTCTCATAAAACATTTATTAATTTAAATGTTCACTAAAATGTTATAGACATTGGTGATGAGACACTGATTCATAATTAGGGACCATTCATTAAATGTTTAGTAATTATATATGCGAACCGGCATAATAAGTGCTATAATATACCTTTAAGGCTTTAAATTATAATCAAACAGTAGATGCATCTTTTCTAAAAACATATTATAACACCAGTAATCACGGTTTTTCTGCTACTCTCCCCCACTATCGTATTATTTTCTACGAACCTGCAGGATAAATACATAATATACCACATAGGTACCGTGTTTTGGGTGAAATGGTGAATATAAGTATACCTAAGGGTAACTTTGGGGGCTAAACTTTTGAAAATTAAATAAAAAAGCATATTATTACTTAATCACCTAAAGATATTACATTTTTAATGAATTTAAGTGATTAAAAAACATAATATTATAATTTATAATGTAATACTCTTTGCTGCATACATAAAGAAGAAAAGCTGTGCTATGTATGTGACTAAAATCGACGTTCAATAATAATTGTCAACTAATGCGGTAGCGTAGTACCAGGAATTTTGGTTGTATGATGGCTTAATTTCATTAAAAAATCTCCATTAAACTTTCCTTTACATATCATTTTTTTATAAAATTATTTTTTTATATTATATTATAACTTAGATTAAAATAAACAATGAACACGGGAATGGCTCTGGCCTCCTTAGCCCTCCTCCCTAACTATGCCTCTAGACTAGTGGCGCAGAAGTATTTAAAATATACTATAACATGAATTTCTGATGATATTGTATTCTTTTTCATAAATAAAAATTATATACAGAAGACCTCTGTACTCATAAACTTGTACGTTTATTGTTTATGGGTGTGTCTAGGCGATCGCTGTGTATATTCACATACACGTTCACAGTTAATGAGGTAGTTTTTAGTACAGGTTTCATCCCCCATGACACCAGAATTGCCAAAAAAAATATCTTTATTGTTTCTGTGAGCCAAAATATAAATAAATAAATAATGGTTTACGGGAAGAAAAAAATTGAAAGAGCCACAACCGGGCGTCCAAACATTTTTTTGCTGTAATGCCATCACATTATTTTTGTTGAACGCAGCAAGGAAACTATATGTATTGAGGTAGTCATGCTGTGTCATGATGGCGTTTTTTTTTTCATTTTTTAGTCAGAAATCAAACATTTCGACGGTCGGTAAATGTACTCTAATATTTTTTAGTGCGCTGTAACTCGATTGAAAATTAGATGCAAATCATTGAAAGACACACAGAAAGTATTCAGAATAATAATTCGTATTATGCTATTATTATTATTCCTAATGCATTTTTAGCACCTAATATAAATAATATTATTGTAATTTTCAAACGAATTGGAAAAATCATTACATATTTAAAGATTTTTTTTTGTGTTAATAAATAATTTGTGTAATAACTAACACATTTTAATTTCCCTCGAATCAAGTCAATATGTTCTGATAATCTATGTACCATCATGGCTTAAATCGATTCATCTACACTCTACAGTATTACCAATATTCATTTTAAAGGAAATTAAAAGATTATATTAAAGAAAAAACATACCCCCACATATTTTCATGTGCCTTTATAATAGAAATAATAAATATTTAAAATCATAAATCAATTATTAAAAAATGAATAAAAAATCACACCACTTAACACTAAAATTTGATTTGATTTTTAAACTTTTTATCATCGTTTGTACAAATATACAACCTAAATATATGGCATAACAGAATAAGAACTGGTAAATAAAAATAAAATTATTACTTATTACTTATATTTTTAATATATTTAAAACCTTATTGTTTATGATTTGAAAATATGTAAGTTGATTTTAATATTTTATTCTATATTTTCATCTTTAGTATTAGATTACTAGATAATTAACGAGATTCAAAAAGAAACCCGAAACAAGAGTTATTATAAGGGGTTCTCGCAAATTTATATAATCTATTCCATGGTTGCACTTATTATTTAGAACGAAAAAATAATCGTTAAAAATTAAATATTACGCAAGTATATGTGATTAACACATGTCAATTATATATTAATGGGCCTTGAGCTGAATTATTTAAAAGGTTTTAAGTAATTTATTGATTTGTTTATGAAGGATTGAAGTGGGTATACATTAGATATTTCTAAAGAATAATGGCCCTTGATAAATACTTTGTTCGCTATTACAAGATAATGTGCCTATAATATGCATTCGTGAAAAAAGTTGACTTGTTCATAATACAAAAAAAACAGACAATTTACCTTTTTGTTCAATAAAAATAATAATAACACTTAAACGTAAAACTGTTATTATAAAGCGAATGATAGCTAAGAAAGTTTGCTACACTAAAAAAATGTTTAATACCTACTATAAATTGCCTTAAAAATATATATATTTGGTTTATTTGATAGGTATGCAATGGATTTATTTTGTGTGATTGACGTTTTTCAATCGGACATTAATTTATTATTCTATTCATGTTTGCCATTGCGGGTTACATAGTATAGGTACACTCAATAAATTAATTTTCAAAATTATATTTGAAAATTATTTAAATTAACCAATTGTTATGCACATATACATTTTACATCTGTAAAAATAAAAAAATAAAAAATAAAATAAAATATGAATAAAAAACAATACAAAGTGTATTGTTCGATATTTAAAAAAATATACAATTTATTGATGAAAATAATCACTGTTATATTTAAAAATATCTCGAATTTATTGATGAGATAAATAATTAATTATTCGTATTACAATACAATTACTAGATATCGTAATAACATTCCTTCAAAAAATATAGTACCTATTTATGAGGGAATTGAGGCCTGAGAGCCCGGTTGGGTATAACTTTTGCAAACTTGCGAACTTCCAAACAAGCCACACATGTTGTAGTGATGTTATTTTTTTTTTAATGAAGTAAATTAGTTCAATCAAATTCATTTTAGCATCATTACCCCTACCTATCAGTTCGTTAACCTAATCACAACAAATACCCTCCACAATGACAAAATATTTTCCATATCAATGAAAAATGCAGATAAAACTGAGAATAAACAGTTATATGATTTTCAGATATGATATCGACTTATGGAAATATTGCTTAATATATTATTAAATCAAATCTTTGGTATCTATATGGTAAATAATATTTACTTTTTTTAAATAATAGCCGTATTATAAAGTTATATTATAAAATTAATATATTATTTGTTTAGTTTAATATAATTTATACTAATTGTTACTCGTCAAAAAGGCCACAGACTCAAAGCCATATGATGGTTCATCTATAGATTTAGATAAAGGATATATTATGATATTTTGATTAAAACATTAAATGATTTATTTTTGAGTGTAATAATAATAATACGATTATTTTTAAAAATATGATACATTTTTTCTTAAAATTTCTTTCAAAGTGCCCAACATTGTAGAATAATGACAAAAATTACATGCAATATGAAAAAAAATAAACTATCTGAAAAAAATACATTGTAAAATATTATAATTAAAATTGTTTGCCTATATTAAAAATAAATACTAATACGTAGGGCTACGGTTAAAAAAAAAATAAAAAAAAATATTAATAATACATTTAGTATTTAGCTTTTAATTTTGAAGTATACAACTAAACACGTCAATGTCATGAAAAAATTATGAAATTATCGGAATTTAGAATACCTAGTAATAAACATAACAATAATTAAATCGTAAATATAAATAATTAGTAAAATATTCATAATAATTTACGATAATAATTGTTTATATTATGGACAATAGACAATAAAACATTTAATATAGGATTTAATGATGCCTTGACGTGTATCGTTTGTCCATTATATAATTTCAAAAATTAATCTAATAAATCTAATTTTAATAGCCTATGTAGGCTCTGTCGGACTGTCCAAGTTGTTTTATTTCCGTTTTCAGCTATCTTTAATGATTTAGTATTGAAAATAATTATTAAAAACAACAAACATAGCTTGAGACCCAAACATAACATTTCTAGAGAGCCTGGATGGGTATGGCCACCTACCCACCCTGTCAGTTAACTCTTGTACCTATGCCTCTCAATTACCTGTCCAACATGCTATAGTAGTTTTATAAATAAAAACATTGGCTTATAAAATATCAAAAAAATATTCTCATTGAAGTGGTACGCATTATCAATATAAACTAAATTGTATTATTAATAGAAATAATTGTACCCATAATATGATGAAATGTTTTCACAACAAAAATTACTTATTGTGACCTAGATACTCGTGATATAAATTTTGCAGTGAAAAATACTAGCAGATTCAGATTTATTATATTTTTGGGAAAATTTGTAAGACTATTACTAAAATATGCATTAAACATTATGTAGATGTATTATATATGGTATATCGTGTTATTTCGTTATTGACATAGTATACATACTCGAAATTAACGTTATCGTTTTAGAGAACTATCATTAGTATAGGTAGTATAACTAACTTCGAACATAATAATGTTACAAACTTTTCGTATCGAATGTGTATCAAATCATATAGCCATATAGTACTTATAGTTGATACATGCACGTCATGTATTACTTTACGACATTAGCATTGTGCCGTGCATCAACTGTGCCATTTTCTCGAACGTAGGAAACGACATTATTTTTTTTTAAATATTTGTATAACCGTTGTTCAGAAGTCTGGATTCAGACATTAAGTACCGGAGTAGGAATATTTTCTACCTTTTAAGTATAAACGACTAGCTGATTCTAAATGACGTCAAATTAAGTACATATCCCTAAATTTATATATTCTTAAACCACATTAAGTGTAAACTGCATAGATTTTTAACACAGTTATTTTGGTTTATTTGAGAAGATATTAATTAATATTAAAGGACTAAAATTATATCAAATCATAAAAACTATTTTATTTTATAGAATCGATGGAAAAAATGTAAAAAAAATATAGTCTTTCGTGAATCAACTTTACACAAAATTTATATCTATTGTAAATTAAACAGTAAATAATAAAAATATGGTAAGATACTCTATAGATCTTTCTTAATCTAATGACGATTATTTTTTTTTGATTGGGAAAGGACTGTAGATTTGCATAAATATCATCCGTTTCATGCCTTTATTTTTATATAGTAAATATAGATATTATATTAAAAATAATGCCTTAATACCCAACTTTGATCAATTTTAAATTAATATCTATCTTATATCTATATATAAATATATATAAGCTTTCTTATGGAACTAAGAATAAGTAGGCAGAAAAACATAGTGGATGAAAAAGAATATACTTGAAATTGGGTATTATAGAACATTACAACAAAATGTCTATAGACAAACAGACCAAAAAGAATATAAGACCAGGATAGGTGGAAAATGAGTCAAACTTAGAAAAATTAGACTTGTAAGATTATGGTTAAGTTTTAATTTAAATATTTAAAATGTATATATATATATATTGACACGATACGCAGCGGCAGCCAGTACTAAGTACAGGTACCGCAGCGACCGGTCTACGGCTTAATCAACCACCACCACGGGTGACAACGACGCGACACCGTCAAATCTCCCTCCACGCCGCAAAGGCTAGGCGGGACGGGAAGACAAGTCGCGCCGGACGCGTACCGGCCGCGGCCGATGAAGTACTTTTACGCGGACCGTCGACAAGAGCCGCACGGAACTAGTACGCCGGCCTTTCGACATTTTTACAACACGTTGTTTCTTTAAACATCTGTATGTGGTTGCACTGTGCAATGTTGCGCTGTGCATGCTTTATATATAGGTTATGTGCATTATGCACAACTGTACAAGTGTTGTGGTCTAGTTTTTTTTTTTTTTAAATAAAGTAAAAAGACTTTTGGAAATTAATTAATGTTCTTATTTATTTTATATGTATATATATATATAGATTAAATTGAAAGAAATGAACGGGCGTATATTGATCTTGTCAGCGCAAGCCAAAATTACAATTGGCGACGAAATAATGAAACGTGCGTGCAAATTAGCTGTTTGAGTCATGTTAATCGGGACAGATAACTGCCGTCTGAGATCTAAAAAACGTGGTTACCATGGCTAATCGAAGGTACAGTAGCTTGGTTGGTCATGTCATTGAATTTAAATTGAAAAGAGATGGTTTTAACGGATGGGTTGAACGTTTTGAGCTGTTTATCTAGCTTAGTGAAATAAATGCTCATAAAAAATATTATTTTTAACCCTGATTCTTTATTACGGAATTTGTGTTAACCTATTGAACCATTTGATAAATCTTATGTTAACTTTGATATCTACCTTGTTATTGGAATACATGAATCTGAAGCCGAATGTAGTCACGGAACGTTTTAAATTTAAGGAACAGAGACAGGGCAGTGAAACGATTATGCAATTCGTTACAGTATTAAAGAAAATATCAGAATATTGTGAGTTCGGCACACATTTGGATGATGCCTTAAGAGATCAGTTAGTATGGGGTATCAAGGATCAAACTACTTATTCAGAAGTGGTTACTGTCGGAGGAGACTTTGAATTTTAAAAAATGTGTGGAATTGAGTGTCGCTATGGAAGCATAGCAACCAATGATGTGAACCAGCTGCAAAATTAAAATCAAGTTGAAGTACTGTACCAACAATCGAAGAACGAGCTTTTGGTCAGCAGTAGAGCGCAGCGGAAAGCAACGTCTATGGGCCTGCAGCAGCGATCAGAGGTGGTTTGTTATTTTTGTGGTCATATATTAAGCCAAAATATTATAAGTTTGAAGATTTGAATTGTACACAATTTAATAGGAGAGGTAATTTAAAAAAAAGTCAGGATTTTAGCATAGTATGTTACTATAGGGACATAGGCTGGTTATTCCATTAAAGTTTCAGGAGATTTTATTGATGGAATTGCATAGTTCTTATTTATTTCATATATGTGATAACCAATTATTGACAAAGAAATTGATTTAATCACTAAAAAATGTAGAGAATGTGTTTAATATAGTGATAATCCACCAAAAAAGTCAATATTACACAATTTGCCACAGCATGAGGGATCAGATCAACGGATTAATTTAGATTTTTTAGGGCCTAATGGGAAGATGTAAAAAGTCTGACTAGACACAGATATTTAAAGATTTATGTTATCTTATAGTTATAATAGTACCAAGCATTGTACTACTGGTATAACACCAGCTAAATTGCATATTGGTAGGATGTTATTTACATCTTTTGACAGATTGGTGCCGAGAGCTGAATACAGATATCATAATAGTATGTTGGCAGCTAAGAGAGTTTATAAGGGGGAGGGGAGGGGGTAAAGTTAAACATTTTTAAATTGGGTATAGTTTAGCTTTTTGATGGTAAAAAAAAAAAATTATCAGTTAAATAGTTCCAGAGATTAACCCAAACAAACGAATAATGTTAAGATTATACGATACATTATAGACCGTGATTTGAATAAAAAATTAACATGGGGCAAAACATAATTTGCGTAATCGGTCGGAATTGACAAAAATACACTTCAATAATAATCTGAAAAATACGTAAAATATTCTAAACAAAATTTAACTAAACGTTATCAGCCGACTGATATATTATTATTTAATGCATATCTTGTTGAGTTTAGTCATTGTATACGTTGCACAACAATAAATATAAAATTAAAATATGCTATTATGATCATATATAATATATAAGGAAAATTTAAACAATGGATATAGAATCTGTATAGAATGTGATATATATATATATATATGTTAAATTTCATGCTTTATATATTTTAAAATAAGAATAAATAAATAACTCATACAGCTGCAGCCGCCCACAAAATAAAAATAAATATTGCTATAAACCGCTGTTTAGAAGAGCGACAGAGATAACTATATAAATATACCTACGTTATGTGATACGGATGCCTTCGGCTCCAAGGTCACGATTAATTCTTATAATATACGATATTTTTTCTATTGTGAAATATATGATGTAAAAACAATTACAATGAATATTTTTTATAATTTTCCACTTCTTGATTTTTTTTTGCACATTTGATGTTTACTCAAAAAACTTGAGTCATATTTAATGAGTGCTTAAAAACTGACTGTATTAACTGTAATTTCAACATTGTTAACATTGGTATTCAATAAATTTAAATAAATACATTTTTATTAGTAAATAAACATTTCGTACAGAATTAATATAAAAGTAATAATAATAATAATTGTAATTTTGTTCAAAAGTATTTAATTTTAAGATTTGTTTTCATATTTTTTAAAAATTTGTAAAAATAAGTTAATAATATAATTAAATTTATTAATTAAATTTATTAATTATAATAGCAATATCAACTGTAACCAATGACAACAAATCAAATAAAACGCGAAATGTAAAAATTTGATTTTGAAGCGTATATCCATTACGCACTTAATTATAGAAACTTGACTTAAGTATACCTACGCACCCAAATTCTTACAATAGTAAGATGTAAAATATAAAACATGATTTAAAAAATAAAACTTTCACTCGAGGGCTAGATATTTCTTCTGTTACCTATTATTTAATCCAGCCCTTACTGTGCAGTACGTCATTTGTTTTGATTGTTGTAATTATATTATGTTATTTAGGAACCCACCATACAATAATAATTTATCATCTCGTGACAGTTTTTATTACCGAATTCAAGAAAGGATTGTGCGGTGAAACTGATGCGATGTATAATATAGACGTCTACGCATAAAAAGGGTAAAACGATTTCTGTGATAACTACCTGTCCCACCTTATTCTAACCTCAGTTAACGAAGTTATTTTTCATTTGGACATTATCGTCTTGAAAAGTAAATACCACGGATCACCGCACGTCCATATTACGTGGTGAATCGTTTTCAATTATGCGTCCGATGCTGATTTTGAATAAATAAATTGTCAACTCGAATGGTAAAATGTATACTCATCGGAAGGAGAATTATGGCTGCTTAAAATATATACCTATACGAATGCCGTGATTTATGCGCGAATTTTTTAGATGTGATTAATTGTGGTACACACTTGCAGCTATGAATCGCCGTATACAATTCACCGACATTTATATTTACAGTCAAGTTTTTCATTAATATTTCTTAGAATCTGTTGAGGTATTTCTTTTATTATATCGTTTATTACGTGTCAAAACAAACTTCGATCGAATACGTATAGATAATTATACTATTATTATTATACGCTCAAGACAGTGAGGACCAGATGTACAGAATACTTGGATTATCTTTCATTATAGAGTGTTTGACTTTGGTTTTATATAATCTTTATACAGAATTATATAAATTATAATCTGTGCATAGTAATACAATACATTTTCAAATTAAAATTAAAATTAAGTCCTATGTTAAATTTAGTCCAAATTTCAAATTTCTTGACAAAACTGTAGAATATTAATCTTAAATAATTTACAAGTAAGATGATCGATTTTTTAGAAAATTATTTTTATTCTAATTATCAAAAAGTTTTTAATTTCTAGAAAATTAAAAATCGTTCTGGTGACAGCATAATTCAATTTTTATAGAATCACAGCCCATATTTAAAATTTAAATCATTTTAACTTAAATACTGTCTTTAGTTTTATCTGACAATAAAATACGATGTATGCGTTATACATTATGAGTGGCTAGAATAAAATTACTATAATATTCATATTTTATATTATGATCTTGCACAATGTGAATCTATTAAAAATAAACCTTTCATTTATTTGTCAATTGTCATACTCTAATAAAAGGTCACCGAAATATCATTATACTAAAAACCGACAACTGAATTTCCATTAAATTAAAGAAAAATTAATTTAATTGTTACAAACATTAAAATCTTGATACATATTATATGAAGTTGAAAAATAGCATGAACGAATTAAACGTAGGGACATTGGAATTTAATTATTTTAATACGTACATTTTTATGGAATATGCTATTACATAATAGTTGAAAGAAATATAACAGTTTTGTGGAATTTACATCATTTTTTTTTTCACTTTTAATCACTCCCCCCCCCCCCCCCCGGTAATAGGCTTGGTAGTCATACAATAATATTATGTCGTAATAATAATAATATATCGTATTTAACATAATACATATTAACTATTAATGTATAATAGTTAGTATGCTACGTTTATATTTCGATCGTGTTCGTAAGTTACAATGTTATACTACAAATTTAACGTAGTATAACATACAAATTTAAAGCGTTCTGGTCTGGAAAACTTTCCTTTTCGAGTACTAGTTTTATGTTATATGCGTGTATGCATGAATGGAACGTTAAGATTTGTTTCCGCACAATGCGCTGAGAATACGAACTGTTTAACTAAACTAAATGAAGTACGTAAATACAAAATACTAAATGGCGCAACGAATTAACATCGTTTACGATTGAATAGCTAAGGGATTTGATATTTTGATATTACTATACCATTGTTATTAATCGTATTGTTATTGTTATAATATACCATCAAACTTGTAATAACATGACTGTACTTATAACAACACATTTTAAATATATGTATAATACATTCAATAAAATAGTCTATTGTTATATAATAGATATTTCTATCACTACTGTTGATGTTAAATCGTATCCAGTGACGGAGAGACACCTTGTCAGTTGGTATATTATGTTATAATAATATTATTATAAAGTAATATTTACTATGATACTGTTATGATCGTCTCTCGAATTATTTTAAGTTGGGTCATTACAAGTAATGTTTTATTTTATTATTAGTGCCAAATTTAACAATATATAATACGATATAAAATTTTTATCAAAGCATTTACATTACTAATAGTTAATACCTGTAAAATTATAGCTTAATGAGAAACACCACAGTTAGTACGGGAATAATAATTTATCATTTGACCATTTTGACCACATAAATGTCCATATTTCCAACTAGTTATATTGATGAATTCTTGATTACCTTTAAAATTCATATAGTTAAAATTAATTATAGCTTGTATGAAAGTGCCTAAATTAAATTAATTTTAATTTTTAATTAATTCAAAAATACAAATTAATGATAAAAATCTAAAATATTTATTAAACGTGGCAGATATTGCCATCTTTGGGTTTACTGATCTTTGTAGATATGCAATATGAGTAATATGACTGATTAATTATATGTAGCATTAAATAATATATGTATTAAATTAAAAAGTTTTAATAAAAGTTAATAGAAGACAAAGGATAACAGTAAATAAAAAATTCATATAATTTGTAGTTTTATAAATTTCATTTTTAGAGTTTGATACTTATCACTAATTTAAGATTTGAAATTGAAATTGTTTCAATGATATTACACAAAGATTCAACAAAGATTCAAATGAAACTTCTTAAAGGATCTTACACGATAAGTTTCATCGAAAACCATTTTGGTACATAATATAATGTTATTACTATTAGAAAGGTACTCATATCACATCTGGAAGAACTTTTTACATACCATAGGTTGTATCATTCCACTAAGTGCCTAAGTATATGAAAATGTTTCATAAAAAAGTATAATTTTTAACTATAACTCATTTTGAAATTATGAATGAAACAAGCCAAACAAAGGTGACTAGAGTGATTTATTTTCCTTTGTTTTACGAGAAGCATTATTGTTACAAGAGACCGTTGTTTTATTCTAAGACCTATATATGTAATAGGTACCTAATATATAAAGTATAAAGCCTGGTAATATTGTTTACTCTTTTAGTATGACATTTCCTTTGCCACGTCATTTTTGTATTTTTTTTTATGTGATATTACGGAAAAAATATGATCACAAATGTACAAAATATACCTTAACAATTTTGCACAAGACTTTTTAGATGGTTGTTTATTTTTTTAAATGACAAAATATGTATACTGAAAATTACATTTACCAAATATACACTAATTTTTATAAGTGAATTTTATTTACTGAATTATTGAATAATGGACTGTGGAAAGTATAAAACTATTCGTTGATGATGGAAAATGTACATAATCAAAATTAGTAAGTATACAGTTTTCCTGTGGTGTTGAAATATTTTTTGGAATATTAAAAGTCAACTATTGTACCAAATTAATCTTAAGAAAGTTAATTTTTTTGTTCTTATAGAATTAAGAATTTTTTGCATTTTTCTATGGTAAATTATATAAAAATAAAACGATTAAAGTTTAATATCTTTCGATGGTATTTATCCAAGCTGTATTTAACTGTAGGGAAAAATCAAGAAGAGATTTGAACTTAAAATGAATATAAAAATTGTGCTTTTGTGTTTTTAATAATTTTATATTTTTATATAAACGATACTTATTTAGGTTTTATTTATATGTATGTACGTATTAACATTAAATTAAATTAATTTTAATTCAGAATCACGTTTGTCTCACTGTTATCAATTAATACACGTATCAAATACGAAAGAATAACATACACTGATCATATGCCGTGTACAAGATGTTCTGTCACAAAATGAATTTGTGAACTAGTATCTAAGCTATCATTGTGATTGAAAATATTTTCTATATGTACAATATGTAGATAGTCTAATACAACATATATATATATATATATTGTTACAGCACAATTAACTGTACCATTACTTGGTATGGTTCAATAGATTTTTAAATCTTCTTACTAAAAGTTTAATAAAAAATAGGTATGATTACTTTCATAAAAATAATTATAAATCAATTAATACAAAATTAAATATTAATTTTATTCATACAATATCTAAGATCTGTAATTAATTAAATTTCTTACTCGGTTAGTATTCGAACCTATTGAATATGCAAATAAATGGTTAGGTGATTTTATAAGTATATTGAATTTCAGATTCTCAAAGAAACAGATTTGTTTGTTTTGAGTATTTATTTTCAAAAACGTAAGAAAATAAATTGACCGATTTTTAATTAACCTATTAAAATTATAAGACATAAAAAAAAATGATTAATTGATCGCATATAATAAGTAATAAATGAAAATAAGATAAATTCATACAATTTAATATATATATGATTTAAGATTAACTATGTTTTAAATATTTTTAAAGTATTTTCAATAGTTCAATACATTTTCAATACATATTATTTATTTATTTATTTTTTTTAAATTAAAACTACGTAATTAACTATTACTAAAGTTATAAAAACCGATCAAGATGAAATAAATAATTGTAACTCATTTAAATTTAGGCACATAATATTTTGCTTTCTTACAATTTATAATATACAATTTAACTTTATTTTAACAACATGCATTATATTATATTAGTTAATCCATGTTGTGTTTTAAGATACCAACATCATTTTTATTTTTTATATATACATAGAGAAATATAACAAAAGATGTATATACGATTCTTCAATGATAAAAATTATGTATTATGATGTATTTGTAAAATCGAATTATACTTTTTTTTAACAAATATAGATACTTTCGAAAAAAAAAAAATATAAAAGTGTATGCTACAAACATAGCATAATATAAATTTTACAAGTTTTAAGTAGTATACACATTTATATAACCAAATACCATTTCGTAAAATAAAATAAGTTAGAAAAAAAAATATTATTCAACGAGAGAATTCAATACAAAATTATGAAATATAAAATTGGAGATTATTAATTTACTTTTTAACTTCAGAACACTGACTGGCTTAAGGACTACAGTGTAATTTATGTGCTAAGTAATAATCAAACATTTATTTATGTTCCTTTGAGATATAAAGTTCAACACTGTAATAATTGTATAAATATCAGTGACATATCATAAGAAGAAAAAAATATTTTTTTTCATTAGAAAAATCGAATTAAATTAATTTAAAAAAAAATAAGACATTGACATAAAATATCATGGACCTATATAAAAAATAAAATAAAATAATAAGTTTGTTTATTTATTCACTTGACAAGTATCAAGTATGATAAACTACATTTTACATTACGATATTATACATGTATAATAAAACAAATGAAACATATCATTGTTCAATTAATAATAAAGTATGGCAATTAGCTAAACTAAGCAAGTATGAATATAAACTCAATAAAAAACAAATGAAGCTAATAAAATAAATGAGGCTGTTCATTGCCCAAACTCATCATTCTGTTTATTGAATGTTACGACTATAATTGGTTGTATGTAACTGGGTACAATAAAAAGAATAAGTGAAACGGGAGGTAACCTTAAAATTTAATTGGGATTGCAAAGGAGCATAAGCAGTATCCTTGGGAATATAGATTAGTCTTTTCTTAGTAACGAATCTTTAGTGAGTTTAGGGGGTGAAAATTGGGTAGAGAGGTGATTTTTACACTTTTGTCTCATGTATATTTATGGCCTAAGAACGATTCAATGACAAGTAATTGAAAATTAAAATTTTTATTTTACATAAATAACTATCAAAACTTTAAGCACTAGGCACTGACGGATATCTTAATACTATACGGTTTAACTTAATATAAGTGTATGTATATATTATATAGTAAGCATTAATCAGAGCTGATGATTTTCAAGTATCAAATGCATTATAATTACAATAATTATCATAAGTGACTTTATTTAAATTAATATTACATCCAAATAAAAATTTAAAACAAAAACACTTAACCTTCGAATATCTTGTTGGTACACACCAACAACATTTTTCTACTTAAAGCGTTGCCAATATTTGTTTATGTATGATAAAATATGAAACTAAATATCCCCTGTGCTATAGACATTTATAAGAGAAACGTATATGCCATATTTCAATTAATAATAATAGTGCCTAATATAATAACAATATATTATAAATTTATAACTAATGCAACTTTATAAATGAAAAAAAAAAATATTTATTTTCACTCTCTAGGTTTCAATGAATGTATTGATATCTCTAATTGAACATTTTCCAGTTTTTTTTTTTTTAATCTGTTAACTACAAACCTACAAAAAACCATTTACCTATACATATATTATATATTGTACTAACAAATTATATTCGTAGCTCTTATTGTTCTTAGTTAAGATAGAGACCTACCATTTTGCTTTATTTTGAACTAAAAGTTAACCAAACTATGTAAAAATTATTATTTAGCAAAATTTCTAAAAGCACTTCAGTCGATGTTTTCAAAGAATTATCTTTGTTGGTAATAATGAAAAAAAAACTTAGTTGTGCTAAAAACAGGGAGCAAAAAGGAGTGAAACAAAAGAAAATACAAAAAAATTAAATTACTTTTCGAAAAAAAAGACTAAAGGTATTGACTTTTTTATGTTTAAAATTGTATGTATTATCTAGTTAGTCATCTAAATATTTTTCTGTACAACATAGATGTTATATTGTATAAATACATATATAAATAGATTATATTAAAAGGATATAGGTACCTAATTTATTCAACCCAATGGTCAGTCAAACACCGTGCTATTATGTCATTAAATAGTAAATACACAGTTAGATATGGCATTTTAGATTGTTTGAGTATTTTTAAACAAAAAGAGTTATTAAAAAAAAAAAACAAGTTTGAAGCTTAGAACTTAGTAAATGTAATAAGAATTATTTTATTAGTTGGTATTTTTAATGTTTGATACAAGACTCTCAATGATATTGATTGAATGTATAGAATACTAAAAATTAACAAAAACTTAAGCTTGCAATAGTGACGCAGCTGCTTAACGTATAAAATAAGATACCTGTTATAAATTTATCAATACATTTTCAAGAGGGAAGAATTTTGAAGCCTTATCCGAAGTAGAAAATAAAACTTATATATTATAATTATTACAAATTGAGTTCACAAAGGTTAAATATGACGAATAATAAATTACTTTCTAGCGAGATTGTAAAAGATTATATTTTTAACTTTAAACGAGTCAAAAAATGTATTATCATAATTAAAAATGTTGGAGAAGTAGGTATTAGAATAAATATTTGAACCAATGAATACATTTTTGCTAAAAAAATTTTAAATTTAGTCTACAATGCTATTCCTATTGATTAAGTGTGGCGAGTATAATCCGTTTACTATACTAGTTTACTCATTGGGTCATAAGTTATTATATATTAATATTTAATATACCAAAACCGGAATTTTAAAGGTTTTTGTTAGGAATATTTTAAAGGATATTAAAACTAATTATATAATTAAAACTAACTAATATTAAAACTATGATATAAGGGTATATTATTAAATAAAAAATATAGATTTAAAATATTGAGCATATAATATTATATTTACCCTAATTACCTATGTGTAACGTAGTTTAGATTTTTCAAATGATTAAAATCTGTCACGTTTGAGTAATATTAGTTCAGATTTGAAATTGTGTTTATTTTTTATTTAATTTGATGATAAAAATATTATTGTTTTGTTTTAAAACGATTTATGAGAAAATATGAATTATTTTTATTATTAATTGTAATTTGACTTATTTTTTGTAAATTTATTGTATCTTTGAAATAAGAACATAAATTAAGATTAAGTTCCTCACTAACTCAAACTATAGATAATAATATGTGTATAATAGAAGATATATAATACATATCGCTGTCAGTAGTGGACGTGTTTTGGTTCTCAATTTAGGTTAAGTAGCTGATTTTTTTTTTTACTTAGGTGATTCAAGGTTTATTTACATATTGTAAATGACACATATTGCCAAGAATCCCTGCTGAAAATGAAAACGCAACTTAATTCATTGTTGACGTGTGCTTCACATTATGCACATATTTATTGGAGGGCATAATATTATATTAATATGGAAACGATACCAAAGTTGAACCGTTATAAAGATCTGCCCGCATACTTGCATTTGCACTCATCTATAAGGCTATACCTATATAACGGTACAAGTTTTTATGGTATTTGTTTTAAGGCCAAAACGTGCCCGTATAGGATAATACCCGTCATACGATTAAATACAGTTTACTCTAAAAACATAATATTATAATCAATATTGTTCCTTACGTCTAGCAAGTTAAATAGTTTTGCTAGATTTTAGATAAACATTGTTCTCAAGGATTCTAGATTTTAGGGAATTAGGTTAAAATATTCAGATATTAAAAAAAGTATGATTTTCTATTTTATAAAACTCGTTTTTCATTCATGGTCATATTTTGTTTAGATATTGGAAAATAAAAATGTAAATATTTAATATAGTATATAAATGTATATATGTTTTGTTTTGAAAAATATAGAACGTACAATAAATAAGGAAATAAATACATCCTAAATTTTGTTTTTATTTAATAGTGAATTTAAAGTTCCAAATTTTTAATTTTGTTTTAATTATGTTTTACACTTATGAATAATAATTATCTAAACATAATGCATATAATATTATGTTAAGTGAATTATATCATATGAATTAAATGTATTTTATTTATTAATTGTATACATATTTATGAAATATAAATATATATACATAATTTATTGTGAAGCATTTACATTTCAACAAGGAAACTACATTTGGTTTAAAATTTAAATAAATAGTTGTATAAACACCTTTTGTGTGACGAAGAGAAGATAATGAATAAATAAACTGTATTGTCACAATATTGTATTAGTGTACCCATTGATTCAACTAGAGAGAATGCGTTTCAAATTTAAGGATTATTTATATTACGTCAAAATAATCAGCTCTAAAAACACCGCAAACCACTCTATTATGTGATTGATGTATGTAATATCCTCAACTGCAGATTTTACTTTTTAAGTTCATTAGGTAATGTTTAAATAAATTATTTGAACAAAATCGATATATAAAAAAAAAAATTATTTCACCAAACTCAATAAAAAATACGCTTAATTTAAAGAACTTATAAATTATTATTAACTATTATTATTTATACGTTATTATCATTATTATTATTATTAGCATTATTTTTTAATAATCTATTATAGATTAGTTTTTGCTCTACTGGTGTAAGAAAAATGTCTTCTCTTCACATATTATTATATTATATAATATGTTTTATTTCTATATGCATGTTATTACAGTGCAACAAATCCAAGTGGAAAAATTTTTTTTTTGTTTTTTTGGTCATAAAAAAATGTTTTCTCATTTTATTCATTAATACGTGTAATAAGATATCTTACTAAGGAAAAGTAAAGGTTAGAGTTTAAGATAAAACAGTTAATTTTAAATAAGTTACGTTTTCCAGAAACTCTATATTTATATAATTAGCTAATGTGTACATTCTATGGGAATTTCTTTCTTTTTTTTTTTTAATCAACACCGAATTCGTTACGATGAATTATTAGATGACACAATATTATAATGAAGACGATCTGTATTTGAAGAGTGATTTACCAAGCATGCTGACTCCCTTTTTTTCCTTTAATGACGAATTTATTTAAATTTCTAAAATAATTTGTATGTAGGTAAATCTCGGCAGTCATATGTTGATATAATTATATTGTTGGTATAATTTAATTATTGTCCTGTGGTGATAAAAAAGTTATTTTTTTAAATTGAAAGTTATTAAGCAAATACATTTTTGAAAATGTTGATTTATCTGAATCGAAATTCAAACTATTAGTTTTTGATTTATTCAAATGTGTTCTATGGATTTATAAATAGGGTAATGATAATTAAAGGCTTAGAAACGGTTTTTATCAATTGAATACAGATTTTAAATATTTGTTTTTTATTGGTAAAAAAAAAAAAGATTTTTAAGAACTATAATCACACTTGGTAAATATAATTTAATAACTCAGATACAACTAGTTCATATTTTGAAAAAATTACTTATACATTTTTATTCTTAAAGTTATATGTTTATCAAAACAATTTATGGGGAAAAGAGAAATGGTTCTTTAACATTTTTTTTAATTTTAAATATTAAATTGTTATCACCAAAGAATATTCCTTAAAATATGGTACATGAACAATGGTACATGGAGGTGATCACTTTGTCCACGACCATGGTAGATCATTTTGTGTACCTAACATTATTATTAATTGCAATTCATGTTATGATACCATTCACCATTGAAGTTTATTATTAGATTCTGAGTGGGGCGAGGAATATATTGATTTTACCATGATGGTTGGTCCGTCAGGATGTCTGGCATCACGTTTTGGGGCATTTTGATTTTCGACTTCAATACCTTGTTAGAGTCGAAAGTGAATCTAGTTGGTACTTTGAGGGGTCAAAAGTAAAAATTTCTCAATATTATTCTATTTATCGGGATAAACAAACTAAAAATTAAAGAAAAAACGGGAATTTTTACGCACAATCAGTTTTTGACAAAATCAATTTTGGTTATTGATGTAACTTTAAAACGAATGATCATAGATACATGAAATTTTTACCGAATGTTTCAATAAGAATATTATATCAACTATACAATTTTCAAATAATTGTCTAACCTTAACTAACCTGTGAAGGATTTTGTGAGTTACAACGACAATATTGTGTTTTTGTTAATTAACGAAAGTTATCTACTTATCTATGTACTTAATTCCTATGTTATTAATTTATCTAACACTACTTACAAATTATAATGAATTATTTTACTGGTATTTATACTTGTAAGCAATATGAATAACGTATTTAAATACGTTAGAATTTATTAGAAAATATTTTCAAAAAGAGGTTATTGATTATTTCATATCTCATATTATTATTCCGTTTGAGCGTTCTTTATAATTTCTCATAACGTTTATGAATACATATTTTACCCTCAATTTCAAGCCATTACATGCTGTAGACAGAATAATATAAATGATGAATTTCGTTTCATTTTGTAAATGTTCAAGAAAATGAAGCTCATTTATGGTCACTTATAGCTTGGCTGTTTCAAATGTAAATTTGTGACATTCTTAATAAATTGTTGAACTTGTTATTTATAAAAAAATAAATATTTCACGAAATGCAACAACCTTTCTGTCAGAGTCTTATTTTGTTGAAATACAATTGACTAATGTCTTACAGAGTTATAACTTTTATAACAATATACAGTGTTCATTATATAAATACAACAAACTCGGATTCTTTTTTATATCAGTCACATGTTTACAATACTCTGTGATTTATATATATGTAAGTCAACTCGAATTCATAGTAGTAACCATAATAAATAATTTGGATCTTATGAATTCACGAGTATGTTCTCCAACTCCGTTATGTACCACTTTTGTCTATACATTACGCCGCGTCATATTTGATAGATAATCAAAGTTATAATAATTTTTTTAGAATAATTAATTAAAATTGTACATTCAAAATTTTATTATTATGATTTTTTTTTTTTTTTTTATTAAATATGAAATATTAAAGGAAGCTCACTACTGGAAATACCAACTCATGTTGGCCATTAATAATATAATATGTTTAACAATAATTAGAGTTACTAATATTTCATTGAATATAATTATACAAAACGAGATATTATTGATTCACAGTGAAATATGAAGCTCAAAACACAATATTTTCGTTGTATTTTTTTATTTATAAAAAATAAAGCGATTGATTAAAGCAAAGTTTTACATCTGGACTATAATTATGTTGGAAATTGAAATTTATTAATTATTGCAACGTAACGTAATGTAATTTTAACATTAATTATCTACTATATTATTTTTAAAGCCTCAGTTTTAGCACTTAAAAATTTAGCTCCTTTACATGGTATGTTCTTATATAGTTATTAATTACCCCATGTTTTATTTTTAAAATACTGAACTACATTAAAATAATGAAATACGTAATTATTTAAAAATGTAATTTTATATTCAAAAGCAATTTTCTTCAGAAATTGAATTTAAGCGTTTAATTATAATTTTCACACTTAGAAATACATAATTATCATATTTTTAATATTATTACATAAATTATTGCACTTTTCATTTCGCAAGCCTCAGAAAATTTCCTCATTATAATTGTTTACAGCTATTTTGTTCATAATTTAATCTATTCCACGCATACTCCTGATTATTCGGTTCAGGTATTGTATAGTTGTGCTTTAGCTTAGTTTTTCGGCTTGTTGTTTGGCTTGGTATAGAATCCGATAAATTACGCAACAGTTTTGAATAATAGTGGGGATTTTCAGTAATACATGGTTAAATAATAGTAAAATCGAACAAAACACGTTTATCCTTAATGGCCTAACTAGGGGTATACTCTCAGTGGGACTTTTCACAATTTTTTTATGCACTCGTCTTGTGAATCCATGTTTTAGACATATACAATGATTTGTTTGATACAATTTAATTTCAATAATATAATACAATTTACATATTCATCTTCATAGCTAAACAGTTTGGCTGAAAGTAAACACTGATGGATTTATTCAACATGTAATACTAATAAAACCTATGTGTTGTGTTATAAAAAAAGATACTCTATATCGGTAGGAGAGTCGAAGTATTTCTTATGTAGTTTCAAGCACCAAAAATCGATTTAAAACGATGCATCAATGTCTCCGTGAATGGACGCTAGTAAACACAATAAAAACGCATAAAATAGGTGATTGGGCGTCAATATATCAAACGGTGTTGGGCCGTCGAAAAAAAATGGTCCAAAGATGTTATATGCTTGCAGAGTTTCCCGGATTTACTTTACTTAGAATATATTTTATATTTATACAATTAAATTTGGAAAAATCAATAAATTATGTCCATAAAATGCTATTATAATTATTATTTTATGAATACTTAAATAATTTTTCTCGATTATTTCTTTTTTTTAATTACAGACAAAAAATCGATATGGTAAAACTGGACTGCGCAAGTGTTACTTTTTTTTCTTTTTCATTATTTTTTGTACTTCTTAAGAAATTTAAGGGATTTCCTACTTCTAACTTCCCAAAATAACTATCGAAATATATTAAGAACAAAATAAGAATTTGTTCTAACAAAAAATCTCACTATATCGTTTTGCCTCCCCCAGGTGTTCCACTTATCACTCTATCGTTGCCCTATTCCCATCCGATATGTGATGAGCTAGCACCTACCTATCTAATTTTATAGTATTTTCGCGTAGCACACACACACATGGGCTGTTTATATAATATTATTATCGCCTCGCACGTGTTTTGACCACGAATACTGAACACAAAGACAACGCATTTTTCTAATACTATAGCAATTGCGTGGTATTGGAAACGATGCTGGCGACAGTAGAATCGTAAATATATATTATTATTTATTACTCTTAGTTAACGGAGACGATCTCTTGGTTTTATCAGAGATCCTTATTTTCGCTGCTTTTGGAGAAATTCCGTGAAAACATAAAGCACAGGTACGTGCACACGCAATGGACTGGCGAAAATCACTATTATTTTTAACACTGATGCAAAGTATTTTTGCTGACATAAACAACTACCACCATTTTATTTAAAAATAAGTTACTTACTAAAACTAAAACTTAAAATTTACAGTACGAAAAATTGCACCAATATAACACATTATGTTGTGACACTAGATACCTATTAATTATATCTTATAAATATTGTTATGATAAAATTATATAGGCATATACTTAACTTTTACATTAATAATGGTACCCAATATGTCTTCATTGTTTTAATTATAGTTAAGTTATTTAATTAAATAAATTCCTTAATAATATCTCAACAAATGTTAATTTACAACATAATTATTTTATTCAGAATTCAGGATTAATGTTTATAAATGTACTTATAAGTACATCTAATAATTTGTAAACAGTAGAATTATATATTATAAATGAAAACATAGTGATAATAATATAAATAATTATTGTATAATAGTGTACCTAATTGTATATACGCAGATGTCTAAGTGGAGCCATATAATTAAAAAAAAAAAAAAGAGTGGGGTGGTCTATATCTATTAATAATTTACCATGTGCCAAACGTGTGAAAACCCATTTTATAATCGTGTTATAATTTTTGTCAGGTATAATAATTTCATCGATGACAAAATCATTATTAGTTGAGAATTTTGTATATTATTTTAAATTTATATTATATTCTAAATAAAATAAATTTACTTAAAAAATTATTCTATGCGTGTCAAAGGGTAGAAGTGGAGTTTGTAATCCACGCTGATTTCACCACTCCTTATGACCACCATTGACGAAGTCGTCGAACCAAAAGTACATCGTTCATGGTTTTGGAGGTCTATTAAAATGGGATATGTCTATTATACGGTAATTCTAGCAGCTTGTCAAAAAGGACCAACACTGTTAAACACCATTTCAATTAATACATACGTTGCATATATTTTGTACTTGATGGTCAATTGTCATATGTATTATGGGATAATCTATGTTGATTAAAGCTTTGGCGTTGATACGTTACAATACTCCCGAGAAAAAATATATTCTTTTATTTTTACTCAACAAAGTCGTCTCGATAATCATTACTCGTTATTAGCACACACTTGTTTATTATTTTATTTGGCTAATATTAATGTCAGAATATAATTATTTGACTCCATTGCTATTTGCATCACTAAATTCAATATAAAACTACAATAGTTACTTAAATAATAAATAATTATATAATATTTTATTTTAACTAATACAATTCATAATATTTTATAATATTTACTTACAACTTTATTAAAACAGTATGCCAACTAGTTTAGCTTAATTTAAAATTTAAAATTAATTTTTTGTATTATAATTCATTTAAGTTTAAAAAAAGCATTTTAAAATTAAAAAGAAACAAAATTTTCTTATAGTTATAATGATAAATTATTGCAGTATTTAAATATTGTAAACAACCTAACGCTAAGTAAGGCCCTAGATATTTACTTTAAAATTGTATAATATAGTTAAATTCACTTCAATATAAAAAAAGTGGGTAAGTTGATGTCCCTCTGCTGTAAAGTAGTTTTCAAGTGGTTACTGTAATGGACGGTATTACATTTGAATTCAATGATATTAATATCATTCTCCACGAAAAAAATTTTTGAGAAAAGACGGTTTGTTAGTCTAGGATATTTAGCAAAAATAGTTTGTATATTTTCAATCGAATACATTTTGTCAACATTTGAATTTAAAATGGTTAAATAAAAAGTGCTTATGAATTTCTAATATTTTCAAACTGCTTTTATATAATTTTATGGGCAACCTTAAATTCAATTTTTACGCTCTTTGCATCAGCGAATAAGGTGTTATTGGCATTTATACAATAAAAAACAAAAAAAATTCATATTTCAAATGTCTATAAATACATAAAAAAAGTTGAAATATTTTGAAAATTGTACCATCTATAAGAAATGACAAAAACAACTATTTGATAAAAATTACAAGTATCTAGGTAATTTGTTTTAGAGTTACACTAAAAAGTAAAAACCAAAATTAATTTTTATAAACCAGTCTTATGTACGATTTCACGTTTTTCCTTTATTTGTCGTTTGTTTTTCCTGTAGCTTTTAAAAATAAAATTCTTACATTTTACCGCTCAAAGTACCAACTAGAATTATTTTACAACCAGAAAAAATACTATTGGAGAAATTCGGAGCATATTTATTGCTCCAAAAGGTGATGAAAACTTTAAAAGAAATTTAAAAAAAAAAAACATCATTGTAAAAACAAAAAAGGCGGGTAAGTCGTGGATGTCGCTCTGCTGTACAGTAGGTTACAAGTGGTTTACTGTAATGGACGGAATTAAATTTGAATCCAATGATATTATATCATTGTATACGAAAAACGATTCTGAGCGAAGACGATTTATCTGTCTAGGATATAATATTATAGATTATTAAAAATTTTCAAATCTTAGATTTAAAAAGAAAAATGTTTATGAATTTCTAGTTTGAAATAATTTGCGAATTTTCGTGATTTTCGTGATTTTTACATATGTTGTCAAAATTCAAACTTTGAATGCTTGTAAAAAAAATTGTGACTACGCATTTCTTTTATTTATCAATTGCTATTGTAAAAATATAATAGGAGCCATTAATTAAATTTTCAAATCTTAGATATAAAAGGAAATTTTTTTATGAATTTCTAGCATAAAATAATTTATGAATTTTCGTGATTTTTACGTATGTTGTCAAAATCAAACTCTGAATCCTTGTAAAAAAAAAATTTGACCATGAATTTATTTTATTTTTCAACTTCTATTGTTAAAATGTGTTAGAAGCCTTGTATTAATTTTCAAGCTTTTCTACCAAACAAATAAATTTTTATCGATATTTATAAAAAAAAAAAACTAAAAAAGTTGAAAAATTAAAATGCCAGTTAACAGCTCAAAACAAATCTAAATATTTTGAAAATTTTATTAAATATATAAAATGCCTATTTAAACATTCAGTGAAAATTTCAAGTATCTGCGGACATTTGTTTTAGACTTTTGGAGTTACACCAAAATAAAAAAATCACTAAATGTGAAATCCAGTGAAAATCCGATGTTGTAAAAATTTTAATTTCAAATGCTCATAAAAATTTAATTTGAATTTCCGGTGGACTTTTTATTTGTGAAAAATATTGAAAAACTTTTAAAGAATTTTGTATTAAATTTTCAAATCTTAGATATAAAAGGAAAATTTTTTATGCATTTACAGCATAAAATAATTTATGAAGTTTCGTGATTTTTACGTATGTTGTCAAAATTTAAACTTTAAATGTTTATGAAAAAAAATCGTACGTATTTTTAATATTTATTAACTGCTATTGTTAAAATGGGTTAGAAGCCTTCTATTAAATTTTCAAGCTTTTCTACCGAGCAAATAATTTTTTATCGATATTTATTGAAAAAAAAAAAACTAAAAAATTGAAAAATTAAAATGTCAGTAAATCGCTAAAAACAAAAAAATATTTTGAAAAATTTATCAAATACATAAAACGCCTATATAAACATTCAGTCAAAATTTCAAGTATCTGCGGTCATTTGTTTTAGAGTTACACCAAAATAAGGAAATCGCTAAAAGTGAAAATCCAATGTTGTAAAAATTTAAACTTCAAATGCTCATAAAAATTTAATTTGAATTACCGGTGGACTTTTTATTTGTGATAAAGATTGAAAAACTTGTAAAGAATCTGGTATTTAATTTTTAAAGAATTTAAAAGAACATTTTTTATGAATTTCTAGCTTAAAATAATTTTCGAATTTTCGTGATTTTTACGTATTTTGTCAAAATTCAAACTTTGAATGCTTATAAAAAAGAATTGTGACGATTAATTTATTTTATTATTTAACTGCTATTGTAACAATATGTTATAAGCCTTGTATTAAATTTTCAAGCTTTTCTGCCTAACAAATATATTTGTATCAATATTAATTTAAAAAAAACTAATAATGATCGAAAATTTCAAATGCCTATGAATAGTTCAACTTAAGTTGAAAATTGCATGGTGGATAGAATATACTTAAATAAACATTCGGTGAAAATTTCATGTATCTATGGTCATTTTTTTAAAAATTATATAAAAAACCAAAATCGATTTTGTCGAAAAACGAGTGTGCGTAAAATTTCCCGTTTTTTCCTAAATTTTTAGTTTGTTGTTCTCGATTATTTAGAAAAGTATTTACTTTTGACCCCCCAAAGTACCAACTAGATTCACTTTCTGATCGATCGAGGTACTGAAGTCAAAAATCGAAGCATTTTTACTGCCCCAAAACGTGATGACAGACAAAAAAAAAACACACATCATGGTAAGATCAATACATTCATCGCTCCGATCAGAATCTAAAATACATCGTTCCGCTCAGAATCTTAAATTACTGAGTAAAGTAGATTCTTCCGAACGTAAAATGTGCTTTGTTATACGTTTGTAAGACGAAGATAACATATACGAGTTACGACTTCTTTTTTAATAATATTTCAATAATTGTTTATAATATTTAAAAATAAACATATAAAAATAGTCTATACTATACAAAGTAATCAGGATACAAACATATGGAATCGATTATATAATATATATATATATATATATGAATGTATTCACTAATAACACAAAATAAAATAAAGAAACTAATTACAAATGATAAAAGTTTTATTTTCTAAAATAAAATTTATCTAGCGAATCAATAAGATATGATAAAAGTATGTAACCTTAAAAAATAGATATCCATTTGCAAATTAAAAGTTTATATTTCACTAAATATTTTTTCAAAGATAAATAAATACTATGCGCAGGCGGTTTTTGACATTCTATACATTTATATGTCCTAAAATATATTTATTTAATCTTAGAGTAATGGAAACTATAGATATGGAGAATAAATACATTTTTATTAATACTTTGAAAAAAAAATTATTATATTATATTATATTTAAACTATTTATTAAATATTATTTTATATGGTCGTTTTTCGAAGTAATAATTTACTATACCCATTGCCATTGGATTCATAAGTATCATAATATTTAAAAAATACATTTTCATT
Organism: Diuraphis noxia; assembly: GCF_037042655.1. NCBI lineage: Eukaryota > Metazoa > Arthropoda > Insecta > Hemiptera > Aphididae > Diuraphis > Diuraphis noxia. The sequence goes on from NW_028301711.1 coordinate 58,644,453, forward strand.
ATAATATCAATAAGTGTATGCATAAAAAATGCATTATTATATTATTTAGTACAAGAAAGTCAAGTAAACTAGATAAATTAAAAAAACCTTCAAAAATACATTTTAATATTATTTACCTCCATAAATACGAGTATATATTATGATAGTATCAATTTTATCACTTATTAAATTTTAAATTATTATAGATAAGTTTGAATAAATAGACCTAAATAAAAGACATTTTTTATCAAAGCTTTTTTCAATCTCTATAAAAATGTCTCAGGGATCACAATAAATTAATAACTCTCTCTATATGATGTTATAATCATTTTTTTTATCCATTCTTCAATAAGTGAAATCGCTAAATCACATTCAAAAAGATTTTTCAATTAAACAAAATTCTTAAATGCTCATTATATTTGTCAGGCATAAAAAAATGGTTTTTATTTGTTTATAATTTAATTGTTGATAAATTTGTAAAGTTATATTCGAATTTTGAAATACATAAATAATCATTTGTTTTTTTTGTTTATATATTTTGTATATCATCATCGTCCAGTATAAATTAATTTCGCTGCTATCAAACCACTTTGATAAAAACTCAAATAAATAGTTAAAAATAAATAAAGTTGGGAACTGTTTTTGTTGTAAAGTAATTTTCAAGTATGCCTTGTTATGAGCAGGTAACTGTAATAAATCTGAAATTCTAACATTTGAATTTAAAGATTTATCATTGTATCCAAAAATGATTCTGAGTATAAATAATATAATATATAAACATATGAGATACTAATATTAACTTTTTTTATTTAAATCTCTCTATCTCTCTCTCTATATATATATATATATGTATATATATATAGGGTGTATCAGATAATCAGATAGAACTGATTAAAAAAAAAAAAATTATGCTAATTAAACGTACAACAAAAATTCTGAAAATTATATAATTAATAACTTATTTCAGAAATAACGCTCCAAAGTAATTTATGCAAAAAAATATTGATATTTAAAATATAAAAATAAATAAACTAATTGATTTAGATAAATATTTTTACCATCAAAATATTTCTTTTAATTAAATTTACAAATTGGATATTTTGAATTTTTCCAACAAAAATTTAATCAAATTTAAATTTTTTATTTGTACTATTAAAAAAATGAAATTTTTTTTTTATATTGTACTTGTAGCGCAAGGGTCTCTTAATAATAAACAAAAAAAAAAAAATTAAAAATATTAATTAGGACAAAAGTTATTCTAAAAGTCAGTTCTATCTGTTACACCCTGTATATAACTATTAGGTAGTAATTTACTTTCTTATTCTCTACAGCAAGTATATTAGGTTAATTTTGATCGTTCCAAAAATATACATATCTACCTATTACTTGGTAATATTTTATCATTGATTATTATTTATTATACTTTCAAATATGATAAGTTCTTTCAGTTACTTTAAATTCAAGAATCCATAATGGTGAATAGTAGTTAAAGTCATACCGTATCCATGGTATATTCTTTTTAATAAGTTGTTTAAAAAAGTCTAATAAGTACTTTCATATATATATATATATATTGTAAATAACCTATAGATATTTGAAAATGTACTGTTAAATATATTTAATAATTCTAAAAATCAAAACTTGAATTAAATTATACTAAAGGAAAAAATGAAACTTTGCATGGTTATTTCACCTATTATAATATGAAAGAACTATATATAACTTGAGTTTGATGACAACATAAACTGAACTTAATATTGAATTGTTCTCTAAGTATATAAAAGACTATAATATATTTTAGTATGATAAAGAAAAAAGAACTTTCGCTTTTATGTTATGTATTATTATTATTATTATTATTATTATTACTATATTTTTAGTCATTATAATTTTAAACATATCTTTTTTCTAAAAAAATGTATAAGTAACTATGGGTTGAACGAAATGCTTAATATTTATGAACGGTATATATCGATTATAATATGATGTTGAAGTTGAACGTTATAATAATATATTTAATAATTCAACTATTTTTTATCATGAATTATAACGTTTATTTTCTAACTATATGTATTACATGCTTTGTTAAACGGTTGACTTTTTCATAATTTTTACAAAGCATTAATAATAAATAATTACCTATCTATAAGGTATTTTTATTTTCATTATATGTGGCTAACTTAAGGAATGAGGTTTTTAAGAGCACAAATTAAAATAGGCACTAGGATATTTCATAGAAACTACAAATAATTGTCAGTTGTTTTCAAAAGTATATTTTAATTAAAATTTTATCAATTTAGTGTATGATATTTCACACAATTTTATAAAAATTATTTGAATGACGAACGTTTTGAAATAGATTTTACATTATTGTTATTATTAGTAAATAAGTACCTTGATATTTATTTGTGAGTGTACCTATATTAAATTCTTATGCATGAATATTTTGATTTGATTAATATATTACCGTAGTAATCAGTAGTGTTATTTTTAATGTTATTCAAATTTATTATTTATCTTAATCTAAAACGTTTTCGTGGACATTGATAGTCACAAGGTGAGTAATGAGTGTGAAACAATATTTCACATTGATATAATCCATTAGAAATTAATGATAAAACACATAATGTAGGTACATAACAATTCTATTCAATTCCAAATTGTATTTAAGTGGTAAGTATTATTTTAAATCACGTTGTCTAGCTTTACGGGATATGAACTTTTCTAAGTCTGCTTCCGTAGCTGACACTAAATCTAAGAAACTTTTTTCTGAACAGCACATAACGTTAATAAAAGTGATTTTACAGTCATGGAAACGTAAAACTATATTCATTATAAATATATCGCCATAATGAAAAGCATTAAAGTGATCATGTGAAAAAAAAACATCGTTAAATGTATTATTTTTGCCAGCTCACTAATTTAAAAAATATATATACAAAATATATGAAAAACATTTTTTACTTGCAATTTTATGGTATTCATATCCTAGTTTTAATATAATATTCAATATTTCTTTTCGTTCAAAACGAAAATTTTAAGAAAAACTCTTTTGAAAAAAAAATTATGGAAATAAATTGTTTACCACAATTGAACTTTTTTCTAACAAATTTATCGAAAATTGTGTTGTTTTTTTTAAGATAAATAGTGGGAATTTATCTTTTTCCATTTAATTATTATTTTTATTTTAGACTATCGAAACTATCAGAGTAAGTTAAATTTTTGTTTCTCATTAATTAATGTGAAAAAAATGGTACAAATTTCCATCAAAAACACTCAACAATGACTTAGTATATAAAACACTCACTCGTAGGTACTAAAAACTAATAGGTATAATAATATAAAACATTTTTCCTATGCTCTGTAGATAAATAAAACTTTTTAATCACATTAATTAATATTTATTTATTTAAATTATTTATATCACGGTTAATAAAATATTATTATTTTTTATAAAGTGGAAATTGATTACTTTTGATATTTTGTCGTTACTTCTTATATGAAAAATAGTCATCTAAAAAAAAGAAAGTATTAAAATACAACACAAAATTGGGAATAGTGTATTTTGCAATAAGAGAACGATTGAAAAATAACGTTTTGAAAAAAAAAATGAATACTTTATGATTTATTTATGACATGATTATAGGTAGCACGTTTTGATATAAACTATAACCACACTGTTCAATATTTCAATCTACCGTCATCGTGGATTTAAATACGTGTTTTTCGTATTACTCAATTTGGTAAAAAAAAAGAATAAATCTATTTTGAAGAAGAACCCCTGATTTAAAAATCACAAAATAGGAAATTTTGCTACATGGTATCTTATCTATGAGACATTTTACTTTAGGAATTAAACAAGGACACTGGATTATCGTAAAACATATAATAACACAGTCATGTATAATAGATAAATAAATTTGTCTATTATGTTATTTTTAGCATTATTATATTGTTCAAATAATAAATAAAAATTATTTAATTTTGAAATTGATTATAATCTAAACTTCAATATTTTAATAAAAATTTATTAAAATATCAAAAAAGTTAATGCTGATTATATCTATTTGACTTTCGATGTGTCTTGCTTTTTTCCATATTTTGAATTATTGGCCATAATATGCACTATTTAAATACGTTTTGCATGGTAAAGGAAATACATATGAGTATAATAACACATATAAGTATATATGCATAAAAGCAAATAGCTATTAGAATTCTGCGAAGGCAGCGCAAAAATATTATTATTATTAATTTTTACCGTGACAATATAATATAACAACATGTTTCAACTTTTTGTCAATTTATATGGACACTTGAAAGCCATTAAAAGTTTCAATTTTGTTAAAAATCTATAATTTTCTTCAAATTATGTGCTTGAATTTTAAAAATAATTGATAAAAATGTATATTATATAATACCATAATATATTACAAATATCATATTCAATATAGTATTTAAATATTTTTATAATATTTTTTTCAATAAATCATAGGTGCAATGAATACACTCTTAATTTAAAATAGCATTAGACAAAATACTTAGATTCTTTGAACGTTATAGATAAAAATAACTGCATCATATGATTTCAAATTTATCTATATCATTTTGTCAGCAATTCTACTCACTAAGAGATTTTTATAATAATACTAGGTATAACAAAGAATTACGGTTCAGTTTTATTTTTCAAAAAATACGTGACTACTTGAAGTATAAAAAAAACATTATTTCAATTTTAAATTGAATTGATTTTTTTATCTATCTAAAAAAAAACTAACTAATATATCAGACGTATAAATATTATACTATGGCCCGTGGGATGTGTTTCAATTAATTTTGACTTACGTTGACGGTCGTATTATGTGATATATTTAGAACAACTATTAATTTATAGTACTTAAGTAGGTACCTCTGTATTTAACAAAATATAATAATGGGAAGGTTTAAGTTAATAATTGTTATATGTAACAATAATTAAATGAACGTACTTCCACTGAACAATGAGACGTGTCTTCAAGTGACACAATAATAATTACGTTAAAATAATGGAAGAGCTGTATTTCCATTAATATGTATTGTTTGTATTACAAAATGGAATATAAATTACAATATATGTTATTATGATGTACATAATTGAGTAATAAATGCATGTTTATAATATGGTATTGACATTACAGTAAGAATAATGGCTATACAGTTAATTGTATAAAATAACAATAATACAAACTAAAAATCATCTAACTAGGTTCGAGAAGTGTTAAAATTCCAAGTTGCAGGTTCTCCCTTTAACCTGTTTATTATCTATGTATAATTTTTATTTCATTAAATCACCTAAACCTAAATCTATTATAGATTTTCATTTTGACATAATTTTGTATATCTAACATTGATAATATAGTAACATTACTAACTTACCATTTTAATATAATAATGTTGTTACACAAAATTATGGCCCAAATTTAAATGCTATAAATGGTCAAAAATGCATTTATTGCAAATAATGCACTTAAAACTTGATATGCAAAATCATTATATTTTATTAGGAACTACCCAATTTATAATTTATAATAAACATCGATCTATAAAAAAATATGTACCTATACCTTACATTGAAATTCGGGCTCTACACGGACCAATTAAAATTATACAAAATAAATTGTATTTACAATAATAATAAAGTTAGTTACTAATTTAAGATGCCATGAGCACGACCACGTTTAGTCTGCGTGTTTTAACTTTAAGAACGGATATTCAGTCGAAATGTTGTGGATCGCTTATTTTTGTGATTTAATGAATTAATAGATCTTTGATGTAAGCATGTTAAATACTGTTCACTGATTAAAATTTTCAATAGTACTAATTAAAAAAGGGTATACCATGAATGGAGTATTGGTATATGAGGTAAATCGAGGCTAGGTAAATTGAGTCCTGAGAAAAAACAGGTAGTAGGTAAGTTGAGTCCCATGAAAAAAAAGAACTCAACCCGTTTCGCCCAAAAATGACCATCCCCGTTTCGCTCAAATTTTGTTTTTATACGATTGCCGTTTCGCCCAGAGTAGTTTAGACCAATTTAAAATTAGGTTGGCAAAAGTTCAGTCAAATATTATATTTTAGGGAACGTTATAAAACCTATAGTAATAAAATTACGATAATTGAGTTACCTAAAAAAATAAAGCCAAAAGAATTATCGTTTATAAATGATAATATATAAAAACAATAGCAGATAAGAAATCCAGTCGTTATTTAATTTAAATCGATCAAAATCTATAAAGCACACTGAAAAAATTATGCCTACGAATTTATGAATGCGCTACATCATCACCGTAGCTTATCTTATCTAATATAAAAGGTACATAACCATACAGCAAATTACATACTTAAAACTTATAAAAGTAATGAACAAAAAAGATTATCAGATTTGATCGTAGTGCGTATATGTGACATCGAAGTGTAAACATATCACGAATTTTATTAAAATTTCTGGATAACACTAAATGATACTCAAATATTATAATCATTGCCAACTTAATTTTAAATTAGCCTAAACTACTCTATGTGAAACAGAAATCATATAAAAATAAAATTTGGGCGAAACGGGTACCCAGACGAAACGGAGAGGGTCATTTTTGGGCGAAACGGGTCCCGCCCAAAAAAAAAAGATAATAATAAAAAACTAAAAACTAAATTTCATAAGATAATATTATTATATACTTAATTTAAATTAATTAAAAAATAAATGTCATTATTATTATATTTTATATATATATATATATTTGTAAATTATTTACTCGGTAAAAACTTAATTAATATTGATTTAATAAACTCAAATCGGGTAATAACATTTCTGGTATATTTAGTCATTTGCTTCCCTATAATATGATAATAATAATGAAATTAATTTTTAATTTTTTTTATTGATTTGTATTTGTAATATTTTTTATCAATATAAATTAAGTATATAATAATACAATTTAATTTTATTTTTTATAATGTAGATTATAAATAAAATAATAATATAATTTAGCATCCTACCAATGATGTGCCTAACTAGTGGGAGCAAAAGAATTGAATTTTGTGATGTAGAGGAGCACCATGCTACTGAGATATTTGCACTGTGACCTCTTAAGGTTCTGCATCTACCACGGTTTGGTTTGAAAGTGGTGATAAATTTCTATATGCGGTTAAAATGCAATACGTTGATTTTTTGGAAGACAGGTGAGTAGCCGTAGACCGTGGTTTTTCTTTAGTGCAAAATCTGTCTGTCAGCAGGACTATATGTGCCAAAGGTGGCCAGTAACCAAAAACTGGAATCAATGAGGGAAGATCACGGTCCAGGAAAAGGGGCTGGAGTCAACGGTACGACCACCTCTCTAAAAAGCGATGTGTCCGATGTTCGTGGTCTGTTGATGACATGCGGGTGTCACCAATCAGTGATGCCATTGGCCATAAAAGTGATGATACAATGTCATGGTCTCGTTGGACGACGTCCATATTTTTTTACGTCTCTAGACTTATTTCCAGAGGTAATATTTTAAGGTACCTATTTACAATGTAGTTGTAGCCGTAAGATACCAAACCCGGGAGTACTCGAGAAAATTTGAATAATATTATATTGTTTATTAAATGAAATAAATCTTTCATATATCGATTTATCATCAAGACTTGTTGTAATTTTTTTTTTTTTTAAGACAAAAACCTGTAGATATATATTTTATTTTAAATGTACAAACTCCAAAAAAAAAAAATCGAACACATTAAATGTTTCAATCAAAAAAACGTTCTTAGTGTTTATTTAAAGATTAATATCTTGTTTAAATTGTATAGTTTATTGAAAAGTATACACTAGTTTATAATTTTTAATAAACCAATTAGAATAAACACTAAACAAAATTAATTATATTAAATTCAAACATAAATAGAATAAAAAATCTATGTGTATAAACCTAAAAAGTTAGAATAAATACTTAATTCAAATGCTTGATCGGTTCATGTTGGGTCAGTTTTAAAGCATATTATTTTTGAATTTGACCAACGTCTTATATATATATCTCAACAAAAACACTACGTCAACTCCGTGTAAAAAAACGCTAAGTAAAAAAAAAAAAAAATATATAAATGCAATAAAATGTGTGATATAAGGTGGAATCTAAGTAAATAGTTTAATGAATAAAATGTATGTATAAATAATTAATTCAAATTTAATATAAATTGGTTATTTATATTAATTTATAATATGAATTATTTTAACTCAAATTGATCCAATTTTGGTTTACTTGGCCGGAAGATTCAGTCTAAAAAATGTATAGCCAAGTACTAATAGTTTATGTAATAAATAATGAAAGCACCATTACAATAAATAAATTGTTTCCGGCTAAGTAAACCAAAATTGGATCAATTTGAGTTAAAATAATTCATATTATAAATTAATATAAATAACCAATTTATATTAAATTTGAATTAATTATTTATACATACATTTTATTCATTAAACTATTTACTTAGATTCCACCTTATATCACACATTTTATTGCATTTATATATTTTTTTTTTTTTTTACTTAGCGTTTTTTTACACGGAGTTGACGTAGTGTTTTTGTTGAGATATCATTAGTTTTTATTAGGGTCAAGATATTTTTTATTTTTTTTTCCATTATTATGATGTAATGTCTTATTTATAATTTTTTTAAGATGTTTAAACATATCGTTCTGTACAAAAGTACATTTTGTTTCCTATACTTCAGCACCCATTTTAATACTCTATCTGCAGTACACCTACCTTGAACCAGAGGCATTTTTAATTTACCAATTGATCTATTGGCACATTTTTTAATATTTAATAAAATGGAAATAACTGTTTGGATTTTGGATTCTTTCTTTTTAGTGGTACTTCATGTACCGTGTTAATACTGCACTGTTTAATAGTAGTACTATTATAACTTTCAACTACGATTTTAGATTGAGTAGACTCCTGATATTTTTTTTCCTCATATCTCGCACCTTTTGGAGTTAAGTTACCACTTTTAATGTAGACACAATTCGACACAAATATGAAGACAGTCACAATAAAGTATTATAAATTATAATAAAGACTGTTATAATAATTATTATTATTATAACGACTATATATTATTTAACAATAAAATGCTCAATGGAAAATGATAGATAGTCGATACGGTTAGGTTTGGTGATACCACGTGCATTGAATAATAATATTATGGACACGAGACAATAACGCCGACAACAAGCTCGTACGCAGGACGCGAGACGAAAGAACGAAATTTCAAATTACGAAAACAGAATGCACCGATACCGATAACTGATAAGCGATTGTGGACCATGTTCGCGTGTTAGTATGTTGTATGTGTCTAGCGGTGGGGGGAAGCAATAGTAGTGGGAGACACACGCCGCCGTCGCAAGAATCCTCTCACTCGTCCCGTCAACATGACGCGTTTAATACGGCAGCCGGCGGCGAAAGTAATATAAAATGATCACTTAAATATCCACAGTTTTTTGATCATAACTAAAATACTATTCAACCGATTCTATTTAAAATTATAAAAGCACGTAGCCTATGATTTTCTCGATCGATTGATATCTCATTCTAACTATTTGGTTCATTTATTATACCTACAGCCTTTAATAAAGAATACCAAAATATTAACACGTATTAAATGGGAATGTTTAGGTTTCTGTATATATACACGGTCGAGTGCTTCGCCTTCCTTTTTTTTTTACTTAGCTCGCGACACTACCGTGTCGCTGGATAAATATATAAATATATAAATATATATACTTATATAAAATATACGTAGGTACGTTTATATGCATGTGCTATAGCATGTAAGTAATTAAATCTTTAAAATCAGATTGCATTATGTTCTTAAATGATTCAATAATTTATTATATTTTACTGTCTATATATAATTTTAAGTTCTTTTTTTTTTTAAATTTTAACATCGACATTTTGGTGTTTATTTACTATTATTATGAAATAACTTATATGAAGCGTAAGATGTCGATCAGGGAGTGAAGTATGCATCAAACGAGTATTGGAAAATCCGCCAAAACGTCGGCGGGATACAGGTGGTAGTTCAGTAATCGGACACTAGTAGTCGGCGACAGTGTTTGCGATCTCTACGTGGGGTTGTTTATGGGTGAATTTCCTAAACAAGAAACGGCCAACTAAACGGGTCGTCCGTTGCGGTGGTGAGTGTGTCCTTGTTATCGACGATATCTTTGTCTTCGGCTGTAGTTTTGTCGTTGGTGACAACTTTTTTGTCCGCGACAGCTTAGTCACTGGTGGTGACCGCGGTGAATATGGTGACAACGTTAAGGACCTGTGACCGTATATACCGTGCCCATAGGCCGTCGTTACATCCATCATCCTCATACGTTCAAACCGGTCCAAGAAATCGTTGAAACATTTCTGCAGCGTAGCCATTTCATCATGTTTGGTCTGTTTGACTGTGGCCGACGTCTCAGCCCCGTTCATCATGACTACATCCTTCGCCAATGCCGGGGTCACAGTCTTGACCAATGAGGAGACCGTTGTATCGGCTCCTTCCATGTCAAAATTCTTGACTAACGCTATTTCCATGCATTTGTCCATCAACTGGTTGACGTATTTCACAGCTCGTTCTCCGACTTTAGTGCCATGCGTCTCGTCGTACCGCTTGAGCGCGTCGATCACTTCTTTTTGCTTGTTGCGCAGGTTCCACTCGATCGCTTTTTCACCACCACCGCCACCACCGTCTACAACTGCTTCATCAGTTGTGTCAATGTTGCCAATCATTCGGCGCAAGCTTTCAGATATAAATTTTGCTTTAGCGGACGCGACGTCATCTAACCGAGGAGCAGACGAATCACCACCGACACCGCTGCCACCACCACTCTCAGACGCTATAATCTCAGCGTACAGATCTTGTATTGCTTCCTTGAGGCCACCTGCCCCATATACGCCACCACTACCATCATCGACAGTCCTAGTGCTTCTATCACTGTCAGTACTACCACTGTTATAACCCTCGCACAAGACTCCAACCACCACCGTCGACGACAGAACGATCACCATCGCCACTAGCACTTTAAGCCACATCCCGTCGCTCTTGTATCGACGGTTCTTGCCGTCACCAACGGTTTCACTTAATTTTTCAATTCTCTTTTTTGTTTATTGATTTATTTGTTTGTAGTTGTCACCATCGTCCACCCAATAGCAGACGGTTGCCCAGTGATATGTCCAATCACCAATTATTTTTTTATCTATTAAATGGGTAATCACTTAGGTGTGCAAAAAAATTCAACAGTTGTCCGAGAATGTGGCCACGTTCAACGTTTTTGTCAAAAATGATTACGGTTACCTTGTGAGTCATTAAACGGTTACATTAATTTATTTTATGTAATAAAGGTACACAGAGCTATTACTCAACTATTTTTTATAAACTTTCTTATACGTATTAAGATGTATTTTATCATAATGCCGTGTTAATATTGATATGATTTTAAAATATCCATCGTGTAGGCCTAATGAAAGGGTATACTTAATACATTATTTGATACATATTATTTCAATTAAAATAAAGAAATACGATGAAAGAAACCAGGTTTGATCAGTATTTCGTTATAAAACTAAAAAAAAATAACAGTTGTTTTGGTTACTACTTCTATATTTATTATTACAATTTATCAATAATTGTGTTAAATGTGTTATATTTAGTTTAATAATTTTGTGGCTTTATTGACTGAATAAAATAATATGTGACTCATAATAGTTAAACTTATTTAAGTTATAAAGTTACAATATTTGTTTTTTTTTCTTAAGTTATAAATATATGGGCAAATTATATTAATAAAATATATACGAAACGGGTAAATAAACGGCACAATTTCCGACTGTCATTTTCATAAAATCAGTGATATAATATGATTCATTATCCCGGTGTGAGGCATTTTAAAACGAACATGTCGAAACTTTAGAGATGAATCTGTATTAAAAATATTATACTACTCACTAATCCGTTCACATTTTGATTATGTCCTCCTAATCTAGTATCCATATTTAGTAACACAAATCCAAGATTTAAACAAAATTCAAGATAATTTTATCAGATTTTTATGTTATCAATATTTTGATTATAGAGCACCCCATTCTGATTATAATGTTACAATCCGGTTTTTTAATATGCAATCACTAGAACAACAATTTATTCTAATTAAATTAAAATGTTTATTCGAATTATTAAATAATATAATTGATTGTCCGGAATTACTGCAAAATATAAATTTTAAAATAAATTCAATAAACCTACCGATTTGTAAATTTATTCTACATAAAACATCAAACTACAAACTATAATATGCAAAATTCGCCATCCATTATTTTCATGTCCATAGGCAAATCTATAAAAAATATTGAATTTTTTCGTAATTCTTTAAATACTTTTATGGAGAATGTTTTAAGAAATACATAACAAATTAGGTACTAGAAACAATATTAACATATCATTTTTATTTCATTGTATTTTTTACTATATAAATTTAAATATTTTAATGTATGATATTAATACTTATTCGCGTTTCAAATTTTAAGTTATATTTATTATTATTATTGATATATATATATATATATATATATATATATATATATATATATATATTATATAACTAATTTACTGATAATTTAGGTGTACAATATATTATATGGTAAAAAAAAAAAAAAACTGGAATTGGAATTTATTTTCGTAATAAAGAAATATTATTATTATTATTATTTTCAGCGGTTTGAACCAATAATTTTTTGGTAATAGACAAGCACATTGTTTTATGTCAGAGCGTCATATTTATTATCACGATATAGCTTTAAGTCTTAATATCAATCGTTGATGGTTATTTATTATTGATATACTATCAAATTCTAATTTTGTGATTTTTTTATTTTTAAAATGTAAGGTGTTTTATTTGATTATGTAGTTTACAAGTTACACTTGGTAAGATATATTTTTCGTGTAATGATTATTAATTCTTTGTTTTTTGTTCTTAAAGGTTTTAACCCATTTCAAAAAACAAATAAATAAGACTTATAAAATATGAAAATAGAAACATATTAGTGGTGTCATTTTTAAAATAAAAAAAAAACGTTTTCTCGGTCTAAGTAAATTAACTACTAAAATATAAAAAAAAGTTACTAGACCAATTTATGTCATAAAAAAAAATAATAGTTGAACATTGTTGTCATTAAAATGTATAATAAAAATCAATGTCCTGTATATGATTTTAACTTAAAAAATGAAATGCGAAAAGATCCCTGTTTTCCCTTAATATAAAACTTCATGCATAAAAATGGTGAAGAAACACAAATAATTTTACCATGAATTGTTTGTGTGTTAAGAAATTTAATAATTTGCATGTGCATTTTAAAACTGAAACGGGTTTTCAATGTTTTTCAGATCAAATTAAAACTCATGAACGTACTGCATATAATTAATGCAGGCACCTACTTAAAAAATCAACTTTGTGGTCGGCTTAAATGTTTAATTTAATAAGCCGTAAATGGTAATATTAAAGAAATTTTTATTTAAATCAGTTAAAATATATTGTAATGGAATATTTATAGTATCTATTGTGAAAGTAGATACTAGAACGTTTTTATTATTAATAATGGGGCAATAATGCAATACTAAAGTCGCGACCCAATGGTACCTATTGCAAAAAACCACAGCTCTAAGGAATTAGTGAAGGCTATATTTAGTAGTATCAGTGATTACATATTTCATTATACGAACTATAGCCACTTGAACGTCAAAACCTCTGCATGCGTCGTTCTACAAATCGTAATAATAGTCGCAGCTTTTATTGATTTTATTTCCATTTTACCAATTACAAGACAGCTGTAGTTACAAAGAGTGATTTACGTACATATTATTATAGTGCTGAAATTCTTGGCAGTAACACTCGTTGGTATTCAAAATAATTCATCTCAACATGGTGAATCTACAGACTTGATATTATATTTGACTTATAGTCACAGAAATAAAAATTTGAAATTTCTGTTGCTACCTTATTAATTATTATAAAACATTCACGCGGATAAAAGACATATAAGTATAATAACAGGCGATGCTGTGTACAGTGTAGTGTGCAATTCAATATTTTAGAACGTTTCCAATTTACAATTTAAATGGTTATTCTTGTCGAATTTCCACCGATAGCAATATAGGTATACAAGTAGGTACAATCTAAAATAATTAATGTACCTATCTACTGACAAAATCGGCTGTTAGGGTCGTGGATAGATTACGTTGAATAAAAACGTAAAACCGTGATGTACACAATTCTATAAATCGAGAAACAGTCTAGGCCCTTTATTGTTTTTATTTTTTTCTTTTCGATTAATAGACATCTGTAGTTGCAAAGAGTGATTTACTTATATACCTATAGCTGAAACTGTTAGTGTAAAAGCAGACACTCGTTACATTCAAAATTCATCTCCTCCTGGTGAATTGGCAGACTTGATATTACATTTATATACCTAATACGTTTCGTTCGTAATTAATAATAAAAATAATCATGCTGTTTTTTATTGCTGTTAAAAAGGTTTCTAGGTTCAGAAAATCAAAAATCATAAATGACAATCCTATGGACGTACGTTTCTTTCATATGTATATTATTTTATGTTATATATTTTTCATTGAAGTTTTCCGGTAAAACAGTCATGATAGGTAAATCATTTTTCTCTTAATTTTTTGTGCGAAAAATTTATGTTTATGTTAATACAAAATTATGTATAATATGTAATGTAATTATTATACAGGGTGTCCCGTGACGATTTATCCATTGCGATATCTCCCGAAATAATGGTGATATCGAAATTCTGGTTTTGTAATAAGACTCACAGGGATAAGAAATACAATTATTTCATATTTCAATTTATTTTAATGTTTTGGTAAAAAAGTTAAACATATATTTTTTTATTTAACTATTTCAAATAAAAAATAAAAATAGCCATTTTGTTGAGTTTACTTTTCTGAAAATATTGATGTTTCAAAATTTTATTTTCATTAATTTCCTGATTTTTAATATTTTTTTTAGTTTCAAGAAATATTGCAAATTATTTAACACCTTAATGTTATCAAACATGTGACCCGCCGCGCCACGCGCATTCCCATACGGCCGGCCGAATACTTTCCGTGTACCTAATAGTTATAAATTTATAATCATGTTTTATTTCTTCAAAACTAGAAAAAATATTAAAAATCAGGAAATTAATGAAAATAAAATGTTGAAACATCAATGTTTTCAGAAAAATAAACTCTACAAAATGGCTATCTTTAATTTTTTTGGAAATAATTAAATAAAAAAAATATATTTTTTAACTTTTTTACCCAAACATTAAAATAAATTTAAAAATGAAATAATTGTAGTTTTTATCCCTGTAAATCTTATTATAAAACCAGAATTTTGATATCTCCATTATTTCGTTAGATATCGCAATGGGTAAATCCTCGCGGGACATCCTGTATAGTAACTAATGTAATGCGAATCGTTTGATATCGTTTGATTACAAATATATAGTTAACTATTTTATTTTGTATTTAAATGCACGATTATGGTTCAAATATTAATATTATTCAACAGTACTTCAGTTGAAATCCTGTACCGACTCATTTATATTTCTTCGATTTGATCAATCAAGTTGTAGCTACACAAAATCATGACATTTATATATGCTACAAAGGTGTCGATAAAATCTTTACATATGATGTTATAATAGTTAATTTTATTACAGTTACCAGAAATTATATATCTGAAGTCCATGTTATACGACGATAATAATAAAGTGTACATTACTTTTTAAGTAATCCATATACAGTCCAAATGTATCGCTTATTAGCCAATATAACTTCAAATAATAATAATATTACTTATAATATACTGGAATGAGCGAAATAATCCTATTTTTTAATTTTGATTATACAAATATTCCTCTACAATATGTTGGTTGGAAATAAAAAATGTATTTTGTGTATTGTGTATGTAAATCATAACACGATATTTATCTTTTATTTGAAAAAATAAACAGTTCAACTTAAGACGACATTTTTTAAAAATTGCATGATGGATAGAATATACTTACTTATAAAAACATTCGGTGAAATGTTGTCGTAAACTGATTGTGTGTAAAAATTCCCGTTTTTCCTTAATTTTTAGTTTGTTTATCCCAATTATTTAGAAAAATATTGAGAATTTACTTTTGACCTCCAAAGTATCAACTAGATTCACTTCTGATCTAACAAGGTACTGAAGTCGAAAATCGAGGTATTTAAATGTGATGACAGACACACACAAAAAAAAAAACACACATATTATCATGGTAAAATTAATACATTCCTCGCTCGCTCAGAATCTAAAATCAATAGTATGGTTCCGTTATGAGGAGGTTTTACTATATATAATAATTTATTACTTTATTCATATACATTTGAACGCGTGTACTGTTTTGTGAGATACAGTATTTTACAAAAAAATAGGAAATATTTTAATATGAAAAACAAAATGTAAGAAATTGCTGTACTTTATTATGCTACGATCGAATATTTTTATGATATTAGCGGAGCATTAATTTCCTGCACAGGTATTTTTAATGGCTTCCGTGTTACGTGCTCATCGAGCGAAATTGGTGTGTTGTATTAATAATCTCAACCATGTGTGGTCACATTTTTCGTGCGTTATAAAATTACTTCGGGCAATGAAGATTGACACGCCATGGCCAATTATTGTAGCGTATTGAACATTTCGTAACGATCATAATTAATGTGTTTTATGTTCTTGAAATAGATTCTACTGATTTTAGAGTTAAGCATATGATTTCAAACAACCAGCGCACATTAAAGTGGAAGAAATTTAATGAGAAAATTGACT
Organism: Diuraphis noxia; assembly: GCF_037042655.1. NCBI lineage: Eukaryota > Metazoa > Arthropoda > Insecta > Hemiptera > Aphididae > Diuraphis > Diuraphis noxia. Next base: position 58,661,345 of record NW_028301711.1, read on the forward strand.
TTAATAAGGGACACCAGAACGAGTTACAATTGTACCCTCCATCACGAAGATTTAATAGGTAATATATATTGTAATATAATATATAAATTATGATACATCATTAGGTAATAAAAAAATACAAAGGGTACCTACACTAAACTATTTACACAAAATATATAGGAAAATTAAATAAAAATATGTATGAATAATAATAAGGTAGGTATATATTATTGTGATAGCTGAGCGAATTTCATTATCTTAAATAAAGTGCGTCTATAACCACTATAATGATACGAATTACATTATTATAACTTTTTTATTTAGTACAAATTGCAACAGTTAAGTTTTAACTTTTTTTTTCAATCAATAGTCAAAGACACTCTTATTAATCGTCCAAAAATTAAAATATAATAATGTATAATAAGTTTTAAAAAAAATGGTTGTAATTATTGTCATTTTATATTTTAATTTTTGAATCAGCCATCATTTACACTGGTATAATTTTTCTATAACTTATCTTATCTCCATCAACAAGTATCAATAAGCAATTTGTATTGTTAGGTTAGGTTAAGAAATAGTTTCAATTTTCTGATTTTTGTGGTTAATTGAAACCACTCTTTCTCTACATTTTCCAGCTTAAGCATTCCACGTCCATTTGTTTAATGGCGGGTTATAATTCTTCTTCGTCTATTGTCATTTATTTTATCCTTTTCTTTGTAAGGTCTTTTCGATTTTCAATTTAATGGTAAGGGTTTTATATAAGTGTTATAAATTATAATATTAACTTCAGTTATTTTATTCAAGGTTTTCAAGCTAAAACTTAAAAACTAATAGTTAATAATAACGAAAAGAATTTCACTCAAGCAAATTCATAACGTTGTTTAATAAATCAAAAACACCATAACCCATACCATTATTATTAAATTGTTAATTACATAAGTCTATCAATTAAATTAAAAGTCAAACAATCTAACAAATATTTAAAAATATAAATATCAGTTAAATTTTAAGATGAACAGGTTATATGTTATATTATACACGATATGTTAATGTTATCACTATAAATATTTATAACAAGGTATATTAAATATTATTTTTACTTAAAATGATTTATGGTTTTATATGATTATAAAAAAAATTAAATTGTATATCATATTAAATTTACCGTAGGTACACTTTTATATTTGATTTTTATTGAATGATAAATTTTATAAGCCTTAAAATCATACGTATGTAGGTATCTAAATATTATCTACTTATAACTGCAATTTTTAAGCCCTACTTTCCACCTCTACTATGAAATATATGATCTGTAATGATGTAATGACACAAATTTAAAAATAAAAATAAAAAGTATAATAATATAACATTTTAAATTATTGTCATATCATAAAATAAATATTTGAATCATAAATACTTTATATTTGCTTGGTCTTAATAAGAAATACAGATTTGTATTAATGTTTAATTTCAGATTCATTTCAGATTTTTTAATAGATTTTTAAACGATTATTAAAGATAAGCAGTAGGAATAAATAACATGGCATTTTATCCAATTATATGTTTATTAAATATTGTTTTTATCCAATAATTACCATTTATAAAAAATAGTTAATATGAGTAAGTTGTTCATAAACATTTTTTTTTAATTTTCGAAATGGTGGAATCATATTTTTTGTATACATTTACATGACTATCAGACTAAAAATAAAAAGTAAGCCGATGATGGATTGTAAAGGGTTTGGCTTAAATAATGACAATTCACATGGGATACATAATATAAATCCGACCGTAAGGTATCCGATGTGTACATTACCTAAAGATAATTATTATTTTAAGTAATGACATGTTGTAATATGATTATTATACTATATATAAGCACAAATATTATTATAACTATCGAGAAAATAATAATAGTTAATGTAAAGTTGCGTACAAAACATATTCGAAACACTTAAAACAAGTGTATAATTAATATAATTAGTCACGAAGAATAAGTTGTAGGCAGGACTTGAAACCGATATTCGATAACAGTTTCGAATACCGGTTAAAACCGTTTAAAAACGAAATTGAAATTGGAAAAAGTCAATGCTGGTATATGAAACCAAAACTGAAATCGAAAAAAATAATAACAATAATATATTTTAATGAAGATAGGTCTAGCTGCACTGCTGCAGGCACCCGCATGTTCGCATAGGTAATTTTACAAGGTTATACAAAATATTAGAAGTATCTATAGTGGGGTTTTATCGATTCCGCCGTTTTAATATCAATTCCACCGGCTATCGATTCCAGCGAGCTTTTTTATTCATTGATTCCGCCGGCTATCAAATTCGGTGGATATTTGTTTATGTTGATTCCACTGACTGTATTTTTTTTAATCAATGCTGTAGGTATAAGATCAGCTATTTTACCATATTTTTTTTAAATTTAAATATAAACATTTCAAAAAACAATTCAAACATTCTCATAAGTAAAATTCATTAAAATAGTAAAATAATAATATGTTTTAAAATATATTAATACCTATAGTACCTATATTATTATTATTATACACAGTATAATTATTATATTTACATATTATATATTATGTTGGTAAATATTAAATAGATTAATTCGTTTAGTCGTATTATACAACAGCATACAGAAATACACTGTAATAAAAATTGTATAACATAATACTATTATATTAGGTATAAGCTGTCGTATTTTTCTGCCGCCATAGACGATCAGAAATAACTATAATATGCCTACATTAAATAAACACAATAGCCAACAATAAATTATAAAATACTGAGTATATTATAGTATAGTAACATAAATAATTATAATACATTATAAGTTGTCTACGTTGATTTTTGAACGTAATAATAATTATTATTTAAAGAAGGCTAAGTGGTTGTAGCACTTGTAGCCAAGAAATTCCCAACATTTTAAGGTATTTGAATTAGGATACAGAAAAAATTATTTATTTATTTTACACATATTTAATTAAATAATATTGGATATCATTTGGACTTTAAAAAAAAAATTTATCTCACTTAATATCCAAGTATTTGCGCTTATTGAAAATTAATGGTGTCTAAGAACCTAGATAAAATAGATTTTTGAAATGTCTGTAACCGGTGTACAGTATTCATTATAATTTATAATAATATTAGTAAATGCATTTCTAATTAATATATACACGTGGGTCTGGAATTATACGTCAAAAAGTTGTTAAAAACTTAAGTTATTTATACTTAAGAGTAGCTACTTTATAATACTGATATAGCCGATACTGCTAGTATTATTATCTATACTCAATATTAATTTTACTAACCAGACACTAGAGTACTAGATATATTTTAATCACTAAGTGTTTATAAGTCTATTTGGTCACTCTGTCACTGAGTATTAGGTACCTAAGTATTTCATTATACTTTAGTTTTTAGTAATAGTTTATAGTTTATTTCTACGTTTCTATCACGGACTTGTAGTTGAAAAATTGTTTAATAAAACCAGACGCTAAATCGTATGCCACGCAATGTATTTTGGCAACTGGCGAGTAATAGGTTTCTACGCCAGTATTTTATGTCGTTATAAAAATTATAATAACTATCTTGGGTTTGAAATCGATGTTAGATACCAATTAAAACCAAAGTCGATATTAAAACCAGAATCGGAATCGGAAAAAATCAATACTGGTATCTGAAACCGAAACCGAAATCGGAAAAAATAAATACCGATTACCGAAACAGGAAGAAAATTTTTCGGTTTCAAACTCTGGGTGTAGGCATGTAATTATATGATGTAAATTAAATTTATATACGTCATAAGTTAATAAGTAGGTATAACAATAATTTGGTGAATTTAAAAAATCATTTTGAAATTTCCTCTGGTAGTATTTGAAACATTACTTTTTATAATAATAGGCATCTAATTAACCAATCGGTATGACGTGTAGTTTCAATGGCAATTATTTTATTTTTATTTTCATTAATATAAATTCAACGGATAGAATGTCCTTTAACAAAAATATTGGTAAAAGGGTGTTGGTTATTCATATACGGCTATAAACTGCACTTGGAATTAAAAATTACAATATTTTATTTTTAATAATGTTTTTGTGATACAATATATTCTTTTTAATACGTTTCATGGTTAAAGTAAGTGGTACTCGAGAATTTGCATAAAATTAACGCAAATGAATTTCAAGTACTTGACGTCGACCGTTATCTACACTTCTGTATTTATTAGACATCGACTGTGAGATATCATACATGGACAACACATCTACTTGCAAAATATCAAGCACAGAAAACACTTACACATATTAAGTGTAATATCATCACTCGTCTGGCGTGCACGAAAAATAAAGCCAGAAACTATTTGTTATCGTGAAAGACAAGATGACGTGTTTCAGATTGCTTTATAGGCCCATGTGCGTGTGTTTTATTAGTTGTTTATTTTATATGAGGAATATGGGAGTTTATAAAAAGTTAACAGTACCTATCTAAGTTCATTATGGCATGTTGATGAATAGTTTTTATTCCGAAATTCTATAAATATACATAAATTATCTCGACATTGTGCTAAAAAAAAAAGTTACTTGCGGTACGGTAACCGCTTTAGTACGTTAAACTAATGATGAGGTTTTGGAATTTAGACTGAACCTATATGATTTAAATTTTGAAATATATGTTTTTCGAATATAATAATCAACAATTATTGTAGTTTTAATTAATAGGTACTTATTTTATCTTTATATTAAAATGAAATTGTTCCTTTCTTATATCACAAAACGAAGTGGAAAAAACCAATATATTTATTATTATAAGTCATAACAATAAAACTGTGATGAAAAAAAGGTCGAACCCATTAAAAACTGTAAGAATGATCATTGGTTACACTATATCATATGGAATGGCATTCACTTCTGCCGTAATAATATTTAAAATGACGAACATAATAATAATAATATATATTTCAAAATTGTCTACGGTGGTATTTCAGACCACATGTTAGTTTATTAAACGAAAACGACACCTGTCGGCTTCGCAATGGTCTCGCACTTGGCTCGCACATACCATACACTAGTAGTGTATGGTAAGTAGTGTCCAGTCTACGAACGATACGAACTTTATTTCCAATGATTGGTAAACTTTACTATATATCTATTATACTGTTCAATCCCGGTCATATATATATTTTTCCACCAGTGTTGTCCGATTGACGCGATAGCGAAGGAAAACGATTTCCGATTTCAGCAGACCGATCAGTATTATGTATATATATATATATATATTGTAAGTATTATTATATATGAGGATAAAAATAAATGAAATTCAGATCTCATTTTCTCAGTTTTCCGCACACTAGATAATGCCACAGTACCACACCGATAAATTGCGTATCTACCAGTGAAAGTATAAAATATAAAATGCGTGTGCAGCTGACTCTCAGAATAACTAGAAAGTCGAGTGCAATGGAAAGAATTGTAACTATATATTGATTGGTCAGGTTAAACAACGCGTGTTTAATTGCAGTTTGAAAGTGGTATATTAATGTGTTTTGCTCAAAAAACATTAAGGTTTGTTTAATAATAAAAATATTTTCTATGCATTATACAGGGTGTCCCTTGAGGATTTACCTATTGCGTTATTTCCCGAAATAATGATGATATCGAAATTCTGGTTTTGTAATAAGACTCGCAGGGATAAGAACTATAATTATTTCATATTTTAAAGTTTTGGTAAAAAAGTTAAAAAATATATTTATTAATTTAATTATTTCAAAAAAAAAATTAAAGATAGCCATTTTGTAAAGTTAATTTTTCTGAAAATATTGAAGTTTCAAAATTTTATTTCCGTTATTTTCCCGATTTTTAAAATTTTTTTTAGTTTCGAGAAAAATTGAGAATTATTTAACAGCGTAATGTTATCAAACATGTAACGCACCGCGCTGCGCGCATTTCTATATGGCCAGCCGAATACTTTCTGTGTTCCTAATAGTTATATATTTATGATCATATTTTATTTCTCTAAAACTAGAAAAAATATTAAAAATCGGGAAATTAATAAAAATAAAATTTTGGAACGTCAATATTTTTAGAAAAATAAACTCTACAAAATGACCATCTTTAATTTTTTTGAAAATAATTAAATAAAAAAATATATTTTTTAAATTGTTTACAAAAACATGGAAATAAATATAAAAATTATATAATTGTAGTTCTTATCCCTGTGAATCTTATCATAAAACCAGAATTTTGATATCTCCATTATTTCGTGAGATATCGCAATGGGTAAATCCTCGCGGGACGTCCAGTTTACAATTTTACATCAGACCTAAAAAACAGCACATATCATGTATTATAGTGTAAATTAATGTTTGTTTTTATTTTTCTGAGCACTGTTTTCAATTGTATTGTAATAAGACTAAAATAAAAAAATGTGAGAATGTGATGATAGTTTTATTTTTAGTGTTGATATTGGGATTAACAAAAATAATTATTATCAGTATTTTTATTTCTGGTCGGTAGTACCAAACTTGGAATAGAATGGTCCATAATAATGTGATGACACACAGCAATATAAATACATTTTGAAATCATATATGTTAATTTTGTATATATTCTAAATTTTGAAAATACACTCGTGTTCTTCTTAATTTTTTGTACAGAAAATTATTTCCAACCTCGTACATTTTATTGTTAAGTTTGAACTTTGAATCGCTCTTTTGTTACATTTTTAATAAAATAGTAAAATAATATATTCATAAAACAGAGTTCACTATCTTTGTTATAATATGCAATGATGTGAAATAGCTCATAGTAAAAATGCATATTTAAATATAAAAAGAGAACAAATATTTTTGTTATTAGGGGCCACATCCATAATATTAAAAGCAAATACATTTCAATAAGTACATAGTACATACTAATAAAAGTGAATATAATGCAGATAAATTTATATTTATTGTACATAATATTTTCTTCTGTCGTTAAATCATTGCAGTTCGACGTTGTTAACTCAACCGAAAAAGTTATTGAACAGAACAACCTGTAAACTTTATTCAAATCATTTAACAAATTATATCTTGTCAATTTAATTTATTTTTTATTTTTTTAACAATCTTTAACAAGGTAAGAAAATAAAATATTTTTAAAATGCAAATATATTGCCAACATTTATTTTACAATGTCGAATATAGATATTCAATATTGTTCATAATTTTTTCATGGAAATAACGATAAACTTATCAATTTACCATTCATTTTTAAACAACCATCAATCAGTCAAATATATTTATGAACAATTGTGTACGGTAGAGTTGTCATCGTCATACGATTTCGATGCATTTAAGTATATCCATTTAATAATATTAATAATAATAATAAAACTATTCCGACCGTTCGTTAGTTCATGATATTTGCATAACGTCATAATTTATTCTTTGTAAAATATTAGTAGGATATTTTTGATGTTCTGCTATAAATGAGACCATATTTTTTGCCTAAAAATAACGGAAAAAATTAAATAAAAGTAAAATATAATAAAATTAATTTTAGAATTTTTCATTCCCAGATAAATATTTGTAAATTTATAAAACAATTCTTTACCACGTCTGAATGAGATGAAATTAAAATTTTCTATTCTTTTGAGAAAATTTAATATCATTTCGGATTGGATGTTTAAGTATGGTGGTAGCTGCTACATGTATTAATACGACATCCGATTGATCCACAAACCGTGGTTAAAAGTGCTACATGATGTTTGTTGAGATGTTAACAAAAACAATTAAGCTCGTTGCTAGCTTACAAACTGGACAGTTAGATTGACTTTACCAAAAGTATTAGACCATGGTATAGTAATAAAATAGGAACTATTTTATGCTCCATTTATCAGTTATTAACAGAAAAACGATTACCTAGGTATATACCAAAGTATATTGTATGACTTGCGTTTTTTTCTCACGGACGCCGATTAGAAGACCTATTTCAGTCACTGTCTATTTGTCATCGTAAACTTTAAAACAATTCCCACAAGTCCCATTCGTTATTTTGAAATGTTGTTGGTATTTTTTTTTCTTCCCATTCGCTTCTATTCTATACGCACATTGGGGTTTTAACTGTTGTTTCATGCCACGTGTTCGGCTAACAAATGGCGGTACATAACTTTTGTTTAACATTACTTTAGGGTATTGCCCGTTCTATGCAATATAATGACTACAAAATGAATAGATAGCTACCTAGTAACATTATTTTATTCATTTTGATTAACACCTAAATAATTTTTACGTTAATACTTTGAATAAACAATATATAGCTGGTTGAATGATATGAATTGACAGTATTTTTTTTTATTATTAACCTGATACTTGATTGTACAACATAATACTTAAACTATAGGACCTTTAAACAATACGAATTAAAACCAATTTTACTCGTTGATTGCTATATTATTATATTGTCATATTGAATACATGAGAAAAAGTCAATTCAAAATGTAGCCCGTTTGAGTTAATTTGAATAGGTCAACTTATTTCTAGTTCATCAAAATATAACGTAAATATAAAATGTTATTAAAATGGCACGTAATTTTTGTTATAGGTAATGTATTTATTGTATGCAAATATCTTGGTGTATAATATAGCATGAATCTAATTTCCATTTTGATTCTCAGATTTTTTCAATAAGGAAATAATTAAAATTAAGTCAAATGTATATTGATTTTAAAAAATATGCAAAGATTATCAAACGTTTTTATTTATTTTAGTTGTAGTTACATTGGAAGGGAAAATCCAATTGATGAGTATAATATAATATAAAATGTAAATTAACTGTAGTGTATGTAAAAACACCAAACCGGATATTGACTGTAAATTCACGACGACACGTACTGGTACAAAGAGAAAAATAAACCCCTTAGTTTTTGTCCTTTTTTTATTTTATTGTAATATTAAACTTTCTTGAGGCATTCTATATTATATGTGTGTTTTTTTTTTATCCGAATTGGCGCATTTTTGTTAAGTCTGCCGGATGTTTCTAGATAAAACTCCTCCGGATATTGTGAAACTATAATCGGAGGGAATTTTGACATTGATCTATATGAAAATAATTAAGTAGAATACCACTAGCTGAACGTTTCGTTCTAACAGTAAGTTTTCTTTCATTAATTGTTATTCAATATAAAACATATTATTTATTATGATATATTATAATTATATTTATTTTTTTATCTTAATAAATCTAAAATGATACAGTCTGTATCATAAATTTGGTATGTATTGAATGTCATAATATCTTTCCCGTTGAACCATTTGATTTAAAAATAAAAGTTTAAAAACATTAAATTACATTTACAATCCCTAAAAATCTTACTCATCCATACAAAAATATACCTAACCACTACAATTTATTTTAATAATTCAAATATAATATAAACATGATTGATTTAAAATGTTTTAGTGATATTTTTTGTAATTTATATTGTGATTGGTATAACTATAACTTATATCACTTACAACAGAAATATAAGTACAACGAGTTATATTTTAAATTAAATCTTTTTCAAAGTGACTTATCTAGATACAATTTAATTAGTCATTAGTTTAATAACTTGCTGTCTATTGGGTGTGAGGAAATAAAAATATACGAAAACTCTATCTATTTTTTAAAAACATTGGTCTCTAAATTTCAAAAAAAAGGCTAAAGGGGGGTCTGATCCACGTATCCTCGCCTAAATATGGACCTAAGTCTACAGATGGTACAAAATTGAAAAAACAATTGAAAACATGAGTATAAAAAACAATTGTGCTATTTAATATAGTGACAAATATTTGAATTTGTTATCTGACGTCAAAAAAAAAAAAAACGAAATTCAGAAAAACGCAAACCCGTGGTTAGTGGATTGCAAAATATTACGATTTCAAAACAATAAATTACGTTGAAACATTAATTTATCCATTAAATTAAAACATTCCTAATTTAAAAATTTACTATCATAAATAGACGAGAAACAGTGGTATACACCTCCGGATCTCAACCGACGTCAAGATATTGCGATCACTCGTATAAGAATCGGCCACACTTTCACCACGCACTCCTTCCTAATCAGCAAAGATCAGCCACCTACGTGTAGTATATGTCTAATTCGCATCACTGTAAAACACATATTCCAAGAATGCCCCACATACGAACCAGTACGCACGTTTCTCAACTTACCGCACAATATCAAAGAAATCCTCGACGAAGAACAAACCCTAAATATCATCAAGTTTATAACTATATGCAACCTCATCAAAAAATTCTGACAGCCAATCTACCTTGTAATACAATTAATAATTTAACTGTAAATATGTCATTTTTTTTCTTCTACATTGTATACATATTTAAATATCGAATCTGTTTTTATATATATATATATAAAAAAAAAAAAATATTGGCTAATAATCTTAGCGGTGGAAGCATGTAATCCTTTAAATAAAAACAATATACGATATGTTTGACATTTTAAACAATGTTCATAAGTCAGTTGTACATGGAGTAAGAGACGGTATGTTATTTGAACATAAAAAAATGTATAAAAATATTACTGATTTTAAGACGTACGTCACACTATCAATATTGAGCGAGCAAACTAAGATGTTGAAAATATATTGACAACTTGGATACTAACAAATGAAATAAATGTCTCCGATTCATTTAATTTGTAAGAAATAAAGCCTATTATTCCGTTAATAAACGAAGCCCGTACAATGCGATATTTGGAACTAATTCTAAGACTGGCCTATCGTTACGTGTATTGCTACACACTTTATTACCAGCAATATCATCAACCGAAAAAATAAAACACAAACAAAGAGAAGAATGACAAAACAAAGAACGAAATAAATTATAAACACACAAAAAAAAGATAAAGTTAAAATTAAAATTAAAATACTTTATATTAATAAAGGAAGACCCTTGATCGGTAATTGCATGGTTTAAAAATGACGGATTCTATCAAGTTGGATATAAATGTGGTACTTACGTTATTATAATTATATTTTAAATTCATGTATTTGAATAATATCTTAAAAATTATGGGTATTTTTAAACAGCTATATGCACTTTCCCCATCCCCTACTTATTTCAAAAACTTTATAACATTAAGCGATGATCCTCAAGAAAAACAAATTTCTCTACGATCTGCAGCTACAGAACAGTCATTTGGAAATGGACAAGGCGTTTTTAACCCTTTTGGTACTAGCGGGACGTTTGAGTCCCGGACACTTTAATCGGTAATAGAAAATATATGCTTTTAGATATCGGTATGTTCTGGCCTGGCGGGACATCTGAGTCCCGTCTAATATACGTTGAAAAAAAAAAAAGTGAAATATACTTATTCATAGACTATTCATTTTACACTGTAACAGGGGAAACCCAACCGTACTCTTATCTGCCAGCAATTGTATTTTTCTAGTTATATTCTGCGTATATAATCTGCTTGCAGACGACGCTAATCGTTTGTTTATTTTTCAATACTTCTCAATAATGAAATAAAATATGATTGGTCGTCATATTATCAATATTTACGAAATTAATCAACATTTTTGTCGCGGGACTCATATATCCCGTCAGTATTAGTCAGTCGTAAAACACCCGATCGTGTGTTCGCAATATAATATAATATAATTTAGTCTTCCGTACGCACGTCTCGTATATTTCGTCGTCAATTTTTATCGTAAAAATATTTGTTCGAATTATTTTTTTTCAAAATGAGTGCAAGTAAAAAAGATCAAGATATCGAAGATTGGCTATTAATGGATGTTCCGGATGATCCAGAATCTGAGGACGAATACGATGTAGATGATGGTGATACCGACGAGCAAGCCCAACAAGAGGTAATTGAATTTGGTAATTTTTTTTTGCAAAGTGAATGTGAAACCGGTAAAGATGACAAAGAACCATTAATAATTGATAATTCGGATGTTATTATTTTTGATTTTCCGGAATTTGACTTTTCCTATCAAACCGAGGACGTAAGTCTAAAAACCACTAATACACCAAACTGTTCTAGAACTTTGAGACCACGAGTATCAAATTCAACTAATTTGTCCAATAAATCTATTTCTGACCATGTTATACTTGATAATACACGCACACCAGAACATATCGATAATAATACGACTATAGAATTTGCTGTTAATAATACTCCAGATCCTGTTGAAGTTAATAGGCAATGGCGTAAAAAAAATGAAATTACAGCAGCTTTACCAGATTATGAAAAAAGTTTAGGTTACAACCAAGTGATGTTTGGTAACTGTAAAACGGCAACGGATATATTTTTAAAACTTATTAATCCTATCATAGAAAATATTTTGGACCAAAGTAATCTGTACGCAACTCAAAAAAATAAAAATCTCAAACTACGAGAAAATGAACTACTCTCTTTTTTTGGAATTAATTTTTGTATGGGGTATCATAAACTACCTTCATATAAACATTATTGGAAGGGGGCCAAAGATTTAAATGTGCCAGCTATTTCTGAAGTTATGACAAGAGATCGATTTGTAGAAATACTATCTAATATTCACGTCAATAATAATGAAAATATTCCTCAGAACAATAAAGATAAATTGTTCAAATTACGTCCTATGATAAATAGTTTGAACCAAATATTTTTTGAGTCTTCATCTGGAACACGTGAACTTAGTGTTGATGAGTCTATGATTAAATTCAAGGGTCGCAGTACGTTAAAGCAATTTAACCCAATGAAACCAATAAAAAGGGGTTACAAATTGTGGTGTATTGCAGACCAGAACGGATATATTATGAAATTTTCGGTGTACCAAGGAAAAAACGAAACGTTAGAAAAAGAGTTCGAGAACACTAATTTGGGAGAAAGAATTGTATTGCAGTTGACAAAACCATTTTGGAACGAATCTAGACTTGTATTTTTCGATAACTATTTTACAACTATTTCACTCCTTGAAAAGTTGAGAACGCAACAAACACTAGCTTGTGGTACAATCAGACAAAATCGTAAAGGGATGCCACAAAATTTCAAAAAAGATTCTGAAATACCTCGGGGAGAATTTGACTACCGATTTTCTACTTCAGGTATTGGAATATTCAAATGGAAAGATAACAAAGTGGTACATATTGGGTCAAACTATCACGGTAATGAAATAACATCTGTTGATAGGACTATGAAAGATGGCTCTAGATTGAGCATATCGTGCCCAAATCCAATCAAAGACTACAACAAATATATGGGTGGAGTTGATCACGCAGACAGATTGAGGGCATTATATAACGTTGACCGTAAATCCAAAAAGTGGTGGCTTAGGATTTTTTGGGGACTGTTAGACATAACGTTTGTAAACGCATATGTCATTTATTGCCAAATGTTTGAAAAAACGGATGTATTTGATTTCCGTCGATCAGTTGCCCTTGGTCTGATGACAGCTCGAAATACTCCATCAAGAAAATCTATAAGCCTGAAAAGATCAGCTCCACAAACGCCATCAAATCGAAGAAAGAAAACTTTATCCAACTCCAAAGACGTCAGATTAGGCAACAGGTATAATAAAACTATTTCATCATTATTTTTTATTATTATTTATATTTTTTATTTTATCACAGGGGTATTCATTGGCCAAGTTTTGGTACAAAGAGAGGTAGATGTGAACTTTGCAGCGTTCGAGGAGTAGAGTCCCGGCCACTTTCTTCGTGTAACCACTGCCGAGTATTTCTGTGTTGCAATGAAAGGAAAAATTGTTTTGTAGAATACCATCAAGTTGACATTGTATAATTTTTTTAATTATTTACAAAAATTTTTATAATTTTACTACTATGTATTATTTTTTTTTTTACGTAAAATAACAAAGTAAAAATTGGCAAGAAGTCCGTTCATTTTTATGTTTACGATTTAAATAAAATTATATTATCAGAAGTAGATTTCTCGTATTTTTAATGCAAATAATGATTTGCTATTAATTTTCATTGTAATGCATATCAACCTGACGGGACTTTGAAGTCCCGGACAAAAAAGTAAGTGAAGGGCCTAAAAAAAAATTTTGAAAAAAATCATAGACTTTAGTTGCACCACAATAAAAAATTTTGTCAAAAAAAATTTTAACTTTTTTCATTTTTTCCAATAGCCGGGCTCAAAGGGTTAAACGAAGTACTAAATTCACCACTAATCGGTATAAGAATGGTGAAACCGTTAGAATGGTGTTGTGTGCAATTCAAAATGTTAACAATATAAATCGTGTACTAAGTTTGATAAAGATCGAGGTAATACAATTGTAAAGCAATGTAAGCAAAAATGTATACATTATGACTAAGATGGCTCCAATATTTTTATTTTCTCAAGATATTTATATATTTTTCTAGAAAATATAAGTAATATTCATAATTATTCTTTTACTCACTTTAACTAGTTGTTAATTTAAACACGATTCATAATCTGTAATTGTATAATATAACTAGATGTCTAGATATACCTATATGTATTTTCTAGATAGAGTATTCATATAGTTAGAATACAAATACTTTAACTAGAACATTATGTTAGATTATAAAATAACTTATTCAATACTTTAACAGTAACATAAAAAAGTAACTGGGTGCATTCTATCAAAGAATAAACAAGAAACGACACTCTCGGGTGTGATAACATAGTGAAAGCTCAGCCTTGAAGGTACGAACGAATCACTGGAGGCTCCGCCTTGAAGTTAGTAAAGTTTTTTTTTTTACAAAGAAACGTTATGTTTAGTAATATTTTGAATTATACCTATTTATTTGTTTGTGAATCTTTTTAATTCGGTCTGTGCACAGAGCTTTATTTCTTTTATTATTTTATTTCAAAATGGTTATACGCTGTAAAAGTATTTTGAAATCAATAATATTATTGTGATATTACTTTGTTATCGATTATTTAATTTCTTATTAACAATTGTGAAAGTACGCAATCAGAGGCTCAAGATCACTCATTTATTTAGTACAGGAAGATGGAGAGTGTCATACCCCTGATTCTATCAAACAAATTCATAAATATTAATAGATTGATTTTACGGGTTAAGACAAATTAATGATAAAATTAAACAAAGCAATAACGGACACTGATCATTGTTATTAAACTATAGCCAAACAATAAAGCCCTCCACCCTCATTATTTTTTTCTCTGTAACCGTCAAGTAGCAGTAACGTGAATCCCGCAAATAATATAACCGACTACACTTCAAACTTATATAGGTACCTGCGTAAATTAAGTTGAATAATATATTGTTATTTTTATCCATAAGAGATAAATTGTATCAACTGCCACCATTGAATTTTTCAAATGGATCAAATGAGACAAATATACGCTTGTGGCCCATTCAATATGATATCAATAATAATAATGATATAAGTATTCAGTATAAATCAGTTATGATAGAATTTCGTGTATAGAGGATAAAATTATAAAACGATTAAACTCAAGTAGGCACCTACTTAAATGAAAATAAATAGTATAAATACAAATGTCTTTATTTTCAAACCTTCAATTTGCAGTTTTGAAATTTAATTTAAAATTGTATAACTAACATAAAAAATGTATACCTATATCTTTCTCAATTTAAAAAATAATTATAACGATAAAATACCTTTATATTTCCCTCATATTATCTATTCTTTCTCATAATAATATGTTGAAAATAACCATTTCGCTGCACAAGTAAACCAACATATTATTTGTAGTATCTTTGATTTTTGTTAAATTTTCTCTAGAAGCAATAATATCAGATTTGATTTAATATTTTACCGTTGACCAACTGATTAATTCAAATCTATTTACTTTAAAATATAGTTAACACTTACATATATACATTGAGTATACATCTTCAATATCATTAACCTATAATTTTTGACGTGGTACTATTAGCGAAGAGACAAAATAAATCTTTTAATTTCGACATACTGTCCAAAAATTCAATGGATGAACTAAAAGTTTCTTTTTTAAATAATTTGATTCACTAAAATTCAGGGCTTGAAACCGAAAAAAAATTTTCCGATTTCGATTTCGGTTTCGGATAACGGTATATATTTTTTCCGATTTCGATTTCGGTTTTGGATAACGGTATATATTTTTTCCGATTTTGATTTCGGTTTTGGATAACGGTATTTATTTTTTCCGATTTTGTTTTTGTTTTCGAATACCGGTATTTATTTTTTGCGATTTCGTTTTCGGTTTTGGATAACGGTATTTATTTTTTCCGATTTCGTTTTTGTTTTCGAATACCGGTATTTTTTTTTTCGATTTTGGGTTCATTTTCGATTCCCGTGGTCCCCACTGGTTGAAAATATTAAACTATTTCACCTTGCGGTAATGCGGTTAGCGGGGGAGCAACACACACCCAAAGAGACTTCTTCATTTAATGAGGTGGCCACTAAAACTTCAACACTAAATTATATTAATAGTTAATACTATAATTCTATAGTGGACAGTCAGAAAAATCTTACTCTAATGGGCGTCCATTGGACTTTACTATGTGTCCATTTGGACACAAATAACATCCTTAAATAATGGCGACACAAAGCGTGCAGTCCTAAATTTGAAGTGTGCACATGAATCTGAGATGTGAACTAACTACTAGTAAAATATAAGTTACATCTTACATAAAAACACAGCAATTTGAAAAGTAAAATAAAATATTTTACTAGTAACTACTGAAAAATTATACAGGGAATATAATGTATATATTCTCATTACAATGGTCAAATTTCCATAAATGGTACTCCATTGGTACATGGGATTGGAGTCAATTTACAGTGTAGTACAATTTTTAAGAAAAATAGGTGCTGGTGTGATAAGACTATGATACGAGTAAATACTATTCTCGAAAACCACTGATGTATAGCCATCTAAGTATTATTCACTTGGTGATAGCTGATAAGTTTTATGTTACTCAAATTAATTTATTTATTATCAGCTATAAAACGTGGTACAAAAAATATATGAAAGTGAAGCCAAAATGAAGTAGAACTAGGGAAAATCAACTTGCCGAAGTTAAGAATTCAATATTTGCCATTTTTTTTTTTTTTTTACGCTATCTAATTGTCTACCAGGGCCCCAAAATTTTACCTGCACTTTGGCCAAATTCCTAGTTGCTGCACTGTTTATCGGGTGCTTACTGACTAGTGACTACATTGATATTGTTATACCTAAACAATTTTTTTTTCACATTTGGTGAATACTTAGAAATTCTTACATAGAAAATTATTATTATGTCATGGCGTATTGCGGGTGTCATTATATTCCACCGGGCACCGGCGGTAAAGAAAACAATAGAACCGCCACCGCCACCGCTGCAGTGTGTGGTGTCATGGGGACCTTAACAACTTGGAGTTTGGACCAGACCAAATATAGTAATATACTAATAATATTACCATTGATTTTATAATAGATTTATTATTGTAAGAAATACAAGTTGTAAGAATAACAACTGTGCTCAGTAATATTGGGCAGTATGTTATACAAATGTGTACAAGTTATATTGATATAGAATTTATGATAAAACTTACAGACTAAAATATTCGTGAAAAATTACAAATCAATTTATTTTTAATTCCGAGATAATATTATTAAAAATTTATAAATTATACACCTGTCACCATAAAATATGATCTAACCTATTTTACATCCTGTTTATTTATAAAATAAATTACCAAAGTACTTACATCAAAGTTATACCTAAACAGTTATAGTTATATATACAATTTAATTAGGCATACGTTACAACATTTTACATTTACATACTATTACGTCATATAAGTTATTAGTTATTACCACGAATTAAGATATATCTTAATTCGTGGTTATTACTTATTCCTTATAATGAATAGAATATAATACTGTTTATAGAGTATTATATATAAATATTATTATAGTCTAGACTTTAGAGTGAATTTGCAATCTAATTACCCGCATCTCACGACTCCTATATTTATACTTTATTTCCTTCGGACGACCCAACACTCCTCAGTTGACCGTAATTATAACAGCTTAGCTATTTAAGTTTAAATGTAATATTTTCATTTTAAATTGTTTTCCGTTTTGGATAATGGTATTTATTTTTTCCGTTTTCGTTTTTGGATTCAAATATCGGTATTTATTTTTTCCGATTTCGTTTTTGCTTTCAAATATCGGTATTTATTTTTTCCGATTTCGTTTTTGCTCTCGAATATCGGTATTTTTTTTTTCAATTTCGTTTTCGGTTTTGAATATCGGTATTTAGTTATTAGGATTTCGATTTCGGTTTTGAATACCGTTATTGATTTTTTTTGTTTTTGATTTCGGTTTTGATATCGATTTCGTTTTTTAACGGTTTTAAACGGTATTCAAAAACGGTATCAAATACCGGTTTCAAGCCCTGCTAAAATTATAATTTTTAATTTTAAGATCAATATATTAAATGTAATAATTAACAGTAATGCTATGAACATGCAATACTGATATTCTTGCCATAATAATTATGTTTTAATTGATATAATATACAAAATATTAATGTAATAGGTAATGGATATCAATATATTTAATTGTATCTTTTATATTTTGTATTGTATTTATCATATTCTCATACTCGCTCAAACACATTATTTTTATTATGTGTATTAAAAGGTAATTCGCCCAAACGCGTGGCAATTAAAATAAATACTTCTAAAGAATGACATAACGGTAAATCTTATTCAACGTAGAGTAACTTCTTCTCCCTCACAATTCCTATAGCATCAAATGTTCACTATTTAGGTATGTCGTTTTCTTAAATGATCATCTAGACTCATTATTTAACTGAATTGATTATTTAAATCTGAACAAAAATCGATACCTCTAATTGCCTTTGAATGAAAATTCAAAGACAAATCTTAAGACATAAAAAAAATGTATCTTATACAGAACATTACTATTATCTTTATAGTTCAATGAATTTCAAACATGGAAATGGAGAGCTGTCATACCTACAAATCCAAAAATTAAAAAAAAATTAAATTAACAAGACTCTATTTAACATGTCTTCTTACTTATCCAATAGGTAATAATTAACATTTCAATTTTCGTTTAAAATGTTTAAATACCATCATTATTCAAAAAAACATTATTAGTATTAAGCGTTTTTGATTCTGCTAAAGCTAAACCAATCATACGATGTTCCAATCCTTATTAGAGAACTCAACACTAATAATACCTATGTATTCTGGAAAACCACTAAGATAAGATGCGTAGCTGACGCGTAGATCGTTTGAGTTGAAATGACCCAAAATTTGGTCAGTTGACCGTTATGCAATAACGTTTAATGAATATATTGAAGTTTTTCCAGTACATTCATTAAATAAATTTAAAAAAAAATATACAATTATATCTAGTAAATCACTAGTTATGAGTAGTTGTAAAAATAATTCTATGTTGTATTTGCCATCATTACAAAGTTTTCTGATCTCAAGTTTAACCATCGGTGAATTTTTTTTTACATTAATATTTTCAGCTTCATAAATCATTAGGGTATTAGGGTTTTAGTGGACTATCAGTCATTATGAGCAATGTGCTTTTACTCATATTTATACCTTCATTTACTGATATAAATATAGTGTAGGTATATAAAATTCATACATATTATAACTGGAATTATCTCGGTAATCGGGACGATTTGAGGGTTATAGAGAAACCTAAACTCGCTGTCCTGTTCTCAAACTGTTTTAAATAATACCCATATATATATATAGCCACTGTAGTACCTAGTGATGAATCTACCATTGTGGTTTACCTTTTACCTACTTGTGATACTTACCTATATAATAAATGTGAGACGAATATCGTTGGTACGATTTACGGACAAGGCAAGACTATTATACAAAATTGGATCTCGGTCGCTGGACCCTCCTCGCCGTCAAACCTCGCGATGTGGTCGAATCTGGTACACGCGCCACCGCCACAATGTCTGGCATTGGTGTCGAGGCCTCGGATGGTCGACCGGTTAAGTTCATTAATTATTTACTCGGTCTGTTAATCATCCAGGGGGAGGTGCTCGTGTCAGACGCTGACATCTAATGACGCGGTTAATATTTTGATGATAATGCGTGTGGTTTTGTCAGAAAAAATGTTAGGCAAAAAAATAACAACAAAACCTTTATGATAATATTATAATAGTAACATTGTTGATCGATGGACTGGAAAAAAAGATCCAAGCACCGGTTGCGAAAGCCGGTGATGACAGCAGACGGGTCATGGCCGTCGGCAATCACGCTCCCTCAGGTCGGCCACTCCAGTCACCCCCATCCCACGCACGAAAAAAAAAAACAATGAGATAGTGTAATCAAATAAGTACCATTCACCTTTTGGTGGGAAGGTATTATATTAATACAATATAGTGGAAAAAATTTATAAAGAAACCCATTGCGGTGAATAATAATAATTAATAGTGCTTTTGTTATGTTAATCTCAAAGGTCACCGCCATAAAAGCTAAATAAATTTCCAACCAAATGAATGATTTTTACAACAATAAAAAGTTTAGGGAGAGGCCCACTGCAGTAGTTAACTCAGAATAATTATTTTTATATATTATGAAATATCTTATTTTTCACATACCTACTATTTATTTTCTTAGGAATTTAATAGAACACAACAAAACTGGGAAAATAGACTCATGACAGCGGATCACCTATTAATTATTATAGGCAAAAGGCAATAGACTACAAAAAACTCACTCATATGAAAAAATTGTAAAAAAATTATGAATTAATACTTATTGGAAATACAGTCAACACCATGAGAAAAAATGAGAAAATTCGTGTCGAAAGTGAATATTTATAAGTTTGTTGTTACGTAATTAACATAATTTTATGCTTATACTATTGTATACCTACGCTGTTATAAATTACAAATGTTTCATAAAAATTATTGTGCCATAGTTTTAATGTATATTTCATAAACAGTGGCATATATACACTAATAATATTAATAGTAACCCACCAATTAAGAGTGACCAAATTACAATATGAATGTCTAGACCATGTGAATGTACATTCACATCAAACATTTTAGTTTACACTAACCAGGTATAATATACTAATAAATAATACTATTAATCTTATTTATTATTATTTTATTTTCAACAAATAAACATTCTTTAACGTGTTTATATTGATGTCATATACTTTTAGAATATTTAAAAAATTTTAAACAGCACACAGATGTTTTTTTGTGACACTTTTTAACTCAAATAGTGTCACAACACTCAAGAAAGCAAATCTATGAAAATTAGAAAACTTAAGAAATATCTGTAACTGATTAATAAGTGTTCATAAAATTTGAATAATTTATCATTTAATGTTTGACAGTTAATTAATTAAAAACCAAACGCATATAGATCATGGATTCAAATTTAAAGCTTAGGTTGGAATCCATCATTATTAATAATATTATTATGGACTTTCGATATATTGATGGGTGGTATTATACTATAGATGATTTATTCCTTTTATTGATTTTAATTAACATCAGCTGTATTTGTGACACCTACACAAGGAGGTACAGGAATAAGAAAAAAAAATATTCAGTTTTTTATATTAGATCAAAATAAAAGCAAATTAAATGGTGTTTATAATAAAGCGTGCCACGTATAGTAATAATTAACGAGTTTCTCTTGTTTAACTTAATTAAACGATGGACTCGTAAACAAATTACGACGCTATAAAATATTCATGTTTTTTTAGACATTTTTTGATTTTAATTATATCCATTAGGAAATTGAATTAAACTACGAAACGTTTTCACTGATATTATGGCTAAACATAAAGACAATTATGTAGGTGCATAAAACAGTTGCGGTTTATGATAAGCTAAAATTTTAGTGCTATTTTACGTAGCTTAAAATGGATAATAAAAACTTGTATAGCCATTCATTGTCTTACTTTTTCTCATAATTTTGGTATAATTTGTATAGTATATTTTAATTCTGAATTTAAATTATTATTAATTTTATCATACACAATTCAAATTCAAAATAATTAATTACCAACCTTTCTTCCTGAAAGATATAATATATATATTGTTTTTAGTCATTAATTCACGTGTAGTTTTAAGTTTAAATTTAATTATATAAAGTTTTTTCTAATATAACATGTTCTTAAAAGTTAACTCCGTGTAAGTATTTTAAATTCATCTTCTATTATTGCAACAAGTTAAGTCAATTTATCTTACATGAACACTTGTATTATAGATGATAAATTATGAACCACAAATGTTAAGTTAACAGGAAGTATTTATCATATCATATTTTGTTTTCTTGACATACTTTCTAACGATAATTTATGATATATGTTCCATTAATTATCGCGTATTATGATTAAAATAAGCTTAGTCGTTCGAGTAACAGTAATAAGTAATATTCAAGGAAAGATAAGAAGTATTAAATCAACATGATATCAGGTACCTGCATGTATTTCGATCTAGGACATCTTGGCGTGGCCGTATTGGCGTGGCCACTTTGGCGTAAATCAATTTGGCATAATATGGCTAATTTGGCGCAAGGCTTATTTTGACGTTAAGTTTTGACCTAATATGACTAGTATATCAGTAGTTGTCTGTGCGAGTAATATAATAATATAATAATCATTATGTATAATAACTATTAATTAATGAAGTAGGTGGAGTAAAAAATCAATTGATATAAATGTATATAAATAAAAAGTAATTGACTTTAGTCAATAGTCTAGTATTTTAGTTCACATATATAAAAAATATAATTATAATTTGAGTATAATTTAGTAACAACTTATATTTTCAGCTATTTGCTTAAAAAACTATATACCTTGACCTCAAATGTTCTTTATTTAAGCCATTGCTGATTACAACTGATTAGTAAATATTAAACTTTATGACAACTAATTACTGATTACCCGCAACATACCCGCACAGATGACAGATATACAGTCACATTAGTCTGCTTTTCTAGTCTACAGACATTTTATACCATACATGTTCAAATTCTTATTACTTTTAAATATACACCAAAATGTAACGCCAAAATAGTATTACGCCAAAATGGTTTACGCAAAAGTGGCCGCGCCAAGATGGCCACGCCAAAATGTCCGGGTCCGCATGTATTTATATTCATTTTATTCGGGTAATTCATCTATTAACTAAAACTACAAGTTGACAGAATAATAATATACGTATACAACTACTTATTAATATAATTAATGTTTTATTATTTCCTAAATTAATTATATAACACCATCTGATTGAGCTTATCGCTGATTATTTTGTTTGTCCGCTTCTTTTTGTGAATACAATTATTATTTTATGTGGAGTA
Source organism: Diuraphis noxia (assembly GCF_037042655.1). Taxonomy (NCBI): domain Eukaryota; kingdom Metazoa; phylum Arthropoda; class Insecta; order Hemiptera; family Aphididae; genus Diuraphis; species Diuraphis noxia. Next base: position 58,684,647 of record NW_028301711.1, read on the forward strand.
AAAAACTAATCAATTATGATGTTAAATAACGAGCCAACGCGAATACTGCCTTCTAGAGTTTTTAAATAAAAATAATAAAAATAATTTTATCATGGTATATTTTTTTTAATATCTATGTTTATTATGTATTACAATTTTATATTATTGAAAATGTATGTACGTTATCTTAGTATAAGCTTTCAGTATTACGTATGTAGAAGAACAAATACATATAGGAATAAATGACAAAAAAATAAATACTCTACAAACTACATCAGTATATTTATTTCAAATTCCATGAAAATGTCAGCTTAATATCAAAACAAATAGAGAATATTAAAAGAGCTTATGAGTATTCAGTTGTGTTCTGAGAAATTATAATAAAATTGCATGCGATGCAATGTAAATATTAATCAATAATTATTAGCTTATTCATAAATCTGAAACTTGAAGAAATGTTTTTAACAACAATAATATTTTATTTTGTCTAAGATTATCGAACATAACTCTGTATGATTTAGTATTTGAATATTATAATTTATTTTACGTCATGAAAACAAAAATAAATAATATTTTTAGGTGAGTCGTGTTTGTTGATACCCTAATCATATTATACCTATCGTAAAAGATTATATTATGTTTAAAAATTAAAATAAACAGAATTTAAAGAAGAATATTTAAAATTTTGTACAGCTATTTTATCTAGGTATGTAAAGAAATATATAGCTAAATGTTAATTTTCCTATTTTCGATTTCCATTTAATTACAGTTTTTCCAGCAAAAAATAGCGATTTCCGTTATTAGCCGAATCATGTACCTATATATTTAATTCAAAATAAGACAACAAAATAATATAGTTAGGTTGGTATTTATTATAAATAATACTTATTTTTATCTACTATGACAATAATCTTAACATAATTACGAATCGTTATTCGATACTATATGAAAGACATTGAGTAAAATTGGTAAGAGAGTCAATTTTTTTCTAATAAATCAGTAATAAATTTAAGTTATTGGGTATTACCGTTTATTAACTCAAACGATATTCTTCAAAAACAATTTTTAATTCATACTACGATTCCACTGTATCTTTGATATTTTATATAATTATTATACTATATATCTTGATATTAAATTATTTAACATATTATTACAATTAATATCATACATTTACCTACACGTAGATTATTAATATATTTCAACATTTCTTTAATTATTAGGTACAGAATTTCGATGCAAATCACTTTGAACAAATTGACACTCCCATTCAATAACCAACATGTTGGTTCTACGACCACTGTCACTAATAATCGAATAAATCAATACGATCATAATCCGTTTAGTATCATATTATGCTTAATAACACTAAGTTTAAATGGGATACGTTTAAGAATATTATTAGTAACTAGTTATAACTGTTAGAAGTCATTACCTAACATCACTGGTTTTATTTTATTCCGATTAAAATAATAAAAACAATTACTGAATTTATTATTTTTATCAGTTCGAAGGTACCTTAGGTATTCTAACCTAACAACATTTTATCATGTAGCTACTTACTGTTTTTTTGCAACAATATACTGTTTTTTTCAAGATTAAGCATTTTACTTTAAAATCTACATAGTATGATAATATCGTTATTTTGTCTTTGTCATAACAAACTACAATATTATAACGTAATTTAGGCAGTTTTATTTTAAGTTTTAAATTTTACCATGGAGGATTTTTATTGCACAATGCAATTATTATTATTATGAACAGTAATTCATTAATTTTCAAAACAAAAATATATAAGCATACCTATTTATTATTAATCAGATAAAAACTCTAAGCTAAATAAATGACACAATACGTATTGAAATAAGTTCGTTATAAATCAACAAGATAAATCATTATATATTTCTTTATTTTAATATTTTGGACGATCAAAATATAACTGGATGAGTAGAATAATGAGTATAATAAATAACAAAATAACTTTACCACAACAAAGGAATCCTATAAGCTGTAGAAAATGTAATTGGCTTATTTTTTAAGAATTGCTAAAATATTATCAAATTATTCCAAAAATTTAGAGTTTATTCTGGCGTGGTTCTGATTGCTTTAAATTGAATTGATTATTACTAAAATATATTTCATTTGAATATTCACGTGAATTATTTATAGTAAATTATTAATAATAATTATCTTATTCAAATAATATGTGTAGTTTGATAATACAATCATATTATAATATTATAAAGTCATATCTCATCGAGTAAAAAAAAAATAATAAATACATGACACACAAATTGGTATACATATATAATACTATAATAATATTATTATAACACTAAAACGACAATCGGATTATGCGAAACTTAGTTGGAGCGTGATTAACGTAATATCGTACATAATATATTTAAACTATATACACATAATATTACATTTTACAAGCTCATAAACAACAATTAAGTTAACAAAATTAATGGCAAAAAAGAAAATAATAAAATATATTACATACCTAGGTAATTATATTATAAGTCTAGATGTTCATCCAAAACTTCGTTTTGTCTGTATTTATCACATTTTAAACATCGTTGATATCAATCTACGAGATTATATCCCATCGCCCGTGATCTTTCATTCAAAGCTTCTTAACGCGGTGTTATCATTTTTCTTTGTACTGGTCTTAGGTTAGGCGTGAATGATACACTAATCTTTTCGTCCCACTCCCATCTCTATACCATGCTTCTCTGCTCCTAGTTTATTACGTTACAGATAAATCCGAGAATTCCCTTTATTAGAGTTCAGTATCCTTAGAATTTTAGCCTCTTTATGAAATAAACCATATCACATCATCAAAAGTGCATTAGGTGCAATATTTTCAAAGACAAATAATTATTTTTATATAAAATATTATAATTCTACATCACTGAATAATTTAAAATATATAATAAGTGCCTTCTATTTTTCTAATGTCCTTATCACGATAATAATATTATATTAACTGAATAAAACTAAATTATTTGGTCCGTTGGTTGTTGCTTTTCAAAATTACTCAACAATGAACTGAACCGACTTGGAGTGATATGACTGTTAAGATAAAATACCAAAACAGCAAATTGTACATACTCTGGGTTTTTAATGTTATCGTACAATATATTATATTATTCGTGTTTCATATGCTGATGCTTTTATCGAAACATTATAAAGTATATTTAATGGAAGCAATAATATAATATAATGTTGGATAATAGTAAATTACTAATTTATTGGTCTAAGTTTATTTGTCTTATTTTTATAACGAGTAGTTCAAAAAATCAAATTAATTTTTGAGGATGAAACCAATAGTTTTTTCTTGTTTTTAAAATTGATAATACATTTTAACTAAAATGCTGGCCAGAAGTTCCTGTATTTACTCATATAACATAATAAATTATCTATTGAAGGTTATATGTTTGCATCATTAATATAGATACCAATATTTGGTCCTTAAATTCGGAAAGAATTTTCATTTTGAACAATTTTGAACAATTTTAAGCATTTTTTTCTTAAAATTAATTAAAACTTGGTCTAAGATTCGAAATTTTAAAATCGGTTATAAGAATATTACCTTATATAAAAAGTTTATACATTCGTCAAAAGTTTCAAAAATTGTATTGTTTTATTCATAATAAGTTCAATATTAATGACTATAGTAAGGTATAATTAGTAGAGGGTATTTATAATTTTATAAATATTTTATGCGTTTAATGAAGCATATTTTTTTATGTTAATATCATTAATTTAAATTGCCTACTAAATATGATTGAACTCAATAGTTTTAATTAATTAATATGCTCAAGTACCCTACGGAATTATTCAATAAAACATTTATACTGAAATGCTGCTTAAAATAATTAATCATTATTATATTTTACATGTAAAAATTAATTTATATTGCATTCTTATCATAATTTATTCAATGGTGGATATATTATAGGTATACTCACTTTCGTGTGTAGAACATAGTGTTTAGAGAAGTGTACAAAAAATCCAGACAGATGCTTAATACAAATACTTGACATTTTTAATATAATAAATTCAATGTAAAATATGTATGGAGAGCACATTTAGTGATAAATCATACTTCAACGATGTGAACAGACAAATTAAGGGTTGTTTTACACGATATGAGGAATAGTAGAAAACTATGGATTTTATCAATTTACCAAAAAATATATTCTACAGATAACAAACATTAATAGTAAAAATAATAGCTGTATTCTATTCTCAATTTAAAAACTATAATTTCTGTATTTTTTGTTTTACGAAAACTCTTGTATTCTAAAATATATTAGTCGATCGTAAAACAATCTTGAGCCTAATACCAAATTTTTAGATTGGTACTATACAAACAATACAAATACATAATAATACATTATATGTATATCAATTTGTAATAATTTTTTTTTTATTTAAACTTTGTAGGCATCTGTCAATGGCAGGTATAATTATTGTTTAATTGAATAATTTTTAAAAAATTTCGCAAAACTAATTGCCGTTATTCCCATCACCAAGTAGATCAAAATTTTAAATATCAAAGCGTAATTAACAATCGTATACGCCTGATCAGCACAGTCAACTTATAAATAATATATTATGTTTAAATAACTGCTATTAAAGATAGTTATAGGTACAATTATAATCTATTAAAAAAAACAAACAAACAATATGTAATCACCAATTGCTTATCTATCTATTTTTAAATCTATCTATCTATATCTATTTATCACTAAATTTAAGTTAATTTATTATTAATACAGTGATTCATCATATTATATGAAAATGTACAATAAACATTTTGTATAATATGTATGTATTTAATTTACAGACATAATAAGTTGTATATTCTAATGTTCCTGTATTCTATTATTACACTACTACGAAAAATATATATATATTCTACATGTTTATTATATATGGGTATTGACAATAACATTGTTATCGACCAATCATAAATACAACATAAAATTTACTATAGAATAGATATCATTTAAAATTTTAATACAAGCCTAACGAGCTCATTATAGTTTATTTCAAGTGAGCCGTGTATCACTGGAAATCAAATATTATGAATAATACTGTTTATGTAGTGTACAGTTATTAATTAATAAACAATCGATTTAAAAATGCAGTACATCTAGAGTAAAAAATCACTTTTATAAATTTAACATTTTCAGATATAGTAAGGTATAATCATATTTTAATTACTTAGCCAACCAGTTAAGATATTTTTAATTTCTACTAAAAAAAAAGAAAGACATTATTAGAAAGTTAGGTATATTATACTTGTTTGTTTAACAAACGTAAATTGCATACAACTATGCGTAGATGACGCGAATAACATTTACGTATAATTAAGTTCTAAGTTTTTTTTAGTATTGTTCTATATCATGTTGTGCATATTGAATAATTGTAATCCTTAATTTTATTAAGAGAAGGAAATTGAAAAAATATCTAGTCAAGGGATGGATTTATGTGGCTTTTGGTGTTATAAGTTTTGTGTAGTTGGAGATAAGAAGTCAAATATAACAAGCGTTCATATAACATTACAGTAAAAGGGAAATAAGATTATTAACTTTGAGGAAGTCAAAGGGTAATAGCACTCGAGGCGATCGCTTTTCTCAAATGGTAATTATCGCACTTCGGTTCAATCAAATAAACTATGTGAACAATACTCAGTCAAGCCATAACCAAAAGTTAACAAAATGTATAAACCATCTATTTTCGACTTGATCAAATATTGATTTATTTATAGGCAGAGTGATTAGTCTGCAGTTCCTATCGTTAGACATTCACCAGTAAAACTTTATAACCTCGAATGTTTTTTTTTAAATCCACTCTAGTGGTAGGTACATAGCATAATTCTACTTTTCTAGCTAATATTTCTATTTAATAATATTGCATAAAGTTAAAGTGAAGTATTAACTGCATTTATAAAATAAATTAGTGATTTAAAAAATTTCCAATATTATATAAAACCTGAAACAAATAGAAGTTCTCATTCAAAAGTGTCTATATTAGGTAACTCTATTCATAATAAGCATCTAATAATTCAAAATATTAATTCCAGACACAATACGAATAAAAAAATAAAAATGTTATTTGTATAAGCATGCAATTGTCGAAATCAAACAAAACAAGGCAATTGGCCACATTCGGTGCAATAAAACTGCACTTCTGCGTCTTTTCTCATTTATTAGTATGTAGATCAAAGCATCATGTCACTTTTAATTCTTTCTAAATGAGTTTTTAATTAGATTAAATGTTGCTATAGTTTTTGCGTTATGTATTGTATATGTAATTAAAACTACGAAAACGATTAATATACCTAACGTATGTATACAGCGTATAAATTGTATATATTCATAAACATTTATATATATATAAATAAATATGCTATAGACATTAATCACTATATAATAATATAAACAACAGCATCCATTAGGGATTATATTAGCGTAATAATTGTAACCATATGAATTTATTGTTGTTTATAATGGCATTATTATTAAACAAAATAACACAGAATATATATTTCTCACCCCATTGTACGAGCATTTAGTTAATTTTGTTTGTTTCGTTACACGGTACCTACATGAGATAAATCACTTACAGCCTACATAGTTGACTAAAGTGTTTGAATTTTTTATCACTTTAAAATAATATGTGTTAAAAAAAAAAAAAAAAATTCGTTGCATGCATCTACCTACAAGACGATCCATTAAACATACTTAAAATATACTATATAGATAATGATATTAAGAATTTAATTAATTGTACAGTTGTTGTCGATTATTTCATTGTAATTGGTGCAATAGATTTGAATTCAATGGTCATAAATAATTGCATAAGTACGAAAAACGATTCTGAACGGAGATGGTGTAACACATAGTACAATAGTACTAAAATAAAATTTAATAATTAAAAACCGCTGAATAACAATGTAGTAATTTTTATTTCAAACGCTTATAAAAAAATGTATGTTACTTTTAGATAAACTTTTTTTTGAGGGTTGAAAAACTTGTGAGGAATTTTCATGAAGATTTAATTGTTTTATATGTTAGATATGAAAATAAAAATTTAATGAATTTTTAACTGAAGAATATTTTGCTTATTTCAGGAAATTTTGTGAATGTTGTCAAAATTTGAACTTAAAATTTATTCATCAAATATCGTGCCAATGTATATTTAATATTTGTGAAATCATATAAAAAACTTATTATGAACCTTGCATTAAATTTTCAAGCTTTTTATCAAATTCAGAAACTTTTATTGACAAACATTTTAAAGAGTTAACGAAATTTGAAAAATTCTCACGGCTTAAAAACAGAAAAGTAGGTATATTTTTAAATTTTACCATACATGGAAAATTCTTCTAGAAATATTTGATGAAAATAGCAAGTTTTTATGGATATTGATTTTGAGTCAAAAAACAGTTAGGTAAATAGTTTTAAAAATAAACATTTTTTTCTTTAAATTTGTTTTAAGTAAAATTTTTCTTTTTACCTTAATTTTTTCCCCATCGCTATTATATATTACTGATTTTTTTTCAATTTTAACCTCTCAAAGTGTATCAACTAGATTTTTTTTATGCCTGTTTCGAAAATTTATGGATTTTAATGTCAGACAATTATAAGCAATATATTTATCGCAAGTCGATAAGCTCAAAATCTAAAATAGTTTTAAAATATATTATGCAATATTTTAACTACGCAGTAGGTATTTATAACAATCAGACAAATTTTATAGATCATATCATTCTGATAGAATAAAATTAATTGTTAAAATGTTTGCATTTAATCAACTCCACTGCATCTTCCAATACCTATACTAATATTATCATGGAGCTATTTTAAAGTAAAATAACTCAAAACATACCCATTCCATTTATGATTAAATTACATCATTATTTTCTAAAAATCTTCATATTGTTTCAATTTATATAAGAAAAAAATTATTTTTTTTTTTAAGAAGTAAATATCGCTACACGTTAGGTACTCCATTGAGCACACTTAAAAATGCAATAATGATTATTTATGAACAATGGACAGTATGGATGATCATGCTTGCCAACCTATGTGTCGAAAAACACGTCATAGGTTATTTCTCTTAAAGGGTTATATTTATACCTCTTGGTAATATGACTAATTACGTCGATAAACATAGATTGTATACCGCTATGCAATATGAAAAATTATTCTGAACGGCGCAGTAATTTTTACATTATTTTCAACGTGGCGTTCCGTCATAAATAAATAAACCAGAAGAACAATAAAATAAAAAAAGTTATATATTATTATTATAAGGATGGTGGCGGACGAGTGTGTTGTACATATATATATATATATATATATATATTTATATTGTTAAATTGTATACGTTTATGGTAAAACCTCGGCGGTGGTGAACAATGGACGACGTTTACGACAGACAGTAGTAAAATCCCGGTAAATCGCCTGTACGAGGGTGCGGTCCTTAAAGTGCTTATGTTGGGTCCGTCGTATATATATATATATGTATACCGTTGTTTTGAGTTCGGGCCGGAGTTACGACGGTCGCTGGTTGCTTCCACATTTTGAAATATAAGATCCACCGCGATGAAAGATGCTATATATATAATATTGTAAGTCGTGATGTATGTTATTAAGCCCCCGCGCCGTATAGAGGCACGTATAATGTATAAAATGTATAAGTATATAAGGACAGTGAAATAATCTACACACGGAAACATCCATGCTCTCTTCTCGCATCGCTATAAGTAAAAAGTAAATAGGTACTTGCTATTTAATAGAACTATACATTTAAAAAAAAAAAATCAATTATTTTTACTTAGATATTATAATCATAATTGCAGATAGAAAACTTTTCTTTTTGAAAATTACAATCTTTAGACGTAACTGAGGCATCAAATTTCCGAGAAAGTAATTTTGTTGGAATTCTCAGGAATAGCCCGGAATATTGAAAAATGTAGAAAAGAAAATTATTTATATCTATTTTTCATCATGATGGTTAAAAGTATATTTCAATTAGGTAGGTTTCAAATATTTTTATCGAATATAGTAATTTCGATGCATAGTAAGTTATAAGTGAACAATTTAAAAAAAATTTAAATTATACTTTATGTTTGATCAAACATAAATTAATAATATAAATATATATATAAGTATATACATATTATATAATAATATTATAGTTTAGAATATTGTAAAACGATTTAAATGTATACCTGCTTTAATAACTATTGAGTATTTATTTTGGCATGGATATTGGATACCATTGCTGTTTTATAAAAAACAAAAATCATAAAATTGGAAGACTAAAGTGATAACTATTAGAAAAATAAAATTATATAAAAACATATTATTTTTACCTTTGACCTAATACATATAAAGTCTGCTTAGTATTTTCTGATCATTTCAGAGACTTTTCGACAAGTGTGTTACTATCGATAATTAGTAGTTTAAACCCTAAATAGAGCACCATAGTGCTTTAAGGTTTTGATAGAATATAATATTTTATACTAATGAACACTAGTTTTGAAATCATTAATTATGTTTTCATATACCATGAGAATTTATAAATTCATTAATACATTGATCAATCATTTTGTTAAAAAAACACTCTGTTTCTCAAATTAAATCTGTACATACAAAAAATAGTTACCTACCAAACATAAATACCTACCAATTCTAATGTATTAGGTACTTACATTATAATAAATAAGTTGTACAATGTTTATAATAAGATTCCATTTTCTAGTTTAGAATTCCAGTAATACATTAATTTTGGCTTGGATGTTTATATGTAATATATGTAACATGTAAATCAGAAAATACTATTATTTCTTTATGATACTATTTTGGCATTAAAAAAAAAAAAATACATTACAAAAAGTTGTTAATAACTATTTTGAGAAAGTTATGCAATTAAGTATAGGTGTTTACAGGCTATGCCTAATACATTCAAAATTATACAGTATATGAAATATTAGGTATATATTATATGTGAATATTTTATTTTAATAATACTGCAGTTTCTTCTAAATTTTAATATTTATTTATATTTTCATTCTATCTATTTTATTAGTTATTATTTTCTGTACTTACTCAATAATGTAATTTTGTTTTTTTTTGAAGTAAAACTTCTTTCTTGCGGTATGGATGGAGAAAAAAATCGTCACGAATAATGAAACGTCACGAAAAAATGAAACAGTGTATGAATGCGTGTGTATGACTGCGACAGAAATCGCTTGAATGATTAAATGTTATATGTTCGAGTGTGATAGCGCGTCATTTGTTTAGTGTGTTTTCTATTTTTAATTAATATTTTCAGTGTGTATTTTATGTGTTTTTTTCGTACTGATTTTTTTTCACTCCTTCCCTATCTCACTGATGATTTAACGGACCCAATTCTATGAAAGAAGTTTTACTTCCCCAGAGTGTAACTCACACATATTTTTTTTTTTATGTGTGGTGTACTGGGTTTAACATGCATGATTCATACATTATGAATGTTTTGAATAGCCATCGAGTAAGTACACACTTATTTTAAGTACTACAATTATTATTAAAGAAAATTTTCTACTAAAAATAAAAATAAATATCATTCCATTATCTCATCCGTATATAAATCATAAATTCGTAAATAATCATTATATATCGTTGATGATTTTATTTTGTTTATATAAAGATAAATATTCAACAAACTACATCATCCATCAACTATAAACAACTGCAAAATTGATTTATTTATTCACTTCCCTAATGATTTATGTGTGTAAGTCTATGTTTAAATCACAGAGACAAATTGTATTTTAAAAACAGGATATTACAAAAAAATAACTTAAACAAACCAAAAACGGATTATCGATCTTAAGTTTGAATTTTTTACCATGTCAGTGGTTTATTATTGTAAATGAATAAATATCAAATATGACAAGTACTTAAAGTCTCTTGTTAAATTAGTTATGTTGTTATTTTTAAATATTTAATTATATTTGACTTTTTACTTAAAACAGTGTCATAAAATATTAAAAACGTCTAACCACATGTATATTATGTATATTAAGTGAATATTTATGATTTCTAACTAGGTATTAAAAATTTGGGATAAATTAGTAATGCAAGTTGTAAAACCTATAAGTTAAATAATATTCAGTTTATAATATGTAATATTAATCTTAATAAATAAAAATAATAAAAATACATTTTGAAATATGGTTCAAGATTAAACTTATATGATTTAAGAGTAATGTTATTAAATATTAAATTTATTTTTTACTTGGAAATTGGTTAATTTCTAGCAATGAAGTTTCATGTTGGTACTTAATTTTATTTTTAGTGAGTTCTATAATAATATTATTGCAGTGTTTAATCAACATAATTTCAAAATAACTGTTAATACTATTTAGTATTTATCATTCTAATAAATATATTCGTATAACAATTAAATCTTAAGTTTATTATTATATATTTTTTTTTTCGTAATAGAAACGGCATAATTTTTTATATATATATATATATATATAACACCAGAAAAATTGGTAAAAATGTATAAATTCTGTTCACATAGAATTTCGATCTTTTTGAATCTTATTTCAAATGTGTAGTAGAACTATTTTTTTTTTTTATCAAAACAAATTTCAACGTATATAAAACTCTAATTGAATCTTTTTAAATTGATTAATACTTTGAAAAAAAATAACCGTAATTTATTGTTGGTCGAATATTTATCATTTGTGATGATTGTCATTAGTCTGGATAAATTAACCATGATACAGAGTATTGCATAAAAAACTCAAAACTAATGATGATCATATAGTTTGATAAACAAGTACTAATCGTGTACAAAATTTTTCAAATCAAATTACCTTACAAAACTTCTCACTCTGATAAATTGTTTTTTTTAACTACAGGAATATCTCATTTATATTTATTAAATATATGCACATCTATATTATATTCCTACGCATTTTAAAATTACTTAATGTATAAATGAAATAAAGATAATTTAAATGTATCGGTTGCACTTTTAATTTTTATATATTGAATTTTTATACATTTATACACCGCATTTAAGACTATTTAACATAAATTGACAAAACAAAATCACAAAAATTATATGTATTTTTATAATTATGGAAAGTTCATTCTATAGTCAGCATAAAATATAATATGTTCATCATGTATTAATTTAACAAATAACTTTACAGTTCATAACAATTACCTGATCAATTCAGCAAAATACTATAAGTAGGCATTGAAAACACAAACGAAGTATTTAACTTCATTCTACATGTGAACTTCTATAAGACTTAATGTAAATATACATAAATAAATATAAACAACTAAATTATTATGTATATACAAAGTGAATGACTAACGACTCTAGAACTTAAAACGAAGACTGATACAAAACTCTAAGATATATTAATATTATAGTTGCTGAAGTATTGTATTTAAATTAACTAATATTTAACTCAAAACAAATATCCAAATCAGTGTTAATGTGTTTTGTTTTTCTTGACTCAATTTAAATAACTAACATTGAAACTAAAATATGAGTTTTATATTAAACAATTTTAGAACATAGTTATCTTAAATTATTCAATTCAAAAGTAAAAAAGCGGGTAAGTGGATGTCGCTCTGCTGTACATTAGGTGGTGGGGTGGACCTCTAACTAGAGTAGGTTAGATTTGAATGCAATGATAGGTATCATTGTATACGAAAAACGATTCTGAACGGAGATGATTTGTCAGTTTAGGATATATTATATTTAAATATTGTCATATATGCTATTTTGAAACAAGTATTTTATTTTTCAATTAGGACGCATTTTGCATAAGACATGGTTAATCAATTTTTCCAAAAACATTGCATGTAGTTATCATAATTCATAATATCTTATAATTTCAGTTATCTATAAATATCTCAAAAAAGTCAAAATATTTTGAAAATTAAATCATGTAAAGAAAATGCCAATCTAAATAACTGGTAAAATTTTCAAGTATCTACAAATTATACATTTTGAATAATAACAAATATTTAAAATCGTTTGAGGATAAATCGTTATCGTTACGCTATTTCGTAAAAATTTTAAATTCAAACGCACTTTAAATTTTTCCTTCGAGTTTTTTCTATAGGTACTTGAAGGAAAACTTATGAAAAATATTGTGTTGTATTTTTAATCCTTAGTTATAAACACAAACAATTTTATGATTTTTTTAACTTCAAAATTACTTGCAAATGTTCGTGTTTTCGAAAGATTTCGTAAAAATTTGAACTAAAAACGCTTATAAAAAAAATGGTGACTAACAATTTTTAATTTTTTTTAGCTACAATAAGAACAACTCATAAGGAAACTTGTATTAAATTTTCAAGTTTTTTTGGTCATCCACAATTTTTTTACCTACACTTCAAAAAAAAATTCTCATAAAAATTGAAAAGTCTTAAACTATTATTAGTTTAATCTTTATTATGTATTTAAAAGTTGGATCAATTTCGTAAACTTCAAAAGAATATTTATGAATACATAATGAGTTCTGCTTATATTTAGAATAATATTGTTGTCTGCTGAAAATAATGATCTATGGATTATAGAAAGTGACAATCTAAATTCAAAATTGTGGGTTATTAATGCTATTTTAACTTTTTAAGTAGTAGTTGATATTTTTAATAACATATGTAAAGTAGAGTCTCTAAAATATTAAAATGTAATAAATAGTTATGACATGAAAGATATGTTGATCAAACATCGACAATAAGAAATTGTAAATGTTAAATACTTTAACTACGTTAAATAGGTACGTAGTATAAGTATGGTATAGGTTATTAGGAAAAAATATACATTGTTATAGTGGGTAAAATTAATTATTGCGAGCTTTTTAATTTAATTTAATGCTTTATTTTAAACATCATTTTTTTTTATCAACAATCTGTTGCATATTTTTATAAATTGAATAGTATTATGAATGTGGCAGTGTTTAACCTAGATAATTAGTTTTTCATCTAGATAAAGATAAATATAATAGACACAAAATATATTTTGATGAAGATAAAAATAAACTCAACTAATAATTATTGACTTATTAGATAAAAGATAATCCAAATTTATCTAGACAAATAGTAGATCAAATCTAAAAAATAGTATTTGGTGCTTGAAATGTGTTTCAATTTTATTTGTTGCTTAAATAGTTTAAAAATTATTTTTTTTTAGAATAAAAAAGGCAGGTAAATTTTTAAAATATAACGTATTCATTTCTGCATTTAATTAAAGCTTTTATCTAAGCTTTTAAACTACAATATAATAACAAGCTAGCAAAAACAAGCTATAAACATTTTCAGATAAATTTAAAATGTTTAACCCTCTCAGTACGAGCATGCGCAACGCAACATATATTTTTTTAATAATAACTGGTATTTTTAATACCAAATTCGGATAGACTGAATTTTTTTAAGTCATTTCGACCTGTTAACTATGGCTCTAAAACCAAAATTGACTGAATAAGGGCAATTCAAATTTTAATAAATAATACATTTTTACGATTCATTATAAAATGCATTAGTTGCGATTCAAGAAACTAGATGGCCAGGGCAAGGAAACCTAAAAACAAATAATTTGACTTACTTTTACAGTGGGAGACTGGATCATCAAGCAGGGGTTGGATTTGTCATAAGCAACAAACTTTTACCTAACGTAAAACGCTTTGAAGCAATTAATTATAGAATATGTTATCCAGAATCAAAGTGTAAATGGTATAACTTAACTTTATAATCAACGGCTATGCACCTATTGAGGATAAGAATGAGTTAATTAAGAATGAATTATATAAAAGACTGGATACGGTATGTGACCTATTACCAAATTGGAAGGTAAAAATATTACTTGGAGATTTTAACGCTAAGATTGGTCAAGAACCTCTTTTCAGTCCGACAATAGGCAGAAATAGCTTACAATGCTTACATACGAACTCAAATGACAATTTTGTACAAGACTAATAAATTTTGCTATGGCCCGAAATATGGTAATAAGTAGCACTATCTTCCCTCATAAAAACATACACAAACAAACGTGGGTATCGCCAGATGGGCGAACGAGAAACCAGATAGATCACGTAGTAGTATATGGTATAATTAAAAGATATGTAATGGTAAATGTATGTACTTTGAGGTATGAACCTATGTACCTATGCATGAGAGGTAGTAGTTGAATATTAGATCATTTCATTGTGAAAACCAAGGTCAGATTTAGACTATCAATAAAATGGAAAGAGCAAAAAGCACCTGTCAAAAAAGGTTAACATTGCACCACTAAAGAATTCTCAGACGGCAGAACCAAACAAAAATAGGTTAAATGACATATTGTGATCAGCAGAAGAGGAAAGCAGTATAAATGAGATGTGGGAAAAAAACCAAAAAATCAGTCAAGAAAATGATAGAGGAAATTTTGGGTTTTCAAGGAAAACGATCAATAAATAAATGGTTTAATGAAGAATGCAGGACTACCATGGTAGAAAGAGACAACGCAAGAACAAAAATGCTAAGAGATTCAAGTGAAACCAATAAACGAGAATTAGCCTTACAACAAATAAAAGCAAAACAGATAATCAGGAAAAACAAATAAATGTGGGAGAAATCCAGAATATAAACTATCTAAAATAGCTACAAAAATATTACAAAACTATTCTTTGAAAAGGCAAATGAGGTTAAAAATGGAATTAAACCATTATCAACAATAATGAAAAATGACAAATGAACTTTAATTACCGATAAAGAAGAAGTAACAAAATAATTCAAAAAGGTTTTCGAGAAAATGTTGAATATATCAACCCAGTCAGAAACGAATGATAATAATGTTGTCACAGTAGAGCAATACTAGAAGAACCCTCATTGGAAGAAGTTGAAATGGTAGTTGGAATGCTAAAGAGAGGAAAGGCACCAGGAGAAGATTCAATAATTTCGGAACTTATAAAGAACGGAGGAAGAAAACTTGTAAAAAAATTCAGAGAAATTCAATGTTCCCTCAATTGTTGAACACATGGTATATATACAGTGGCGTATTTACGGGTTGGTCCAGGGGTACTGGGCTAGATAAATTACACAAGATAATTGGAGTTTTTATCTAAGAAAAATTAAAATATAACATTTTGATTTCTATCTAGATAAGAAAATATATAATCATGCCTAAATAACCCTCAACAATAGAATTCGATGCCAGTAATAAAGAAAAAAAGCTTTGTTTCTCAAAATGAAAAATTCTTTCATTGAGAAAAAGTACTCACCAAGATACCTAATATGAAATATATGAGCAATAATAAAGTATTGGAAACGTGTTTTTTTTATATTTTTGATTTTTTTTTTTAGATATTATGTATGGATAGCATATTGCACATTGTACACGAATATTTCTCCCTCTCCCTTGATGGAAATAACATGTCAACGACATTAAAACCGAGAGGATGATATATTAGTATTGAATGAAAATCGTTCACAACTTTCATGAGTGTATAAAGTTGCTTTTGAATATTTTGAGTGTCTAAATTCCATTGAAAAACTTACAACTTGTTGGTGTAATTTTCGCCTTGCACACAAAATATATATGGCCAAGGTTCTTCGTCAACTTTGCACATCTTTCACGCGTTAAACTATGTTTGCCCACGTTGTAATTTAATTAACGGATCGTAACAACAATATAATTTCCTACCACAATATATAAAACGGTGAACAGCTAATGGAATTGAACTTTTACAAAAACCTTCATTGAATTGTATGTATTATAAATTCTAAGGAGAGTAAAGTTTTCTGTAAAGCCATCTGATCAAATCGCTTTACGCATGTTTTCAAACAAGAGATTTTAGTCAGTAGATGAATCGCCAATATTAAGCGGAGATAATAACTTTTATTTTTAGTATAATACTTTACGAGTGAATAGTTAAATAATTTATAAAACAAATACAGGTTTGAAGGTAATCTTTATTATATTTCATATTTTTCTTTAATAGTGGTCAGTGACATATAAGTGATTAATACAAAAATAAAAATACTCAATGAGGTTAGGTTAACTCAACTAACTTTAACAAAGGTTTTTTTCATGTTGAAAACCTATCCCATTATAAAATAAGTGAAGTGAAAAGTGAAATAAAAAAATTCCCTGTTACCAACCGTAATAATATACTGTAATTAAATTTATGATATATGATATATATTATATATAATATAATATAATAATAATGCAAATTGACAACTGGGATGTATTGCTTGAAGTCTAGTGTCTTTAAAATTAATTATGGTTGTAGTAATATTGTTGACATTGAATGAATTGTTTTAGACATGACTGCGTAATTTTGAAATCTGGAAAAAATGAGCAATATTAATTCCAATACGTTTTGTATAGAAAATACTTACCAAAGTCATGAAAATCAAAAGAATCACAATATTTTTGTGAATGTATGTTAAAAAAAACATTGTTTTAATAATGTTAAAAATAATTATGACATTAATATTTGTGTTATCATGTTTATACAATTTTTAATTTATACAGGAAATGTTTGAAAACAATATCAACAAAAGGCAAAAATAATTGTGATTGATGTTTTTTCAGTGTATATTCTTTTATGCATTTTGGAATTTTTATTAGTTACATATAAAACTTAGGTACTGTTAAATATATTGTGATTTTATATGCGATAAAATAAACCTTGACAACATTCTTCTAGTTAATCACTCGTAAATACATATTTACCACGTATCCCTTCTGAGGAGCATCGCAAAACCTATTAGCTCTACCAGTCTCGAAAATTGAATATCAATATGCCAAGTTAGCATAACCTGAGCCAGCATGGGAAATTTGGAAATAAATGTGTTCCACTTGTCTATTAAATGTGTCAGTGGCGAGGCATACCAGTCCAGTTTTTGCATTCATGATTCTTGTCTGATACACTTAGCCCAAAAAAGCCACAGGTTAGTTGCCGTCACTGAATATCACAGACCACACCCCACGCCATGCTGCGACGAAAATACGAGTATGATTGCCATTTTAGATCATAATCATAATATAAATAAAAAATAATTGGGTGACAAAATGGTATATTTAAAACCTGCTGGACGATGTGTTTTAAAAACCAAATATGAACGTTGTAACCACGAGTGGCGTTACGTACAATTATGTCAGAAATAAAAAAAAAACAATAAAAGAAATAACGCCAACAATAACAGAATTTGAAACTGTACCAATATGTCAAACAATAGCAGCTCAACCAAAACCAAACTATGAAGATTTAATGTAAACAATATATTCAAGATTTTCTAGTAAATAATTTAGTTTTTTAAAAATAAGATAATTTTCTGTTTTTGATACTAGATCATATTATAAAGGTATGTAAAAAATAAGTTTCGAAATAATAATAGAAAATAAAATATGTAAAATTTATTTTTTATTATTAACTAAGCATCGGCAACTGGGGCCATTTTTTATCATGACGTATTATTTAATAAATTAAGAATAACATATATTATATTATGTATCTTGAGTGTAAATCCGTGTAGCAATAAACTTATTATTATTTGGTAAAGTGTTTTTAGATAAATATTATTTCAAATTGATTACTGTGTAGGTACTAGAAGTTAGAACTAGGTGGTGCCGCGTGCCCATAAGTAATATACGTATTATAATTTATAACAGCATGGTGGTTGACGGGCGGCGCACCAGTGATGTCTCACGTAAAACAAAACTTATGAATTTACGTGGAACCCATGGTCAGATAAACATTTTGAAACTACCGACATTTTTTTTATTTTTCACGCAATATTCGATTTCGTTATATAAAAAAAAAAAATATTTTTTTTGTTTGTTTTATATTCTTTTAACGACGTTCAATATTAAACAACCGATTTAAAGTTATAGAACGAGAAGAATCAATACCACTATATGTATTCAAATCTTGATTTAGATTACATTGAGCGTTTATTATAGACCGAAAAGGAAGAGCAACACTAAACCTGCCTGATGTGTCCCGTGACACTGTTTTACAAAACCACTTCTCGCATCGGTGCTAGGATGATCAAATGCAGGATCAGCCAGTTCTAGGTATTGATATCGTGTGTGAACGAACAGTAGCAGCAAGCGAACACGTTGGCAATTATCCAATGATCAGGGACAATATTATAACATTATTTGTCTTAAACAGTGATTGATCTGAATTCACCCCGAGTAACCTCCTTGGACACCGGTTGTTGAGAGAGGCCAATCACTTCTACATGGCACTTGTTAAGTTTAAAACCAAGTCTGGTGGCATAATATACCGTAATGGCTGAAACCTGTGACCCACTATTTAACGAAATTTTGTCACGCGTATTATAATAGTAATGATACAGTGGCCCAGTGGCGTGTTATACGCGGCGGTATCACTGCAGGTTTGATGATAATACGGCGCGGTAGTGTGCCGTATGATACAATGCTATTGATACGGCGGGCCTTACACGCGGCGACGACACGATAATGTATGATTATTCTAGCGTTCCTTCGGATAGGTAGCCGAGAATAATATTCGATGATACGCGGTAATGAGGTAACAATATATGACTATCCTAGCCTTCCTATAGTAAGGTGGCCGAGAATAGTATATAGTAGATCGACGAAATCACTGATACGGCTACGACTGACAATGTGGTACAGGTGGTGTACTGGTGACTGGGTGGTGTACGGCAACTTCATTGTTGGACGGGTCTCCAGCAATCGTAATAATTACCATGTAATTGGCCGAACGACTTATGCGATTCTAGCTTTCCAATAGTGAGGTAGCCGAGAGTCGCATTAGCCGCTAGCCAGGAATAACAGACAACTATAACGGTCCGAAAGAGGTGTCCGTGGCATCGTCACGGACGCTTTTATATGAATTTATGAATACACATGAGCCATGTAGAAGAGCGCCGTGACAACGTATATTCTGGCAGGTTTGGTACTGTTGTCCGACTTGCGCTCCCTGTTGATAACTTTGGTAACTATTCCCTTGGCTGAGCGCGTTTCATATACTTGTTTTCACCTTAGGCGTCACATCGCAAGTTTTCTTGTTACATATTTCAAAGGGACAAATAAAAACAATTTGACAGTGTGCACAGAAGCTAATAGTCGTTGATTTGCAAACGATTGTTTTAATGTGTTTTAAGCTATGATGTAATTATCAGCCGTTAAAGGAATCGCTTTCACTACTTTAAATCCTGAAACGGACATGCTTAAAATTAAAAAATGGTAACGTTGAATGTTAGAAATATCAGGGTTGTCATGAACTAATGATTGAAACATGTCACGAAACGATACCTAACCTAGGACATTACCATCCAATTTTGGCAATTCAATTTTTGGTAACACAATTGCCTGTGCTGTTTTTCGTGCACCAATAGAAACATTATTATTTGCAGTCACGTTAACAGAAGAGCTATGGAAGCCAGTAGCAATAAATTGAATGTTAGCACATACCGACATACCTCTTTCATAGTGTCAGTGACTTCAGGATCAACAGTTTCAAATTCAACAAGAGCATTTAATACTACTTGTTGTTCCAACTCTAATAATTGATCAATGAACTGTTTCAATGACAAGTGATGAGCTTCAAACAATGCGCGACATTCGACATCTATTTTAGTTTCTTCACCTGTAGTATTAATTTTTTTAATTGACCTTAACGATAAATCTCGTGATGCACAAGCACAAAATAAAAACCGTTTACTATCAGCATTGTCCAAGTCTTGACGTTTAGGTCTTCCCATATTACATGATTTTTAATAATAAGGAGCAAGCAAGACGGAAAATAATTCAGGATAATCAACAACAAAGCAATAATTAGAATTACACAAATTATCTGGTATAAAGGTTCAAATATTTAGTCGTGATAGCCGATAGCCGGTTCAACAGAACACGGTTGTACGTTGTACCTCAACTAGTTTTTGCAAACAAATAAAAATCCTACTTCCTTTTTTATAGTATATATATAAAGAAATTATATAACTATTTTGTAGTGAACTGTATAAAAGTATAAATTGTATTTTTGTATAGTACTATATTATTAATATGTATACATGAAAACAGATTAATATTATGTTAGTCCTAACTCAATACAAATAATAATTATAATAATAATGACAATCAGGAAAGCGACTGGTAATACCAAAAAACAACTGCTAACGATGCTGATAACAACAATCATCGAGTTAACAAAAAAAAAAATAATAATAATAATACGGGTGTGATACGTCGGACCTCCTGGTAGCTGACTGGACCCTTTGCACCATATGACGTAACTCTCAGTTGGCTAATACATCTGAACCATACAGTTTAAACGGTGAGATTTGGAGCTATATACAAAACAATCCCAGTGAACGGGTCTTTATCCGCAAGTGACACGACAAGGGGAAAGGTACGCAAATGGCGACGAAAACCACGTGTACTTCAAGATAAATCAATCTCGTAGGTCCACGATTTTACAACAGCGATGATATTAGAGGAAAAAGGATATCAACGGCTCAAAATATCGAACGTGAAGAATGACAACCATACTCATCATACGGCTACGCACAAAAAAAAAAAAAAAAACACACGTGATGAAAAAATGTAATAAGGAACACGGTTAATAAAAAGGCACTACATTGTATAAGCTACGAATATGGGTCGGTCACGGTAACGGTCACGACGACTAGACTACGGTGCTAACTCATGAGAGCACGTGGCGGAAATCAACGGTTGCCGACGGCCCATGCGTGACATGAACCGACTTTTTTCTCACAACCATATTACATGGTGCGTTCTAGTGAGCCTTCTAAACAACTATTAACAATAAAATAATATGGAATATTTATATTTTACATTTTTAATAAAAAATGTTCAAGTAAAAACAATGATAATACACTAAACATTTTTCGAATCCTAAGTACACAAATCTAAAAGTAAAAATACTTACTATTATTTAAGACATAGGTACTAAAAAATTAATAACTATCTATTTATATGAAAAGTTTTGAATCATTTATACGATGTTGAATTTCATTTAACTCTAAGTAGTAAAATTAAGTTTTTTTTTAATTACAATTAAAGTTGTATTGATTTTATTATATTTTAGATTCTATGAAAAAACTATGTTTAACATTCTAAGAAATTGTTATTTATTTTTAAAATTTTAAATACCCTTTATATAGATTCAACGAATATTAGTAGAACATTGAAGTTACTTAGTTAAGTTGAGTATAGTCGTTTGATATGAATGTTTATAAGTACGATTTAGTCTGATAATAAAGTATAAATATTTATATAATATTATATAATATATATATATATATACTCGTATATATATTTTATATAATATTTATAATAATAAGAAAAATAAATTATTTATATTATTGAAAAATATTCATTAAAACAATGAAAAAAATAAAATATTTCATTGGGATTCATATGTATCGGTAACAATTAATAGGTAAAAAATTCTCCTTTGACACAACTATTTATAAATATACAATATATATCATATTTTATTTTGCTGACTGTCGTATCCACCATTTAAATTTTTCATGAAATCTTACTAAAATTAGATTTTATTACAAATGGTTATTGCAATTCTATGCGAAATCATCCGTATAAAAATACTTTATTAATGTATAAAATATAAATATTATATTTCTAAATATCAAAAATAATTTTGATAAAATATAAATCCAATGCTTCTCGCAAACAACGGACGGAAAATAATATTTTTCTATAAAATAAATTAATAATTGTATGTGAAATAATACAAGTGTCAGGCATAATAATTTCGTTTATTTTTTTCTTGGATGTTGTTCATGCAAATATTTTTTACCAACATCGTCATAGCTATTATGAATAATTTAACTAATTGGGAGCATTCAAACTTGTTTCAATTTGTTTTATTTAAGTATAAATATTGTTGAGAATAAAACGTATATCTACAATTACCATGATTAAAGTCGTCATTATTTTAAGTTATGTTAAAAACGAATAAGCTGAAAAACTATTTTACTACTCTTGAAAAAAAAAAATGAATATTAAGTATATTGAACAATAATACATCATGATTATGAATGAATAAAATAGAAAGTAAACGGAAAGAAAATTAATGTTTTTATTCGAGTGTAATTCTGAACATCTCTCAAATGGTTTGCAGTGCTATCATATGTAGCTGTGGCATTTAGTACCTCTATTCATCCACTGAATATATCTTTTCCGTATACCCAATAAACTAAATGGAATATATAATTATATTATAAACAAAGCATAAGTACTGGATATATTTCACAATGATCTAAAGTAAAGAAATAACGTGTTTTTTGAAACAAGTTGGTCCTTTAAGTAAAATATAATTAAATAAATGCCAGTCTGTGTTAGTGCAATACTTATAAAATTTATTTTACTAGGAATGGAGTTCGATGTGGTAGTATATGAAATGGTTTTATTTGAAATTGTTGAAAAAGATCAATTAATCAATCGTAAAATTCAAAATTTGATTTTCGAGATCGGAGATTAGGTATATCAAAATGGTTGTTTTTAACAAAAAAAGTTAAATTATCTAATTACAAAAAAAAATTAATTTCTAATTCTGTTAAATTTCATAGATCATTTATTAAATAAAAATTTTTTTTCATAGTATATAGAGCTAATTCGAAAACAAATATTTTCATTTTATTTTATTTTTATTTTACCTAGGCAAAACACATAACATAAAATATATTAAAATGTATTTTGCTTTTGTTTACCAATATTCATTAGTAATAATTAAAAATAGGTTAATACCGTCGTATCTAAGGTTTTTTGATTTTGTAGAAATTATAACTTTAAATAAAAATAAAATAAACATATCTATATTTTTTTATATTTTTTGGTTAGCTACATACTTATAGAAAAATGTTTGAGGGATTTCGTGTATGTTTTAAAATCTAGACTACAACAACTGAAAATAAAGTGAATTATTTTTAATTAGTATAATTTTATTTCATGATTTTGGCTGTGAAAACAGCTTATGATGAGCATTATATTATAAATATTATATTATATTACTATGTTATAAGCCGAATGTGTTGTGCCAAAAATTGTATGTAAGTTACTTTTAAGAATTCCATAAAAGTTTAAAAATGTACATCATAGCAAGAAAATTTGACTATAAAAATATCACTGTCGTAATTTGTTTCCAAATAAAAATTAAAAATTAAATAAATAACACACTCGTCGTTTTAAAATAAAATTGCTGATTTATCACTCCTCTCAGAATCTATAACAAGTTCAAAACTCAATGAGGTATTGTGTATAATTGAAATCGAGAAGGTGATTTAATATTTTGATAATATTAAAAATGAAAGTTAAATAATGTTTAAAAAAGAAAAGTTTGATCATTCGTCAAAATAAAATACAAAAGAGAACGCATGTGTATAGTTATAAAATATAATCTACCAACCCCAGTCAGCACACGTTTTCAAGCGATTATTTAGATCTGCTGGGCAGTATTATTATTACTATCGGGTTTTCTTATATATTTATAATAAATATATTTTAATCATGACTTGCAGTCTATTGCAAACGGCGCCTACCGCCTCGCATACGTTGAAACACGACACGCCACACTCCGTGACCGTATGTAGTAGAATTAATTTAACAATTATTATTGAAATTAAATTTTCTGAAAATACATTTTTTCATCTGCGGTAATATTTTAATCAAATAAAAAGTCATATTATTTTATATCAAACATAAAATGTTAATTTGAATTATTTTGTGTGGCAGGACTCATTATCCCGTATATGGAATTCAAATTTTAATATAGGAGTACTTCATTATGTTTAAAAACACATTTTTTTTTTGTTGCAAATGTATAGAAGTAAACTAAGTACAGCCATTGAGTTTTCTTCTATAGATAACTGCATATATGTGAATTCAATTTTAAAGAAATTTTCAAATATTTAAATATGGAATACCGAAGACCATATTATTATACATTGTTTTAATTAGTGTCTTACGTATTTTTTTTTATTAGGGGGAACCCTTGGGAACATAGTTCATTGGGTATGGGGTGGGATGGTAGAGGTTATTTTTGTGTATTTTTTGTATATTTTTAAGTTGGTAGATTGTAACACGTATTTGTGTATGTGTGGCAAGGATAAGTTGCTAAAAATCTCGGATGGGTACGCTCAGCTCGTTTGCGCAGATTGAGCGTACGCCTGACCAAGCCACAGACAAAGCTTACGTTTTTGTAAGTTCCATTCATTTAATCTCATGGGACAATGGCTACATTTTTCTGGTTTAAATAACCATTTTTAATAATTTTTAATTTAATCAAGTGAAAGAATAATTTTGAAGGAAAGTGATAATGACTTGATTTATAACGACACAAACCAAACAATATCATATAATAGATTTTTTTTTAATTCAAACAAATTTGAAATGTGTTGAAAGCAAAGTAATGAGAAATTAAGAAAAAAATTTACTTATTAACTATAATAAAAATAAAGTTCCATTTTAAAACCAATTATTTTAGTATCGACTACCAAAGTATTTTCATTTAATATTATTCGCAATACATAATTCATAAACTTTTTCTGGTCTTAAAAATTACCACATTTGATCATATTTATCATATAAAAAGTATATACCTACATTAAAATAAAATAACGGATAATATTATAATACTTAATAGATTCATTAGTTGAATTATACATTATAAATTATAATACATTCAATGAAAATGATTATTATTAAAATAATTTTTTTTTATCTAGCTTAGATATAATCTAGTTCTTTATTTAGTTTAACGGTTGTAAAATGATTTGCGAATTCTGAAAATCAATTGGCAAAATGTTGGTGTCATTTTGGAATCTTTAGCTCAAAAGGGGAGGGGGCTGCGTAAAGTTGGTCCCCTGTGTTATTTTGTTTATAGAGGGCAGGGAAATGACTTGCAAATTCTGTAAACCAATTTGCAAATGTTTACAAATTATTTACAAAATGAGTATATAACTTTCAAAAAAATTGGTCATGGTGGAGATGGGGACAACTTCACGTACATTATATCGGGCACAAAATTAGTTTCGTATATCATATTTTAATTTCATAAGTTATCGCATTTCGTTATTTTGACATTGGATTGGTAAACCATCTCTGAAAATACATTAAATTACTATGTCTGTGGCTTAGATGAATTATTATAAAATAACTAAATTTAATAAAAATAACAAATAAATAAAGGTTTAATAAAAACATATATATTTAATTCAATATTTATAAATTCACGTATGAGCATAGGTCTTATAACTCAAAAATCATCACAATTTTAATTTTAAGATTCTGATTATTTGATATTAAAAAAAATAATAAATAATTTTGAGAGATGTATAGGTAGTCAACTGATTTGTCCATAGTTTTAATAATTTTCTGATAAATATTTAAAATTACAAAAGTTTCCTCTTTAAAGTGTCATAATCTGTGTCATCATTTCAATATACCAAGAAGCAATACAAAATATATTATAAAACTTTTAGAGTCACTGAACTTCACTAAAAGTCATAAAACAAAATAACGAACAATTTATGAACTGGCAACCGGAAACTCTAAAAACGCAAGACTTCGAATTTAATGCCGCTTTATTTCAAACTCTTTACTTAAATAAATACTACAAATACATATTTAGCACCCAAACTTCGTTTTAAATAGGCTAAACGGACTAAAATATTAAATAAAATTATTTAATTATCATACTATCATACTAAAGTTATGATATTACTAAGCTATATAATGTAAGATTCATTAACTTAGGATTTTAGAACCACACTTAGCTCTTATAATAAATAAATAAATAATCAATAATGAGAGAACAACTCTAAATGACTGATAAGTTAGCAATATGCTTTTAGAATATTTTAGAAATATGCATTTATTCTATAAAAAGTATTGAAATTTACAATTAAACTAACGAAATAAGAAGTATATTATCTCCTTTTTTAAACTTAGGTTTCCGTAAGTTACCTACTTAGAAATGTATATTAGAACATAATATTTAGATAATTGGACACACATGTGTCCATCCTTTATTTGTATACTAGAAATACGTTTATTTTTAAAGTGAATAATTCAAATTTGTAAAAGTTCATTTTTTAATTCAGTTTAATTTATTTTATTTAAAAGAAACTTAAGTTAATTATTATAGTTATGTACATTTTCTTTTTTAATTCAGTTAAATAGAAAACAAAAATTAACGTTTTAACTTTTAATAAGTTAATTTTTCTATATATATATATATATATATATAACCACTGCATATATTGGGAGAAGTATAATACATGTATGATTTAGACTTAACTAAAATTGTAAAGTGTTTTAACAGTAACTATCAACAATTTATGACATATTACATCATTATGAAAATAATATCTCATTATTTGTTCTTTTGGGACTTGTTCAAACTTTTTTATAAGCAAACATAATTGCTATCATCATTGAACCCTAATAAGCATGGCGTAATAAATCATATACATATTTTAATTGAAAAATTATATTTCAGAGTAACATGAAATACAATTCAAAATTGTCTTACACGTGAAATCATTGTATTATATTATGTTGTTTATATTGAATTTTTTCCAATGAGTATATTATAAAACTGATAAACGATTTTCAATAATTACTGTAATTTTTTTAGTTTAACTACCAATCGTTCTCACCTCAAAAATAACGCTGAGCACACACACACCTGTATAGATGAATTTTTTGTATCGAACTTTTCGTGGTAAAACGTCGTTGTAGTTGGCGGCTGGTCGGCGGGCGGTTGAGTGGTATAAGTTTCATGTTGATCAAACAAAAGCCATTAAAGTCCGTTTGCTCAAAAGTCTGAAGGCACCGATGGAATTCGCACGTTCAGGTATGTCACACACTACTACACGACCTGCGGACCTACACACTCACATGAACACATATACATATACACATCACCCACACGCACGCGACACAGGTAATCACCCTCTATCCCATCATTTGTCGCTGTAACAAGGTCGTTCCCATCTACCCTCGGGTTGGAGGATTGGGGTCCTGTCAAATATATCATTTTCAACGGTTCGCCTCATTCACCTCGTCATCCAACATGCACAACACCCTCCCCCGCCGGCCAGTATCTATACATTATACAAAATAATATATATGTATATTGTATACAGCCGCTGACGTTGTTCTCGGCGATCGGAAATTTCCGGTCGTTGTCGCGCACAAACGTAACGGAGGACATCCGCCTATATACAGAAATGACAGAATATAATATCGTGGTACCATTTTCGTTTGCCGTTTCCCCGTTTCACATGTTATTTTTATTTCTCGTCGTTTTTTCTAGCACGTCGATCCCAGCATTTTCACCGTGTCTGCGCTACCCTTAAGTATACACGATAATCGCGTTAACCTGTCACACGGCGATCACCACGTCGTTTGGTACGTGACATTGAGTGCAATCGATCGTGGCCAAAATCGCAAACGCAAACTCATCGGCTCTTTTTAATGGTCATTCGTTTGTCGACAAACCAAGCAGCTCTATATCCATCTAAAAGCGGAAGACATGTGATCGACGTGTACTATTACAATCAAATCTATACTTAAAGTGGTACTTCCTGGGTTGATCGTAATACTCGACCAACGTGTATCGAATAATAACCTAAAAAATCAGTAAAAATACGGTTCATGTATGAACAAAGTGATGTATGCTTGCTATAAGACGTCTGCAAGGTATCACGCATCGTATAAAACTGTTATTCACTTCAATCCCATATTGTTCGATATTTTTTAAGAAATTTTAAATTATCGCATTGTGATCAACTTTCGATTAAATCTTGAAATTATTTTTGTTATTGTTTTTAAATCACTAAACGGTAATCGTAGGTATGTAAAGACTGAGTAATTCCTTAATACACAATATATGTTTAAATCTTCAAACATAAAAATTTACACTACAGTGTTTGCAAATATTATATATTATCTAATATATTATATACTATTATAGGTAGGTATTTTGTAGAAAAATAAAACATATTTTACTTTTATGACCTCTAGGTGGTAAAAAAAATATCTTTTGCAGACGTGGTGGGTAACTTGTTATTGTTTGTATTAAATAAATAAATGGTTGTCAATTTCGATTTAGTTTAGGTTGAACGACAGCGAAAATGGCTTAAGCCGGAAGTGAGTGCTACGACTTACAATTAATAAAGATAAATTTAAAAAAATATGATTGTATGAGTTTTTATGACACAGTACTATTCGATATTCTCGATGTGTACAAAAACAAGAAAATCTCATCAACGTGTTAAAGTGAGGAAAATTGAGATTCGTTCTCGTGATAAACGATGAAAACGACACAATCACTGTACGTGCTGAAAATATATACGATTCATACAGAATATTTATATTAACATTTTCTATACATCATATAATTTTTAAATTATTTTGACTTATGTTGAGATATTTAGAAGAATATGCAATTTTCGATTATTGTTCGTTTATTTTTATACTTGTGTCGATAAGACAATTTTACTCGTTCAAAAACTTGAAAAATTAATAAAAAGCTTACCAAAAATTTTTTTTGTAATAAATCAACAACAAAATTAAGCATGAAAATATAATAATTTTTATGAGCTTCTGAATTTCAAATTTTGACAAAATAATATGTAATAATCACAATAATTTTCAAATTATTTCAAATTAGAAATTCGTAAAAATTTTTTTTTTTTAAATCTAAGATTTGAACAAAAGTTCATTTATTTATTAAGTTTCTTAATTGATAAAAAAATGCATACCAGAAATAAAAATTAAATCTTTTATTAGCATTTTAACTACATATTCTTACTATTTCTTTCTTTATAGAATATATTTATTTTTTATTTTGCCTTAATTCAAAAATGAATAAATTTAGCTACTTTAAATTTACACCAAATGTTTATATTATCATTTGCTATACTTGAAAATGTTCGAAATCTTTTGACTTGATTTGGAGTGTTAACTGACATTTTCAATTTTCAATTTTTTTTTTTTCCATAAATTTCAATAAAATGTTTTTCATTGGGTCATAAAGCTTGAAAATGTAACACAAGATCCTTGATACTATATTTGTTAGTTAGCCATTTGTCAGTTGACAAAAATCAAAAATTACATGGAAGATTTTTTTTTTATAAATATTTAAGCTAAACATTTTGTGAAAATTTAAAATATAAAATTTAAAAAAAAAATTCAGTCTTAAAATATTTATGTGAAGTTCAACTTGTATAGCTAATGATTAAAAATTTAAATTAAGGGTCCACGTAAGTAGCCTATACTGTAATCAAAAAATCTGAAAAAATTGTATCACAGTTTTTGTTTTGCGATTTTAAGTTAAAATTTGGACGGAATTACATTATATATACTTTTAGGTATGTTTATATATTGGGTGGCAGTATTGTGATGAACAGTTCACACCCGTTCCTGGTTTTTGAACAGGAAAAAATCAAGGTATGTTTATATAATATGAAATATCTTAGCCAACACACCGCCTCCGTTCACAATCATTTTTCGTCTACAGCGATATAAAAAGATATGAAAAGATTTTAGTATTTATTATAATGTCTTAAAAAATATTTTAGCTAAAAACAAAAAATGATCAGTTTGAATATAACTAAAAATAAAGCACCCAAACAATAAAACGAATTTTATAAAAATTTGAGTTGTAGTATGAGTTTTTTATGTTTTATTTTTTATGATATTCACTTATTTAAATTCATTTATCTTAAATAAATCAATCATAAAATAAAAACTAACAAAAACATAATATACCTTGTCTTTATAGTGCCGAAATGTGGTAGGTACACAATATGTTGTTTGTCTAAATAATATTTTTACTTTAATTTTTTAATAGCGTATCAGATTACTTAAATAAGAAATTAAATTCACTCTAAAATAAAAAATAATAAAAAATACAAACAAAAATAATCAGAAATACATTTAATAAAATAAAAAAATAAAATTTTCTCACTCAAGTGCTTTATTGTTTTTTTTTCCCCTCAAATTGCTTTATGTGTGTTAAATATGTTAACATGCATTTACATTGTCTGGCATGAAATTATTTAGTATTAAAATTCAACTTCCAAATAAAGTTCACATTCTAATACAATCAATGTACTTTAAAAAATTGAACAATAGCATTAGTGACTAAGTAAAGACAACTCATAAAAAAAATGGTTTTGTAAAATATTTTTAATAATTAATTTGGATATATATATATATATATTTGTATATATTTTTAAAACGTTTGAATTAAAAGCGATTGGTAAATATTTCGTTATCTAGTCACGGTTCTTTTAGAAAAACAATTTATTGTTATTTTATGTTTACAAAAACTCATTAGAAAATTTAAATTATAATAAACATTTTCTGAACATTTCGTTACCAATATCGAGATTAATAATTATTCCGGGAAAATATAACAATGAAAAAATACCAGAGTTATTATCGAAGAGCGTTAACTAACTTATATTTTTACAGGGTTGTGCGAAAATAGTAATGTAAAAGACATTGGAAAATATGAAAATTATATATACTTTGTAGATGATATAGCATTAATGAAAAATGAATTGATTATTAAACTGTTAAAATTATGTGTTTTAATATACTTTTAATCAACTAGTACTCAATAGAAAAGATACATCAAATTTTTATCGAGATCAATCAATCAGCATAATGGATGATCTTTACAAATACCAATAAAAAAAGTATATAGGTATTATATCCATTTTGACTTTAGTCACGACTTTAAGCAAAAAAATCACAGTTATTAAGCTAGAAACTTATCAATTTAATCAATTTTTAATGGTAATTTAAACTAGTAAGTTATCATTTTATCAATTTAAAATATATTAAAACTTTTTACAAGTACCTAAACTAACCTCCATCATCATCAGTATCTAAAGGCCTAGCCTTGTTGTTGTAGTCAATTATGTCTGTCATATGCCATCCTCTTGAGACTTTGATAAGAGGTACAACCCATTCGTTGGAAGATTTCTTCAAAGAAAGATTTACATGGTCTTCCCCTGGTTCTTTACCCTCTATTTTTCCTTCCATAATGATAGTGATGAACACATTGTGTCTTAGTAGATGTCCAATTAGCTTAATTGTTCTTTTCATTATTGTGTTCATCACTGTTCTTACTTCATTGATCTCGTTTAGCATTGCTTAATGTTAGGTTAGGTTAGGTTAGGTGGCAATAAATCAGCAAAATTAAATTATGAAATGTAACTTTGAACGCGAGGCAAGTCTGGTATTGTCCCGATTATCCCCCACGTATGTATAATTGTGTTTTTTTTAACCAATAAACTATGGCGGCGTCGGAGCAGTTCCCGCGGCGTTGCTTTGAATAAAAAAAAAACGTTAGGTAACCTCTTATGTTCTCTCCAACTTGTTTCAGTTATTCTCCTTCATATCCACATCTCTATAGCTTCCAGTTTATCTTTTACATACTTTTCTATCGTCC
This sequence comes from Diuraphis noxia, assembly GCF_037042655.1. NCBI lineage: Eukaryota > Metazoa > Arthropoda > Insecta > Hemiptera > Aphididae > Diuraphis > Diuraphis noxia. Next base: position 58,717,171 of record NW_028301711.1, read on the forward strand.
ACTATTCACAACTATATAGTAATATACTACAAATGTATCTTTTTACGGATTTCTTTCCTAAACTTATATTTAGATGTTTATTAGTAAGAAATTTCCGTTTTTTCTCGAATGCTTGTTTTGCTTATGCAATTCGTCTTCTTATTTCTTTTGTAGATTTATTTTCATCTGTTATCAAGCTACCTAAATAGCATAATTCGCTTACTTGTTATAACCGTTCATTGTTAAGCGTTATTTATTATAACTTTACTTATAATCATCATTTTTGTTTTTTTGTAGTTAATTTTTATCTTTAACTTATCTAGATGTAAGTCAAGTACCTAAACATCAGAAGCTATAATTTTTAATTTGTTAGGTCAATGCGTATTGAATATAAACACCAAATTTCAATTTAACTGTACTTGTTAAAATAAACACTTGTGATAATATATTTTAAATTTAATCAATTGCATTAATAAAATATATTTATATTATACTTATTAATTGAAAGTAGTCAAAAATGTATCTAATCAATAAAAATATTAACTTAGAAAATGAAAAAAATTAAACGAAAAATATACATGGATAATTTTAATTAAAATTGAACTACGTGATCGGGTAGGTAATGTTTAGGTACCGTTTTTCTAATTAATTGAATTGAATACGTTTAACAAACTGATTAAATAACATATTAATTATAACTGAGAAAGTCTATGTTTATTGTACTATCCGAATTGTTTTACCGTAAACTTATGATAAAAATGTTCTATTAAATTTAATCTAACTACCTATTAAATTAGAATCTTTTGGTGTATTTTATTATAAAGTATGGTAAAGTAACTTAATAATAATAGAATTACATAACGTCTGGTTCAATTAAAAATATAAATTTGTATTCCATATTATAAAAAGCGAGTAAGTAAGTGATGTCGCTCTGCAGTACAGTAGGTTACAAATGGGTTACGGTAATGCATGATATTAAATTTGAATTCAATGATTTAATATCATTATATACGAAAAATAATTTTGAGTGGAGACGGTTTATCAGTCTAGGATATGTTGTACTACATTAATTATATTTTTATAATTAAAAAAAAAGTAAGTTAGCACTTCGGTGGTAGATGTTTGTCCATCGTCACTTCGGTCTTCGGTCTTCGGACAGGATAGTGTAATATATTACTGCATTCGATTTGAATGCAATGTTGCATTCGATAAAAAATGATTCTGAGCGGATGAGGGAAACGTTTTATTTGATTTTATTCTTTTCTATGGTGATAAACAAAGTGTTATAAGAACAGCTAAAGAACGATTTATATAAATAGGTAATTTATAATTAGGAAATATCATAAAAATTTAAAAAAATACAAAACATAAGAAAAAGCTCAAATGTTTTGAAAATTTTACCATTTCTAGCTAAGGATAATAAAAGTAAACAAACCAAATTTCAAGTTTTTACGAATGTTTTAACCGAATTACAAGAAAAAACTCCCAAAATTAAAATGTCTATAAATAGGCTAAAATTGTCCAAGCTTTAAACCGTAAGGAACAAAATATAACAAAAAAGATCTCTTGTCATTTTTCATTTAATAAACAATATTTCTGGTAGAAAACGTCGTCCGTAATTATTTAATATTTTAAAATAGTAAAATCGAACGTTTTTTCTCCTTTAACCGCTTTTATTTCGAGCACCGTTTTGAAAATCAAAAAATAACCTATCTAAAGTACCAGATCAAGAATATTACCTTTCAGAAAATATGCTACACATGATACTTTTAAGCAAGTTTAGAGGGAGAAAACATGTTAACATTTTAAAAAGGAAAAAGAAATAAACATCATTGTACCAATACATTCCTCACTCCAGTAAAAATCTAAAAAATTATAATTATATAATTTATGAATGAATTTAATCAAATAGTCTCTCTTAATTGCACTTCGTAACGGTGAATTGTGATTTTGAAAAAAATATTATAAATTAAAGTTATTGTTGACAATTTTTTATGAACCCATCATATTGAAGCAAAGGGATATTTTATTTAGTGGGTTGATTCAAATCTTTCGTTTAAATAATATCTGAATATAATAATTAACTAAAATAAATTGAATATTTACAATATAATATAAAGACACGTATACGTGTATGTACCGAAATTGCCTATATATTGCGCCGTATAACCATATAAATTAATTATTATTGCATTAGAAACGTAACACTGTCATTCAAATATATGTGAGGATTAATTATACTATGCATTTAAATTATTCAAGAAATAGAAGTTACTATTGTACAAGGATTTAAATATTTGCATGAAAATATATTACAAATAACGGCCCTTAAAACAATGAATTTGTGATTGATCATGATTTAATTCGATTTAAGGTTACCAAACAAATTTTTTAAATCTTAAGTGGAGGATAAGTTTTATTATTAATTTCAACTTAAAATTGACGATATACTTAACTGTTTAATACCTTCTTACAAATTTTAATTAATAATTAACCAGTTTTCAATCTTTCATTTTCACTTGCCACTAATTTTCAAAACAGTCAATTGTATAGATCATATTATATGCAGATCATTTGGTTCAAATTTGACTACTGCAATTAGAGAAACTGCTTTGGAAAGTTTTCCAAACAAGGTCTAATAAGTATTCGTGAGAAATACGATCAAAATGTGTATGAAAAGGACACGTGCAAAATCTTCGATATTGAACGTTAACCTTAAGGGCGTATTGTGCAGTAGCTTATAGTTTCACAGTATTCGAGTTTTCAAATCGAATACACAACGTGTTTACGAATTTATGGCCAAGAGCGGTTTACTACGTTAATGAATAAAACTCTAAGACGCAGTATCTTTTCCATTTTTTTTTCATCCAGACTAGAGGCAAATGACAATTCTTAAGTCTCGATATAATTTTACAATTGCATATTATTTTATGATACTTTGGTAATTATTGGTTTCTTATCAAGGTATTTGATTACCATAACAGTGTATTAACATGACATGTATACTACATTTTTTTTTTTCATTCCTAAATTCATGAATTTTAAAGTAGTATAATTTATACGAAACAAATTAAAAATCATCTACCTTGAACAATAACGGAAATAGTACTGATGGTACTAATATTATAAACCTAAAATTTGAATAAATAATGAAATATTAAAACTAATTAATCGAAATTACAAAATTGAATTATATTATTTGTTGGTTTGGTTTACTCACTCTAAAATATTAAAACTACTCTCAAAAAACATATGTTTCCAAAACAAATACAATTTCCATAAACTAATTAACCATCATAATATATTGATATACAAATATTATCTTTTACTTACGACCCACATAGCAATACATTATTGTACCCTAATTGAATTATTCTAAACTTATTATTAGGTAAGATATATATTATTGTGCATATTCGTTAAAAAATCCAGTTTATTTTAATGAATTTATTAGCTACATACGTGTGGCAATATCACTATGTATATTTTTAGATTTTAAAAGTTACTATTGTACTATAAGATATTAACGTTTTATACAATTTTTAAGCATACACTAAATGGTTTTTTTATTTATTCCTAATTTGTCTAACCTTGAGTTCTGAAACATTCAATATAAATTAAATCAGAAGGAAAAATTGTGAAGCACATATTATAAGTATTTTAAAGGAAATTTTCTTTACATTATTTATATATAAATATAGAAAAAATTATATATTGTATAAAAGTTGTATTGAAATAATTTGTATAAAGTACAATAATATTTTTCAGTTTAAATAATTGGTGCACGCCACGTTATATAACCTATATGGCAAACTTAAAACAAAAATCCAAAGCGTTTTATTTGATCAGATATACCTTCTTATATCAGTGTTTCTAATTATTCACAAACATAAATGATTAACTAGCAGAGGATCGAAAATAAAAGAAACCCAAGAAAAAATTGAGCATAAAACGGAAATATAACTATCTGTCATTATTAATTAACATTTGTGTAAGTAACTGCTGCCTGTAACACTCCGCTGAAGCTGAATGATAAATCGTTTCAAATCGGAGGCAATGAGATAACTGTTTTACATTTCCCGTTTAAATACTGACCCGGGCGAGCTTATCGAACATAGTGTCTAATGACACGTATCGTAACTTGGCGATTATCAACAGAAAATTTAACTTATTGTACCCAACAGGCGGCAAAGCCAACAAAAACCACTGAACAAATTTAATGCGCATAGTAAATAAAATGTGTTACCATTTAAAACCCGTACTAGGTATAATATAATATTTATTGATATTGGACGAAAAGAATATTGTTACTTAATATTATGCAAAACAGTAAAATTCTACGAGTACAATTATTGAATATTTCAAATTAACTCGGCATTGAAGACATACCGATCTATTTTATTTTATGTCTAAACACAGCTGAACTGAAAAATTGTAGTTTGTATTACCTGATCTATTCCGTCTAAATGCCATGTTATGTTACAATGTTATTAGATTCAAAAACCAAACGTTATAAAACACATAGCTAACATCAAGAAGGTTTTTCGTATTGATAAAAATTAAGAAACTTCGTTAGTAATACTGACGTTTATATTAAATAATCAAACAAAGCAATTTCGATATATCTTAAAAATATATGATTTAATGCTCATCACGTATTCGCATTGATTCACCAACTATTCTAGGGTCTTAAAAAAGTTAATTTTACTAAGTATCATAACTTATATAGGGAAGCTTATACCAACTTTATCGAATTCAAATACATTATTTGTAATACATTACGTTGTTATTATCTTTTAAGATAGTTTAAAAAAAACAACACATTATATTACTATTAACATATAACGTTTAAATATCTTAGTATATTTTTTTCGTGAACAAATTCAGTAATAATTCTGAAATAAATCAGAATAATTATATAGGTTTAAAGTTTTACTTTAAATCAAATACAAGATTAATACATAAATATTAAATTTGAGAGTATTCAAATGCTATCTATCGTGTATAATACTCAAAACTTTATAATTTAATTGGAAATACGATTGCAATTACAATCTTGCCATCCTGCCATCCTCTGTAAATTGCTTTACTTCTATAATGAAGTATTCACTGTAGGTGCATGAATGGCAAAATGAAAATCAATACAATAATCTCAATTCAAAAATAGTAATTTATCAATTATGTCAATGTATATACATTATAGATTTTGAGCGGAGAGATAAATGTATTGATTTTACAATGATGTGTGATTGTGTGCGTGTGTGTCTGTGAGTCTGTTTACGAAATAAGTTGTCAAAATAATGCTCGGATTTTCAACTTAAGCATCTTTTCCAGTTGGAAGAGTGAATCTAGTTGGTCTAATTTAGATATTTTGAATTCTGAGAATTTTCAAAATCACTATGGACTAGGTACAAAAAACATAATTACGGTATATGTGAATTTTTACGCAAAATTAGTTTTCCAAAAAATACATTTTAGTTTTGGTAGTAACAATTTAAAACAAAATGCTGAAAATATATTCTATTCACACAGAATATTTATATTAACATTTTCTATTCATCATACAATGTTTAAATTATTTTGACTTGTGTTGAGATATTTACTATTTAGAGGAATATGCAATTTTCGACTATTGTTCGTTTATTTATATACTTGTGTCGATAAGACAATTTTACTCGTTCAAAAACTAAAATAATAAAAGGCTCATCAAAAATTTTTGTTGTTAGATATCAACATCAAAATTATGCATGAAAGTACAATAATTTTTATGAGCTTTTGAATTTCAAATTTTGACAAAATAATATGTAATAATCACAATAATTTGCAAATTATTTCAAATCAGAAATTCGTAAAAATTGTTTTTTTTTTAAATCTAAGATTTGAACAAAAGTTTATTTATTTATTAAGTTTCTTAATTGATAAAAAAATGCATACTAGAAATAAAAATTAAATTTTTTATTAGCATTTTAACTACATATTCTTACTATTTCTTTCTTTATAGAATATATTTATTTTTTTAAGTTAAAATTTGGACGGAATTACATTATATATACTTTTAGGTATGTTTATATATTGGGTGGCAGTATTGTGATGAACAGTTTACACCCGTTCCTGGTTTTTGAACAGGAAAAAAACAAGATATGTTTATATAATATGAAATATCTTAGCCGACAAACCGTCTCCGTTCACAATCATTTTTCGTCTACAGCGATATAAAAAAATATGAAAAGATTTTAGTATTTATTATAATGTCTTAAAAACACTACAATAATATAATTTGAGTTATGAATTTTTAAACGAAATTAATTATAAATACAATACTACATTTTAAACATTTTGCTTCGTGTTCAAATAAGACTTAATATGTGAATTGAAAATAATTAATAATGTTTTGTGTAAATATAAATAAAAACCGTAAAAAAAAAAATATTTGAGATCCTATGAAGTTTGACAATGTTGTAACCATAAGGAATAATGATATTAAATTTTTTATGTAAGATTTAAATTATATAATGAAGACTAGTTAACATCATGTGACACTGGAGCTTTGTTATCAATTTAATTAAAACCAACAATATTTATCTTCGTTAGTTTACACTTGTCTTGTACCTACCTCAAGTAAATATCCACCGTAAGCAAAACATGAGAAACACATGAGATATTTGTTGTAATTTATTTTACTCCGCATGCCTGTGTAACTGTTTTAAACGACCACTTTGATAAAAATGTGTTACGCTGTACTGATAAGAATGTTCGAACACTTCTCAGTTAATAGTAGTCAATGTATCAACGTTTTATCTATGCATCGTTTTCGATGTAACATCGTGTCAACACAATTCCAAACGTAACATTTTTAAAAATGAATAACAAATTGAAGGGTTCTATAAAAATTGCTTTCAAAATCTATGTCATAAGAAGTAACAATATGTCTTGTAAAGAATGAATACTACCCAAAAAATAAACATTTAAAAGTTATATATTAATTATGTAAACTAAATTACCTTGCTATAAAATAATTTCTTTACGGACAACTAACAATATTATCATATAATGTGTTCTATTTAAAATAGTGTGTAATATTTATGATTGTATCTATGGATAAAATATAATGATATATGATATGATATTTTTATGTCTTTAAATGAAAAATTATTTTATCACTGTTTCGTGATTATCCTGAAATTAAATATTGGTGTGCAATTAATTGGCTAGCATATACTCAGTGTCTCAGTTATATGTAACTGTTATATAATATGTTATATAGTGAGATTTTTAATCCTACTGTTTCAAATTAAAAATAATATAATTTTCAGCAACTAGTGATGCAAAACGAAGGATCAACACTCAGTTTATAATGTACCGTTCAATATTTTTTGTGTAGACGCATCGTTATCGAATTAATCAAAAAAATTCAGTATTGAGAATCGAGATTATAGTCGGTTTGGCTCTGATCCCTTATTAAGCTGTAGTAAGAAGTGGCATTTATATTTGAATTGAGTGGATTTTGTTTTAAAAAATGTGTTCACCCAAAGCCCTATTCATTTCATTATAAAATAATATGATCACTATGTATTTTCATATAAATTATATTTTTAAGGTTTTCTATAACATAATTATTAATTATTCGTGTTCTAATGATAAGTTATTAATATTTGTTTGGCAAATGAACGCTTTATAGAAAATATAATATATTTGAAATTATTAAGAATAAGATATTTTTTTTTTCATTAGAATGATTTAAAATTATGTAGGATAAAGTATAATATAAAAGTTTTGAGCTGAGCCATGAATGAATTGTTTTTACAATTTTAATTTTTTTCTTTATTGGTTGACAATTTTTGAAGTACATGTATAACTTGCATAAATTATCAACATTAAAGCTGTTTTCAGCTAGAAGTTTTTGTGGCAACGTTAGTAAATGTATAGTATCTTTATTAATAATTGAGAAAAAACTACCACAAAAACAGGGTCATAGGTTAATTAACTTACAAGGGAGAAAAAAAATATTGTTTTAATTTAGGAAAGAATAAACATTGGGATTTTTCTAGAGATATTTAAATTTTTAAATATTTTTGTATTTTTTAAGTTTTAAAATGACTAGAAATTAGCTTACAGTTAAATCGTGAACATTTTAAAAATATATCTATATTTAAAAATTCATAACATTTTCAATTTTGATACCTAAGTTTAAAATATATTATAACATTTTCACATCAATTTTTCTTATAGAAACTAATATGTATTGTGCACCGTTTATAGTTATTTTAAGTTCAGATTCAAACAAAGTTATAAAATTAAAAAATATGCTGTTGATATATATTTTTTTTTCAATTAAGTCATTTTGTTGTTACCCTAAAATATTAATCGTAATGATTTCCATACAATATACAAAAACACATTTTTCAGTTGATTTTATGATATTCTAAATAGTTCATTCTATATTTTACTTTATAATTTATTATATCATGGTACAATATCACATACAAGTAATAGAAATAATAGTAAATATTAGTAATTTACCTATTTATTGTATGGTAAAAAAATAACTTATTAGTTTAGAATCGTAATAGAATATATCATACAATATAAAAACATTTGTTTTGTTTTTTCTACGGTTAATTAAATGCATATATTACTAATTATATGTCAATGAGTCAAAGAAATATAATGCTTAATCTATAATTAATTTTAAGCCTGGGATGTTTCTCAGTGAGTAAAATAATATATCTGTACATCTTAAACGAGCATGTAATACGAGTAAAATAACTATGTTTCAATAAAATTACATCTAAGCAGTTTAAGGTTACATTAGCAACATATTATTATAAATAACTTTTTAGAAAAATTATATCTTTTTTTATTACAAATTTGAACAAATCAGTCAATTCTTGATGTTTTTTATTCTATTTATAAAAATATTCATGTTACAATGTATAAATGCATCTGAGTCCCACGAAAAATCAGTGAGAAAAATATTTCTTAAACTTACTTTTTTAAAATATAGTTACACTTTATAGTATGATTTTACCTCGTGCACTTAAGTGCTTGTTATTTTAATATAATTTAACAAAATTATGATTTTATGGTCAATTTTTATGTCAATAAAATGAAAAATAAAAAAACCTAGATTCATTATAATATACAGAAACAAATGTAAAAAGCGGGTAAGTGGATGTCGCTATGCTGTACATTAGGGGGTGAGATGGACCTCTGACTTGGGTAGGTTAAATTTGAATACAATAATAGGTATCATTGTATACGAAAAACGATTCTGAACGGAGATGATTTGTCAGTGTAGGATATATTATATTGAAATATTGTCATATATTCTATTTTGAAAACAAAGTATTTTATTTTTCAATTAGGACGCATTTTGCATAAGGCATGGTGAATCATTTTTTCCAAAAACATTGCATGTAGTTATCATAATTCATAATACCTTATATTATCATAGATATTATACATATACCTGGTTTGAAGATAAATCGTTATCGTTACACAATTTCGTAAAAATTTAAAATTCAAACGCTCTTAAAATTTTTCCTATAATGATGCTTCGAGTTTTCTCTATAGCTAATTGAAGGAAAACTTATGAAAAACATAGTATTGTATTTTTCATCCTTAGTTATAAACATAAACAATTTTATGATTTTTCAACTTCAAAATTACTTGCAAATTTTCGCGTTTTTGACAGATTTCATAAAAATTTGAATAATAAACGCTTATAAAATATAATCGTTTATTACGATTTTTAATTATTCTTCGCTACAATAAGAACAACTCATAAGGAACCTTTTATTAAATTAACAAGTTTTTTGATCTTCCAAATTTTTTTTTTTAACTTCAAAAACAAATTCACATGAAAATCGAAAATTTCAGTTGTCTATAAATAACTAAAAAAAATCAAAATATTTGAAAATTAAACTGTATATAGATCACACTAACATAAACATTTGGTGAAAATTTCAAGTATTTACAGGGATTAGTTTTTGAATTACAACCATATTAATAAATCGATTCGGTCGAAAACTGGTTTTGCGTAAAAATTCCCGTTTTTCTTGTCGTTTTTTTTTTTTTTTTGTTTTTTCTCGATTTTTTTGAAAACTGTTGGAAAATGTTTACTTTTTACCTGTATAATGCACCAAAGATATTCACTTTTACATCAGAAACCACCCCTAAAGTTTGAAACTGAAGCATTATTTCGACTAGTTATGCTGTACACAGACACACACATCATTGTAAAATCAATACATTCATCACTCCGTTCAGAAACTAAAAAATACTAAAATACATTGAAAAAAATTATCTGAATTTTATATTAAATTAGAATTCAATTATTTAACTTAATTCATGTATCATTTTATATAGTGTTTTATGTACACTAGCCACTAACGTTATTTGTTATTTTTGGTATTGAATAGCTAAATAACAAATTATTTGGATTTTTAAAAAACTTTATCACGAATTGAACATTATTTGCTTGCTCAGCTTCTTCAAAAACATCCATTTAAAATACGTTACCTAGTGCTTATGCTCATCAATTTAGATTTATATTATCTTTTACTTACTTGAAATAATTTGAAAAGTTAGATGATATGTTTTATTATATTTATTAGATATTTTTGAAATTTAATAATATTAATTATTATAATTATATAAAAAACAGGAAAATAAGACAATAAATGTATTATTTTTTTTAATGTTTTAAACGAAAATTGTTTGACATATTCCAAAAATATTTTTAAAAATATTTCTATCCTACAAAGTTAAAAAAAAAATCAACTAGTCTTATTATTTTCATTATTACAGCAAAATCACTGGAATATAAATTGAGTGGACCAGTATTTGTAGTTTTAGAATTTAATTTCGTCCATTTTTTAAAATCTTCTAAGAAATTAAACTTACCTAGATACTTTTTAAAAACAAGTGAATGTACGCCAAATTTAAAATCTGTTTCATAAAATTAATATTAAATTCAATGAAAATCTTCTTAATACGCCAATTCCAATATATATATATATATATACATATATGTTTTAACATGATTGTATGGCTCTACTAATTATCTAAAATAAATTATGTTGTGTTTACAGAGAATAAATCTAATAATCTAAAGGAAATATTTTGATGTAGTTATTAAAAGAAATTTTATTTTTGATAAATATCAATGCAAAAAAATCATATTTTATTACGTATAATTTAATAATATGTGTAGTTATTTGGTTCATCGTGCATTTAATTAATAATATCACATTTATGTTTGAAATAACATAATTTATCACATTTTTAATAAAAAATATGTAGTAGTAATGAGTTAATATAGACGAACGTGTTTACATTTTACACTATATGTACAATAACATCGAAGAAAATCACTAAACCCTTTATTTCGATTTATTCCTTAAATTATTTTTAATATTCAATAATGAAATAAAATGTGTTTTATTTCCAAACGATTTAAACGTAAAACTGAACTTTTTAAAATTAAACTTACAACACTTACTTATATGCTTATTATTATATGCATTATAATAGTTACAAAAACTGTCAATGTTAATAATAATTTAGATAGCACAATGTCTTATACAAATGCAACTATAATTATTGTGTGAAGATATATCACATAATGTAAAATAAATCCATAAAAAATAAAAGCTATCTCTTATATAAATATCATAATATCTCGTATATGAAATACCCATTTTCCATTGCACTGAAATGTATTGGATCATTGGGATGAAATGAGCACAAATACACAAATATGAGCCGTAAACTGATCAAAGACATTCATTTATTCTTCTGAAAAGTATTTACAAATTTAAATTTAAAACGAATGTTTTCGTTTTGAAGTTTACATTCAGTGGATACTAGATATTATCAGGGAAACATTAACATGTTTGAAATAATTCATTAAAATACTTGTACCGTTTTCCATGTTTTTCATGAAATAATCATAAAGGTTGTTATCGTACTTAAGCAGCTAATAGATGTGCGTAATGATAAATTTTCCCCGGAAAACGGTTAATACACCGTGCTTGTTTCATTTTACGAGTATTTGACCGTTTAAAAAAGTGTATTAAATTAATGCACTTAATATATCATCATTTTACATTGGTGTACATAAAAAATAAACAAAAAATAAAAAAAAAATACAAAATAATAATATATTATATTTTTATATGAAAGACATGCAGGCATTTCTCCAATTTTGTAACTTGACGTTAAAAATGAGTTTTATAATAAAAAGTTAACTCAGTGATCATTTTCAAACTTGTGGCATAGATATTGGTATAGAAATATTTTATGTAAGTCTAATAAAACATTTAAAATCATTGAAATATAATATGACGTAGTAAATGGATACACAAAAATAAAAATAAAAATAGAATTTATAATAATATATAAATTTATTTAAGCAGGAACTTTATGGGATGGAGCACCCAGTTTTTCTAAATGATATGAACCACATTATGATCAGTTTATTATAATATGTATATTATATTTTATTTACAATATTAATAAATGCGTTAACAATTTGTTTATATTAAAACTTAAGAAACGAAAATTATTATATTGTATTATATTTTAATAGTCCGGTAAGAGTATGATGTAAAAATGTAATATTGGATATAAAATTACAAAACAAAACAATATCTTGACGTTAGTTGTTTATTTTCATAATAAAACATTCAGGTAATACCTACGTGCTTTCAACTATAACTCAGTAGAACTAATAAATAAAAAATAATTACTGATTTACACATTGACGATGTGCCTGTCGAATGTTGTACATCTGAAGAACGGCAATGGATATAAAAATACCTACCTGGTTAATTGACTAATTGAATAATACCTAATAATACATAATAATATTGTGTTTTTGGTCCCATTTTTGTTTATACACATAATATCTGTAATTAACCAGTAAAAATGTTTGCACACAAATGTGATGTAGGTACTGATGTGGTTAAGGGAACGTTATGAGTTTGAGGCTATTATATTTCTATTAGTATTTGTGCACTAATGTTGAGTGGGTCAAAGTTGTCGTTTTTCCACGCGTCTGTGTATATGTACTTACTGATATATAGTAATATACTAAAATTGTTTTCCTTTTATATTTTCAGTATTATTTTTTGAATTATTGTTTTCTTGATTATATTCTAAGTTATTTTGTTGGCTCATCACATAATAAATTTTAACCCTCCCTGTTACACAAATTGCGTGTGAAAGGATATTTTGAAAATAGACCGAAAATACGATGACATGAATATCTTCAAGCTTTTATGCTTATAATGTTATAACTTTTGAAAATAAAATTATTACAGAATATGATAAAAATATTATTATAAATGCAATGAGTGAGAAATCTAAACTATTATCGAAACTATTATTGCCCAGATTTAAATATATAAATCTTTTTTATGGTTAATCTGTTTTTTCACTTTTTTTAATATACAGATAATTTTTAATATTTTATTAAGTATATTGTTTATAATTTTTATATTTATTTATTTTAAATGTATTTTTAACTTATTACCTACTATACTTAAACCAATAAAATACAACATACAACTATTTTTATTTCGTCGACATTAACCTATATACTTTAAATTATACTAATTTTGTTTCTCGGGTCTTAGTAGTATTTATATTTATATATCGTAAGTTAAGTTAAATAACAAAACAGTGATTAAAATACTTTGGTATTAATAAATGTAGTAATATTATTATATATGAAATAATAATATATATTAGCTTTTTTGTAATTTTGTAGGCCCTAAAAATAATTAGAATCATTTAATTTGATCTTACCAAGTAAAACTTGCTTATGATTTAATCGGTAAATTGTAGGTGACCTGAAAAAATTTAAATCATCTACCCTGGATTCGGTTCCCACTTTGCCTCTTAATTTATGAAATATTGAATTGATCAGATTATTTTCTTTCATTAAACCTTGTAAAAAATCAGTAATTAAATAATTTTGACGTATAATTTAATTACAACATTAATTTTTTCTTATATAATAACCATAAGAAACGTATTTGTGTATGAATTATTAAAATATAGTGAATCGAATTCTAGTATGATTAATGATACGATAAATTTAAAAACTTAAAAATTAACCGTAATTTACAAAGTGGCGTAAAAATGAAAAAAATCTATCGTAGCATAAAGACTGCTGACATAATATTATATGGACTAAGATCTATCATTTAATATTTTTACAAAAATAAATTATTGTACATTGTCAAATATTTTTAATAATTTTACATTGATTGAAAAAAAATCTACCACTATAATACTGGTCGGTTGCAGGTCACAGCTTTGTTTACGTTAGCCCATAAAGCGTATTAAATTACAGCCCAATTCTAGTATTACAAAAAAGGCAATTTCTGGTATCATTAAAATAATAACACGATTTTAATATCATTAGCAACTATTTTTCCAGAGTAATTAAACATTCACTCATTTTGAGATATGCGTTCATATAGTATGCTATTATACACGGTTTCTGCACGACACACGAAAACACTAGAGCCCACACAATACATAACTCATTATTAGTGAGTGTAATGGAACGACCAGATGTATGTTGATATCTTTTGAAATTGATTTATTGCTCTTTACGACGATGCATAAAGACGGCTCATTGTACATGCCTAATTAAGTATAAAGCGTATAGAGTATTTGAGGATTTGATATAGGTACTAATTTATTTGAAAAATTGTATGTTTAAAATATTTTATTTTTTTATAATATTTGAATATATTACAATACGAAATTTTTGAGAAAAGCATTTAAATTTGTTAATGACGATATAATATTTGAAATTTTTACTAGGGTTTTGATGCATACAAATCGAACTTTGAATGAGTTGTTAATAGGTTATATTATATTTTAAGTTAAAATGTGCAGAATGACTATAGAACTGCACAAATTGCATGGTCCACTATACCATAAATAAACATATTTAAACTAATCACTAATAATGAACTATTAACTCAAAATTCGATGTATATGTAGGTAATACAATTCTCAGAAATATATTCTACTTTGGAATATAATATAAAATACAAAATTGATGTGGAATTATGTAAAAAGCTTTAGGGTAATATGAATAAAGATACATATTTCGATATTTTATCGAAAGTATTATTTTGTAATAATTTTAAATTTGCTAAAAAATAATTTCAAAAAATGTTAAGAGATTTAAAAAAACAGTGTTTATCTTTAAAAAATCACACAGCATGGAGTATTCGATCGTAAACGGTTGATGACGGTTCGTTCGTTTTTTATTTTTTTGTTGATTCTAACATTTGTATAGAGCCGTAAAATGCAGCATTTAAGATTTAAAATCAATTTCCCATTAATAATAGAATAATAATAATATGAAAACCACCGTATTCCAGAATAATCAGTTGACAGTTTTAGTCGTCTGATTTATCCGTCAATAATATAATCGGAAATCCAATAGGTTCACGTACAACCATTACAATCGTCTACATCATATATATAATAGTGAATACAAAGCGTCATACTGTACTCAAATGTAATTAAATACATCCAATCGTCAAATATTGTTAAATTTTAAATTTTAATCGTGTTTGTGTGGTCTCGGTCAGTTGGCATAAACAATAAAAGTATGACCATTATAATTAGTGTGGGCTTATAATGCATATACCGTAACCGTAGTTGAAATTTTGTTTGTGTCAAGAGTGTTCAAACGACAGTTCATATTCTGAAAAAAATACACCTCTAATACCTAGGTTACTCTTTGTGGTACAATTCTGTACTCTTATGAAACCCTACTACTCTCAAAAGTCAACTCCTGAATCTGACGCCATTGTGTTATTTAAACTTCAATCCAAAATAAACCACTCAATGTAGTAATAAATTTATTGGACAACTGCAAAGGACAACAATAACGCCTTTTAATTTATAATTTACTTTTCTGTTTCCTGTAGTTATTGATTTTTTGATATTCTTTTATATATTCTGCAAACGATAAAAAAATATATATATTTAAATTTATTAGAAACCTTATATATCAAAGTTATTTCATTGCCGTCCTGTACAATCATATTTTATCAGCATATATTGATACAACGTGTGGAACTTGTCTGAAATGATTTATTTGATTCTGGATTTAGCACGCGCACTGACGTACTTAGATATTTTATCTTCGCCGTTTTACCAGTAGAGTTTCATCTTAATTTCTTTATTTTACGATAGTTTATTTTTCTCACTGACATATTGATTTCTGAATGCTGAAATACCACTGTCCACGGCTGTTGTAACGTAAAATAGATTCAACCACAAGAGTCGGCTGAATGTAAAACAAAAAATTCAATTTCACCCGGTGCACTTAGTTTTTGCAATTTATACTTTTTATTTTAAATCGAAATGAATATAAAATAAAAAAAAAAAACCAATAAAATCTCACAACAACTCAAACACGAGCGGTGGCTACAAAATGTCAGAATAACAATATTTCACAACACGGCCCGTTGCTGGTATTAAAATATAAAATAAAATATTCATTTTGCCGAAGCGGTGGACGATAACGAAGAATACGCACGTGCAAGAATCGAGTGAGCTAAAATGCTAAACAGGCGTTCGAAGATAATTGAAACAAATGGTCTTATTTTTGGTGCACCGCGTCCCTGTAAATAACGATTAGACGTACCTAATATACGTTATTGTCCCAGCGGTACATGGATGAGAAATAGATGGTGGTGAGTCGTTAAGACCGTCTGCGAAAGGGGTGGTTAGTGGAACTTTGATTGTAGGAGGGGTTGAAGGGACGAGAGACGGAAGTAGGGTGGCCGGATACGATTTTTTTCAGTGAGTCGACGGTGAGAGAATACAGTATATTATCGTAAATCACGGCGCAACACGTAATCAAGTATAAAATATTTTAATTTGGGCCCTGATTTTACAGTAAGTTATGTTCCTAACCTTTAGTAATGTAAAATATGTACATTAACGAAAAGAACTACGACATCATACACATTTTCTGCAGAAAACAAATGTTAATATATAAAGATGTACCTTTCTACTTAACTCCAGTTAGTTAAGGTGTATTATTAATATTTAGACCGATTCTGTTTTCCTCGAATTTTTGTTCCAGACATAGAAATGTGAGCTTAAAACTTACTAATACCTATTCCAAAAAGTCTTAACCAATGTGCTAACGCTAAGACGTCACAACCGTGCGGGTAGTCTCCATTTTAAATAATAGACAACAAGAAAAATGTGTTGCATTCAGCACTTCCAATTTTATATTTTTTATTTTCATATTAGAGTGAATTGACCTATTATAAAAAATAAGGTTCAAGAGCTTTATTTATTTATTCTCGTTGGTTTTTTACAATGTTTTAAATTAAAATCGAATTATAAGTATTTCAAAAGTGTAATATTTTACAGTATCGTGAAAAATCATACGAGAAGATGACACGCGCATTATAATAGTCTTAAGTTTGAAAATTGTTGAATTCAAGATATTTTATTTTAACAGACAACGCGAAATTGGAACCGTTAAATGTACTTTTTCGTATACGTTGATATAAGACGGAGACGACCCGCACGGGTTCGACGTCATCTTAAAAATTCTTTTCGTATCGATAACCTCGTGATGCATGGGAAAATATTCACCGTAGTAGGGACTGTTCAGTGTTGTAGATGTGTATCATGATGATATATCACATTGATCGTCTACTCATCCATACGTGTTTGTTTTGTTCGAGGGGACACTCTGTGCCGGCCGATAATATGGGAATAAGGAACCTTAAGATCCGTTGATGAATACATTTCATTCGACAAGGAATAAAATTCCCTTTTTTTATAGGATTTGGGTGAATAAATAAAAAAACATACCTATGTCCTATACTGAATACTGATAGAAAGTAATTCGTGTAGAATGTAGATATTAAATTTATGGAATAACCAACGCAATAGAACTGCATGTGGAAGTTAATGATTACAATATTCATAACTATCATTTTTTGGTACCTCCGAGTTGTGTGTGACATTTATGATAACTAACATAAAATTATCGTAGTTTCTTACTTTATGTTATGGGTATATTATGTTTTGTGTGAATGTATAATTTTAAATATTATGTAATCAAAAAAAAAAGTCTGAAAACAATATAAACATATGAGAAGACAAATGCCTGTTGTAATTTATTGTAGTTAATATCCCTGTGAATCTCATTATAAAACCAGAATTTTGATATCTCCATTATTTCGTGAGATATTGCAATCGGGTGATATATTTAACGTAAAAATCGTCGTTAAAAAAACTTACTATTTACACTTTTGAAAACATTTTCTTCATACCTTTACAGTAATTAAAAACAATATTTTTGATTTTACACTTCAAAGTTGAGTATTTTTTGATGTACCTACTACGTTGTATGGAAAACAAATTTTGAACAAGTAGTTTATGAGCTATATTCAAAGTTTAGATGTGTGGAGTGGAGTGATATAGGGGTACTCCGCAAAATGTTGATCCACTACTTCGATCATATTATAAACTTAAAATATTTAAAACCGACAATTTAAAGTGATATAAATATATATATTCAAAAACATTTATAGTTTTTTTTTTTTTTTTTTAAATAGGTGTGAGTGATATGTTGCGATATTTTTATGATTCGTTGTTCATAGTAATGGGAAATAGAGTTGTACTATTGTATTGTATAATATAAAAATCTGGTATAAAATTTTTTGCAAAAAATTTCTCACAAAAATTCGACCAAAATAAGGTTTAGCATGCAATTCAAATGCAGCCAGAATAACCATTTGCGCAAATAATAATATAGAAGTAGTGAGATTTGGTTTTTATCATTCTAATAATTCAATTAATTATTTTTTATTTTATAATATAAATATTTTAAGCATATTATAAAATAGGTAAAGTCATTTCAATGTATTGAATTGATTTGTTAATTTTTATAATTGTTAAATTTATTCTGATGGACATTTATTTTTACTTTTAATGATTAGTGTTTGAATGGCTAACGTAAACCATAATTAAGTCAACAGCGCTTACGCAAGGCTACCTCTCTCATGAACCATTACATTTTTAACAATACTGCATAAAAAGGTTTTAAAATCAGGATTTAATTGAAATTAAATCAGTCTCATGTACTGTAAAAAAAGCAAATTAAAATAAATTATTCAAATTCTGTACTAGACATTATATCCCACGACCATAATAACTTGTCTAATCAAAGGCCATCCAGGGAATTGATCCAAATACTATTGGCACACTGATTATGCCTTCTGTTACAATATAACTAATGAATGAATTGTTGAAAAATAAAACTCTTCATTCAATATGTTGTAATTATTATGAGGTAAGGAAATTGTTTTAAATAAAAACAATTGCAAAGGTACACGAGTACAAAACAAATATGCATCCAAGTAATATGATACTTAAATCAAAATATACCTACTATAATTTCAAATAATTTTATAAAAAATGGTATGGAAATAGAGAACTCATGCCGAGTACAATGTATTCAGTTCATCTTTCAATTCAATTTGTAAACTATGTTTGAGGTTATAGGTTACTGTAATATTTTGTTTAAACATATCTCTTTTTCATTTCACATTTTTGTTCGATAAAATAAAATTCAAATATATTTAAAGCGTAATCCCCTTGTAAATCAATTCAATGTAACACGTTTGACAGAAATTTCATATTCACACGTACTTATTGCTTTTTATCATAAAACTTTAACAACTACAGCTAGTGTAATGGGAATTTTTTCGATCTTGAGATTTTTTTAGTTTTGAAATAATAATAAATTCATATTTATAGGTTTTAAACAAAATATAATATGAATAATATATATATTTTTTTAATTTCTATTATGTAACTGTTTGAAAATTGTTAAGTTAATCTGTATTTTTACTACTTACGCTAAATTAAATATACAAATGTTAAATTTTATTTTTATTGAAAAAATATTATCTAAATTCAAAGAAAAATACTAAAATAATTCTCCAAATTTGATTAATATTAAAAACTCATTAAACATGTTCAAACAAGTATAACTAATCAAAAAATCAAGGCTGGTTATTAACGAGTTAAAAAGTTAAAGTTAAGTTAAAAAGTTAATTTAATTTAAACTTTTTAACTTAACTAGTTACTTTTGGATTTTCATTAACTGAACTACTAATTTACTAAATTTATTTTTTAATTAACGTCAAATTAACGAATTTATTTTTTATTTTAAGAAATAAATTAAGTTAATTTATTTTTTTTATTATTTTTTTTTACATTTAATTATTTGAGTCAATTTTGTTGTCATGTCAAAAAAATATTTGCCGGGAATTATTTAAAGTTAAAAATTTTATATTTTTCCGATCACTCTGTAGTCTGTACTCTAATGGAACAAACTGTATATTTTTAATTTTATAATATAATGTTTTATGTTATTAAATTAATTATATCAAGTAATAATAATAATAAATAATAACATAATAATAATAGTATGCTTATATATTATAATATGGTATATTGTTGTTATCGACGATCGACGACGCATGAGTGCTCGACGTCGTAATTTCGAGAAATAATACTAACACTAGTCTAAAACTAAACAAAAAATAAAACCAATAACTTATCAATTCTACGATATTGCGGTTTCGTGCGATGTTGGGCCTGTAAATTTATCACTATTCAGTTGTGACTTAGTATTTTGCCATGTTTATAATAGGTAACACACACACACACACACAAATAATATCTGTTTGAAATACAACTTTTTTTTTATTTAATTTAAATTAATTATTATTTATTTCTTATTACTTATTAGATAGGAAACTACTGTTTTATACAATATACTATATGGAAATACTGTATAATAGTATAAACACTATAATCTATAATTTAGTTTATTGGTTTGGAAAAAAATAAAGTACGTTAACGTTGTATAAAAAAACAATTAACTTTTTTTTAATTAAATAAAAAGTTTAAAAAATGTGCATTAAAATAACTTTTAACTTTTTCTTATTGATGCATATAAACTTAACTTAACTGAGTTAAAAAAAAATCATTAACTTGCCTAGCCTTGCAAAAAATCTTATTTTCTTATAATAAAATAAATAGTGACTCATCATAATGTCACTGTCTATAATAGACATCGCATAAAAACAGATTTGCCGTTGTGACTCAGATACAAAAAATCTCAGCAACAATATTTTATAAGATAAATATATCTAAGGATTTAATATCAACAGATGAAGATAGTTAAGCTTACATGAGTATTTTTAATAACCCTATACCTCGTATAAGCTTTTCTAAAGCTTTTATTGAATCGTATTGATTATTTTTCGTATATATTGAAATTAACGAATTTTCCTGGTGGAAGACACTTGTAAAACAAACACACTTGTCGTCGTTACATACTTAAAAAACTTATAATATGTGTAAACAATTATTATGGAACATTTAAAACATTAAAATAATATTACAATCATTGTGTAACATTCATCTTTTGTATCCTCAAACATTTAAAATGGTTATAATCTTTTCTCCATACCTAGTTAACGAATAAGTGCTTAATAACAAAATATTTCCACCTTGACTGCTTAGTTAAAGGCTTGTTTTTAGAAAAATGTTTGTCGCTCACCAAAGTTCTTTATTACATTTCGCTCGTAATAAATCGTCACAAAACTGAAATAATTTGGATGCCCGGTCAACATCTATGAATGACAATAATACGTCATTCTTGGGTGCAGCTCTTACTAATTCTACTTTTGTACTAAGTAGAAAATTCGATTACACTTAGGATGCATGTGAACGAACTAAAGCTGTTTGTTCACTCCTCAATAGCGAATCTAAAATTTTAGCCACAACAAAACATTTCTTATCCCGTATCGATCTACCCAAAAGCCATTTTGTAATATATAAAATAATGTACATTATAATATTGATAAATTTTGAGACGATTATATCCAGTAATAGTGTATTTGACTGATATTAACCAAACACAATCAAATTATGTCTATAAAGAAAATAACATACGTTTAGATTTAGATCATAATTAACTCATAAATATTATGAAATAATTAATACCAAGCAACCTACGTTCCCATACAATCACATAATAATAATTGTACCTCGATTATTATGGAGTACCTATTATAAATAAATCGATAATCATCAAATTACAAAAATGTACTAATTTTATATAGAAGAACATGTAACATAAGAAATTTTATAAAATCCACAACTAAGTAGTGCGAATGACAAACTTATAGGTATGGTTAATATACACATTAGCTACACGGAGACGACTTTATCAATCTTTTGGACTCCAGAATTTCCAGTCTTTCAATCTCTTATTCATACAATCCGACAGTTTTTGAATATCTACAAACTCTTTTAACAGACTCAAAACACAGAGATTGTCGTATTAGTGTATTAACACGATGTGATACAGCATTATATTCATTTTTTAAAGTTTATTTATTTATTTATTTCTATAGTAAACCTGTATGCGTTAATTTAAGCACCCAGTATCAAATTATATTGATATTATTCATCTTAGTCTATGTGACTAAAAACACTTGTTATTTTATTTACTACTTGACTATTTTATTCCTATTTTCTAGATATTCAATTTTATCTAGGTAATCATAATAATTTAATATACAATTAAAAAAAATTAAATAAGGTATAAGGTGATATACTAAATATCAACATAAGTAATGCTACAGGATAAAGTGTATATTTAATTAAAATATTATATTGTAGACCAAATGCCGTATTATTATAACGTCCATCATCCCATACTAAAGAGATTATATATAGGTACATTTTTGCAACTAAACGTTTTAAGTTTCGTTTCACTATTTATTTTGTTCAGTGCCCCGTATTCACTTACTCTTACGTTGTCTCATCGTCTCGGTGATTACCGTGTCAGAACATTGAAACTTTTTTACAACCTCGAGAAACATTAAACAAGAGTATTCCGATTTACATGTCACTTATCAAAAATGCATGAAAGAATAATATAAACATTAAGACATAATGGTGCCAGCTTCTGAAGTGGTAAGTTACTTTATATCTCATCACCCCGTCATAGATCCGAAGGTGATTCGTCAAAATTACGCGTTATCTTCGATGCTTCTGCCGCATCCTCACCAGGTATTTCACTGAGCGAAGTGCTATTCATTAGTCCAAAATTAACCACCAAAAAAAAACGTCGAAATGTATCAGCAGATTCTGGTCCTTCCAGAAGATTGTAAATTTCAACATATTTTTTGGTGCGAATTTTTTGACGTTGAACTGCAAGAATTCCAACTACAAACAATTACTTACGATTTTATTTGTGCTCCATATCTTACCGTTTTTTGCTTAAATAAACTTGAAGATGGTTATCAAAACCTGTTCAAGACAGTAATCGGTTCCCACAAACAGAGCATTCTCTCTCATACGTGGATTACATTGAATTCGGCGTCGACACCAAAGAAAATTTGCTACTTACAAAACAAAACATCATTGGATTACTTTGCGCTGGCGCTCGTGAATTGATAGAATAATAAGTGAAATAACAATAGTACAACTGGACTCGATTCATTCGCCAAAACAGAAGTAATACTATATATTATGATCCAAGAGACGAGCATTTGGTGATGATCTTAACTTTCATCGGGACACGATCCGGTCAAAGGTCGAATTTCGTTTCTTTGGGTCCATACCAACTACTAGAAACCAGAGCCAAGGTGGCCACGTTTCTGTTCGTTATCATGTATCATGTCATCTCTAACTTTGAAACTAATACAGCATTTTTAATCGTTCGCCAAGAAGCAACACGGAATATTGTTTATATTTTTCATTTTTAGAACCATTACGAGGGAAATCAGTTTGCAATGGCCCACTAAAATTCATTGCGTGAGAAAAATCGTTCTTAGTCGTTATGAAATACAATCAAGCAAATTAATTGAACTCTCAGTCAAGCGTCCCACCGTCTTCATTAACAGAGCTGGCATCCTACGTCAAAGACAAAGTTGTCTGTGTAGGAAGTCTGCAATTCGTGTTTCCTCAGTCTCGAAACATCGCTACACATCCGATATTGTCGCCACCAACTTCACATCTTACCACTTTGTTAATCCAACATTACCATTTATTGTTTATTTAAGGTGGATCAAAGTTGATTCTATCGACGTTGAACCAAAAATTTTGGATCTTATCTGGTCGTTCTGTCGTCTATCACGTTATTTTTTTCTTTTGTGATTAGTACGTGTCTCGAGATTGTTCACTCTTAACAAATTATGGCGATTTTTTCGGCCTTCTTGTTCAAACAAATAGATCTTTTTCCCGCACTGAGATAGATTATGTGTACGACCAAGTCTGTACACTTAGAAATTGTATCAGACTAAGAAAAAATTAATTTTACAAGATGAGTTTAATATTATGTAATCTGTTTAAACAATTTTACGAAAAATTAAAATCTAAAATTTTTGATTTAAATATCAATGTGTCACTTTATTATACTTTTATTATATTTACAATATTTAGATTTTTACATAATTTCGTATTGGTATTGTAGTATTGGCATTGCCTAAGTTACCATAAATATATTGTTTTATGTTCATGCATTTTTTCAAATACTTTATAAACGGTGGTTAAGAATCGATGAGCTTGATAGAATAATTATACATGGAACTTAGTTATATCGTGTAAATTAATAAATTCCAATCAATACAAATATAACTTATCATAATTGACAAAAGTAACGAGGTTCATAGTCTTAAGATATTATTACATAGATTAAAATACCATACATTTTATTATTTTTGTTGTTATAACTAAGAAAAGAAAATATTGGTAAAACTTATACAAACATTTTTGGCGCAACATAAAATAATTATTTTTAAAATGATTTTCTGTAAACTTATATAATTTTTGATATTGGCATGTTTGGAACTTGACACTTACACGGTCAAACTTTTTCGACATTTGTATGAAATTAATATGTTTTAAATAGAAACATATTGGTAAAGAAAGAAATACTTGAATATAAGTTAAATAATTGTTATATAATACAAATGAACACCATATGTCGTTGCGGTCAGTGTTAAATACACTTTTGTAAAAATGTATATTTTTTTAAATATATTATAAGTTATAAGCGTAATTTATTAGGGTATACGGATACTTGAGTAACTTTCCAAATTATTCATAGTGAGTACAACACCGTCAACACCAGTTAGAATTTAGAGCAGATGATCAAACCAAAGTTCTATAAAAATCAATAAATTGATAAGCTTATAGAAACTCACAATCAATAATTATAAATATTATTATTAATGTAGTATACCGTATTTTATTATTTCAGTGTACCCATGACTAACTAAATAGATATGTGTATATAATAAATAATAATGAGTGTACCTATATATTTTATGATATCCTATAATTTCTTCGGTTTATCAGGTATAAAAACAATTTACCACAGTTAACAGCTCTTATAGATGAAATTAATATGGTAGTTTTAAACATAAATATAACAATTTGAAGCATTCAATTAAATTGTTAATTTTTTAAAAAATGAATTAAATTTTATATACCTGCCAAATAATATTTGATTATTGCTTCTCAATGTACATTGTACATATAACAAAATTTAATTTTTTTTTTTTTAAGAATGGCCAGCGAGATTACACGTATTTGGTTGATATTTGACTTAGCTTGGAAGACGATATATCCGATGTTTAGTTAGTTCACCACGTTGTGAATGGCTGTTACCGTATGGTTCTGAGAAGTATTTTTATGTCATAATGTGTATGAACCGATACACAATACACATATCTATGTATTTAAAACTATAAACATAAAATTGGTGATCACGGACATTACAAAATGTATCACAATTTTTTGTTAAAAAATTATTAACAAAAAAATGAATATGCGATATTGACATCCATGAATCCGGCTGTATATTTTACAATAAGTAAATTTAACTTACATCTTCGACATCAATCTTATCTTATAACTAAAATCGATACTTGATATAATTTGATCCGTATTATTGATTTATTATTAAAAATATATATTTTTATAATTAATATTTTTAATTTTATATTTAAACATATAGTTGTTTTCTAATCGTAACTATAACAAACAATAAATATCTAACTAAATTAAGAATTTTGACTTATTTACAAATTGTGTGTGTGTTTTCGTTTGTGTCCTAGATCATACCGCATATAGGTACCCTTAGTTCTATGTTACAATTAAAATATTGAAACAGTGGCCTTCTGGCTTGTTCTGTTGAAATGAATGACAACATCTTGGTTTAATGGTATCACTTTGTCTGCTTATTTTCATGTTAATATTTATAAATACACAGGTTTACCTGGGGTAGATATGCTAACATGACAGCCAGGCTTGAGAATGGGCTACTGAATACAGCGTATTGCTACGATGATCTGGAAGCTCCTTCTATCAACACTTAAGGGTATTTACCAATTCAAGGGAATAAAAATCAAGGTACGGTTTGGACTACGTGTAGTGTCTAGCTATGAAGCGACTGCTACCGTGAATCTGACCCG
Source organism: Diuraphis noxia (assembly GCF_037042655.1). Classification (NCBI taxonomy): domain Eukaryota; kingdom Metazoa; phylum Arthropoda; class Insecta; order Hemiptera; family Aphididae; genus Diuraphis; species Diuraphis noxia. Next base: position 58,743,726 of record NW_028301711.1, read on the forward strand.
GGAAGGTAGACCTCAAAAGTGGCCGTGGGTGGGTAGGATGGCCGCTATGCGGTTTGGCGTAGTAACAAGGCAGTATCGCCGCCATGTCCTCTGTGCGTTGTTCCCCAATGCTGTTGTTCTCGTCGTGTTCCCTTGAGTTTGTCCGCAAGCAGCAGAGCGAGTCTTCTGGCTCTGGGTTCGATTCCGCAGGCTGACAAATCCTGTCTCTGTCGGAGTTGACTCAGGTCGGAGTATCTGCAGGGAGAAAGCGTAGCGATGTCTGTATAGGTAGCTTACGGTCCACGCAGGGAACGCAAATCGTCCGGTACCTTTGTTGAATGGACTGCTCCGGCTCGTCAACTTGCATACACAGTATGTGGCGATGCCCGTATAGGTTGCTCAGGGGTGTACACAAGGAAATTCTCTCTGGACTTCGATAGGCTGCGCTAATTGGTCCTTGCGCTGGTTGCGATGTCGATTCGTACGGAAAGAGTGTGGCGATGCCCGTATGGGTTGCTCAAGGTCCATACAAGAAAAGTGGATCGTTCACTGGATTCATTCAGTTATTCTGTGTCGTTGTGGCGATGCCCGATCGGGTTGCGCACGGGTTTGTACGAGGAGTCTTCTCCTGTTGTCCCGTCGACGTGAATCGTGCACTAAGGCTGGTCGTCGTGTTGCTTCGATGTTCCTTCTATTCTTCTTATCTTCGTACTGAGTTGAATGTTTAGGTCGAAGAAATTGTGTTGATTGAAGAATGTGGTATGTGGTGGGGAAACGACCAGTATATAACCCGTGTGCCGTACCAACTAGTAAACTATCGCGTGTGCTACCGTGGTGTTTGTGTTTTCCGTCGGTTCAGATCTGGGTGCTGTTTGCTTGGTTTTTGGGTTACAGTCATGGAGAGGGTTTAATTTTATTTGCCCTGACCTCCCCTATCCATGATTGTATTTATCAGATTGTTAGCGTAATTTGAAGTACTTATATTTGGTAAAAAGTCTCTGATTACTGTAATTTCCTATATGGTGTGTTCTTATTGCCTGATATTGTATAGTCCTTGTAGGACTGTTTAGGTGAGTGGTGTACTGTTACAATATTTATGAGCAATATTCTATGAATTAACTAGTTAATTTATAAGTTAACCAAACATCAAGCATAGACAATTTTTAAGTATGTGTACATCAAGTCATCAACATAAATATTTTGGTGGACAATTAGATAAGATTGGCATCGTAGTCTTAACTCGTCTCAGAACATATTATGCAATATATAAGTATGACCTATTATTTCTTGTACGTTTTTAATACATTATACCTATACATTAATTAGAATCAAAATTAAAGAGTATGTAATGATTATAGTCTACAATATTTAGTTAAAATATATTAATCATCATTTTTTCATATTTCTTTATATAATATAATATCATACAGTAAAATTAATACTATGCAAGAAGATGAATAATATACAGTGTACTTACATTTTATCAATGTACATTCAAATAATTGATTTGTAATATATTTTTTTTAGAACGAAACTCGGTTATAAAATGAATTACTGGGATGCAAGTAGGATGTGACCTAGCTACATTCGACAATTTTGATCCTGATGAAACTTATACATTAAATCAATTTTTGGATGCAATTAGTGATATATAAATATATAAATATATAAATATATAAATATATATAAATATATTATATAATATAATATATATAAAAAATATATAAATACTGCTGTCATTGGATCATTGCATTTTCCTATGATTCGGCCTTAATAATGCATCAGCCTGTATACCGCCATCGTCAGTGAACCGCTTTGAATAAACGCATTGTCACAATCTTTATGCAGAAAGTTTCTCATCTGCATGACAATTATTGAAGAATCCTTCGTCAACTTTCCACTTTAAATGAACGATTTATTACAAATATCACATATAAATGGTATCTCTTCCATGTACATTCACCGGTGTCCTACGGCTATTGGTGATTCGACTCCTTGTCATCACTTTACACGATAACTACTGTTTATAAGAGTATTCCCGCTACAATGGTTCATTTAATACCAAATTAGAAAAATCACATATTTCAGACATATTTTCAGTTACTGCTAAATAATATTTTATTCAATTTTAACAACTTCTGACTTAATTGATTCATGTATATTATACTGATTCGTATTTATTTATCGTACAACGATGTGGTTACTGAATTATTCAGTTTACAGTCAAATCGAATTTATTGTTATCACGAGTTTTCAAGTTAGAATGTAGAAATACAGAAAGCGAATTAAAGTATACATCCATTAATCACTTCGATTACGTACCCTGGTTTTTAATTAAGAAATATAATATTTATACATAATGCTAGCGTGCTTGATATTTTAATTTTAGACCATCGATTTAAGGTAGGCCGCATGCTATAATTGGAACATTAAAAGTAGATCGCATACTAAAAGGCAATTGAGAATTTTAATCACATATATCAAATAAATATTTAAGAACAATAAATTATAAAAAGTAAATATGGTAATGAAACTTTTATTTAGATAATCAAGATAAATTTAATAAAAGGAAAACGAATTGATATTTTAAAGATTTTTAAATTTATTTATGATAAACTCTGATAGAATGCCCTTAATTTTATATCTTATTATATATTTAGAAACTGTTTTAAAAACACTAATTTTAGTAATTTTGCACCTAACCACATCTCAATCAAAAATATACATCACCCACATATCAAATTAAAATGTGTTATAAAAAATACACAGTCATAATATTGCAGTTATATATTGACATTTCTAAGGAGTAGATATATGACGCGGTTTAACACGAATATCTCCTCCTCAAACAAAACATTAGCAATGTCGAAATGCTGATTTAATATTATTAATTCTTCTCTATGTCAAACAGACAATTCTTGACTATCGGTCTATAAATGATGGCATACTTGTGGTACCACAAGGCTCCAAACTAAAAAACCATATTATTTATAATTTATGTTCTTAATACTCTTTAGTTATCGTGAAAAATTTCGTCTTATGTTTACTGACGGTACAACAGTTTGAGGGGAATCACTTAATATTGAAGCGATTACCACAGCCTTTAGTATCACCTTATAACTATATTAACAATGCCTAAATACAATAAACACTATATAATACACAAAATTCAAAAAGTTCAGGGTTCATATACATATTAGACCTAGAGGTCATCATTGACAGCAAATTTACGCTTTACCAACCATTTGTCGAATAAGTTCCTATGGATTAGAAGATGTTTTTTTTTTTTTTAAGTTAACCTGATGGTTACCTGAATCAAACAAATTATAATAAACATACCAGTGCTTTGTAATATTAATTTCTAAACTAAATACAAATTTATGATAGATGTATAAACAATAATCAACTTTAATAAAATAATAATATATAATAAAACTAGTTACCAAATAACTTACGCATTTCCTTATTTCGATTGGAATAAACTCTTCAAAAAAATCTGAATAAAATATTAAGAATAATGGTAAACATACCGAGGTTCAGAGATAAGTACATAATAACCTGAAGAAAATTCAAAACTCTATAACTGCCTAGACTAAAATTTCTAAAGTTCATTACCTACTAAAACAAAAAGATGCATACCTACTTCACTTAAATCTTTACATATTCGGTTTTTAGAATTGAAAATGTAAAATAATGGATTAAAAATTTTACTTAAGCTTAATTTTATCTACCTATGTAGAATTATAGATATATTATAAAGAAAGCCATGGTCATCATCACCTGACTTAATATTTATTTTCTGTACATTTCTTATTTTCACGAAAAAAATAATTGTGTACATAATTTTTTTATTGCTTTAATAAAATAACATTCCAATAGTTTTATCATAGGCAACTATGGTCGATTTTTTGGGGAAGGTTAGAATTCTATAAAATACACAAGCTTACTTTTTAATTTATATCTGTACCTATTATGAGAAAGCTTAATAAATATTTAGCGGTGTTAAGCTTCCTCTATCCTCCACCCAAATGTACCTATGGGTTTTATTTTTTAATGGACTATCTCAGTATTAAATTGCGTGGTGTGAAAATAATAATAATTTAGAATGACATAATATTATGAATTATATTCTAACATTCGAAATCTTTTTTTCTGTGTTCCATCAGCTTGATGAACAATTTGACATTTAAAAAGTTTCCTTGTGAGATTTATTACAAAAACTATCCTTAATATTTTATTCAGTTACTCGTTCAGTTATTTCTTCAAATGCAAAATTATTGCCATCTACACATTTATTATTTCTCTTACATGATGGTTATTTTAAATCTAAGGCCTATAGATGGAATTTTAGGTAAATTAAATAACAGACAACCTCAAATTATAGCTTATAATTATTTTTTTCCACACAGCATTTAAAAGAATGCATATTGAATTAACATAATTTGTTTAATAGGTTCAAAATTCATATTATATTAAAAATTTTCTTTAAAAAAATGAATACAATGGTTTAGTAAATATTCACTATATTTGTATTCTATTTTCACCTATATGTATTGTTACTTAAATAAATATATATCATGGTAAATTATTATTATTTATTTATGATTAATAAACTAATAAATAAATAATTTGTTTTGAATAAATAAACTTTATACAAAGGTATCAGGTTTTTAATAAAAAATTAATTATTTTATAAATAGTCTTTATCAGACCTATATCCAAACTAAGCCAACGTTATTAAACCGTGAAGTAAACAAAAGGTGTTTTGTTATTTTTTATGCTTTATATTCGATGAATTTTTTTTTTAATAAAAAAAAATCATAGATATCTACAAACAAATTAGTTAACGTCATCTGAAACGATATACATCTTCTTGTATTAACTCAAGAGCGTACAAAAAGCATTGAATTATAATTACGCCTACAAAAATACATCACAATAATTAGTGTGTTTGCACTATATTATAATACATTATAGTTCAGTCAATATCAATTTGAAAATATCTAAAGGTCAGTAATATTAAAACCATTAAAGCTTTCGATACCCTTATTTCAGATTAATAGTTTTTGATACATATCTATCTACTTTGACAAGTATCACTATAAAGATTTATAACATCAGGAAATTGCTTCAATTTTGTACCTAATAGAAACCTTATTGCTATAATAGGTACTATTTTCATTCTTAAAATAACTAACCTACTATAAAACTTATTTTAGATATTTATACAATAATCTCCCCACACATTACTTATCGATGGTGATATCAATAGTTCTATATTATGTCATCTATCTCAGTTCTATCTTATGATTAAATTATTATTATTAGTTTTAAAGTTAATTACGTCTTTTTTTATTTATTTTTAACATTTTTAAGTTCACGAAAAACAAAAGTAACATAAGTTATCATAACTTTTAGTCAAGTTGACTTATTAAATGTTAGAAGGAATTGGCTAACTTGCATATATTTTTTCTTTAATGTATAGGCATACAAATTTACAAAAATACTAATTTTGCTTGGTTCAAACAAGAGTTTTTTTTTTTTTTTTTTTTTGGTATTTGTTTTGAGAATCATGAAAAAATAAAATATTTTATTCTGTATAATAATTTAATACTTTTCACACATTACATACACAAATGCTTCTATTTTAATTTATTTTACCATTAACAAAATATTTTTTCAAAATAAAATACCAACATATAACAACATATAATGAATTCTTTACGTTAAAACTATTGAAATGATACATGATAATAGTTTATGATATAATAGTTATGATTTATTAATATATAATATAATTTAACGTATATAAAATTATATATATTATTATATTATATTATATTATATATGTATATATATTATGATTTTTATCATTGTAGCCATATTTTTTCCAATAGGTTTACCTTCATTTACCCGTCTCATCTAAGTGAAAACAAGTCTTTCTTATAATATATTTGAGTAACTAAAAGATAAAAAAAAAAATATAATATGATCAACCCTTATATTAAATTTAAAATTGTCATCAGTTGTTCAAAAATAAATATGGTTTTAATGTATTCTGGGCTATAACACGAGTTTTATTCGATCCACAGAATTTTCCTATTACCTAACACTAATAATGATATTCTCAGATATAACGCTATATACACAGTTCAATATAATATTCACGGTTAGTGTTCTGAAAAACGCACAATGACAATGAAGAAGGCGTAGATTTAAAAACAAAGAACGGGTAAATAGTGAAGATTTAGAAACCAATTAACTTAAGTAATTTAGTCTACTTAGATCTGCGAATATTCCATTAAGCTATGCAAACGTAAAAATTTATAAGATTAACTAGTTACTTATTTATCATACTCCAAATCTTAGATAATAGAAATATAGAATCGCTAAGTATTCATAATGTTACACTTCTTGAGTTTTTCCTGTAGTCTGAAATTTCGATAAAAAAATATTTAAATAAATTGGCATTTGGGTAACGTTCTGCTGTACATTAGACTTCAAAGAGTTACTGTTAAATTTGAATTTAATATTATAAAATTATTGAACCTATACAAAAAAAAAACTATTCTAAACATACAATGAAGTAGGTTAAACAAAGTAAAAAATATAATAATATACTTCACAAAGTTACAAACACACAGAAATAATATTTTTAAATAATTACAACAAAACTACTAAAATTGTAAATTTTTGTTTAAATATCTAATTTCATCCAAATTTAAAACTTAAAATGTCAATAAAATTGTTTGTTTACATATTTTTTGTATTTTTTGGTTACAGTATGAACTATTTGCGTGGAACCTTGATTTTAACTTTAAATTCTTAGCTATACATAATATTGTAATTAATTTTAGTTAAACAGAACATGATTGCATTAAATTAGTAGGATTGAAACAGGCCATGTTTTTGTATTTTATATTTTTAATCAATTTAATAAATCGACGAAAAATAATGTATACATAACATATTATTAAAGATACGTATAAAATGTGCATTAATATTTACAGTTAAAACTCCTTAACTTTATAAATTATAAATATTCAATTAAAAAAATATATTAATTAAAAAAAAACAAATTGAATGATATAATTTATTAGATACCAATCTATCAAATTTATTTTATTGATCTATAGATATCAACTTACTTATAAAGAGTACCGACGTTTGGCGTCAACAATTAAATAACATTTTGTTTAAACAAAGCTTAAATTACTACCTATATCAGAGATTGTTGTGTTTTGTTTCATAACATTTTCAAATTTGATTAAAATACTATTAGTAAATATTTAATTTAAAAAATATATACATATATAATTTTTTGAAATTTATAACATATTCTTTGTGGATATAAATTTAATTTATCTTGCTTAGATAAAAATCTCTAGCCGAATACTAACATTTATATGATTTAACTGACAAACATAAAATTTTGTATGCGAATCTAACAACCCATGCATTTTGATTTTAACTATTTCTGAAGTACACCTTAATATGAAAACCAGTTTTACTATACATATATCATTAATTCTGCCACAATTTTGTTAAAGATGCAGGTATTATAAAAAACATTTTTCATAACGTATTTAACATTGACAAAAACCATTTTCAATTTCTCGACCGGCCGACAATCTTGGAATGCCCGTTACACGGTTATTGATGCAGGGATGACATGGTAGAGAATTTAATAAGTAGGTACTCGTTTTAGTGGGTGACATGATAATATTTGACGTCACCGAATCAATAACTAACAAGATAGAATATATGAGGGGAGCCAATAAAAAATTCCAGCGAAAAGAATAAATGTACAATGAACCCGAAAAAACCCGTTGAGGCGTGCATACGTAAATCATTAAAAAAAGAAAACTAAGACTCGTATATCATCAAATTTAACCTTCTGCGCCTTTCATATCGATGGATTTCTCACTGACATGATGGTTTTCGACTAATTTTGGAAAGTTTTAAAATATTTGAGTATTTATGCAAAAGGGTAGACTAGCAGAAAGGTGAAGGTGTAAGATGGGTTACATAGATTGTAGGCATGAACGTTAGTACAAAATTGGATAAATATTTTAGCTTTGAGCTTTAAGATATAATACACTGAATTTCAAAGTTATTTCATTTTATCATTCTAAACATTTTCTATTTTATGCTCATGATTAATGAAAATTGTAAACATACACATCAAAAATAGTACTTAGAATCTTAGTTTAATAAACAGAAATTTCACAGTAATACAAATGGTAATTTAATAAACAATAAAAAAATTAACGTATTTTAGATTATTTTCTAAGTAATAAATTCACCTAATTTAAATTATGTTTTATAAAATAATCATCGTAAAAATAAGTTCTCTTGTTTATTTTGTACTATTTGTTTCTGATATAAATCCAACTCCAATAAAATTTAGCAGTTTTTAGATACCTATGAAATTATAATTTAAACCTACCTACTATTCTATAAAAACTATTTTATTTATAATTAATGTAATTTAAGCCAATGCTTAACGATTTTAAGAGGACGCCACACCCGCATGTGTTGTCTCCGTCGTACAAGTGCGTAGCATAACACATTTTACGCTCAGCAGATTACGTTTATCTCCGTTAATTTAAAATTTAGAGTGAATTGACCTATTATAAAAATTAAAGGCAAGATTATTACCGAGGACATCTTATAGGCTTTTTATTATATTTTAATTTTAAACTGAGTTATGACTATTTTAAAATTGTAAATTATTTTTATATCTAAAAATACTCATAACTCGGTTTAAAATTAAAATATAATAAAAAGCCTATGAGATGCCCTCGGTAATAATCTTGCCTTTCATTTTTATAATAGGTCAATTCACTCTAAATTTTAAATTAACGGAGATAAACGTAATCTGCTGAGCGTAAAATTTGCTATGCTACGCACTTGTACGACGGAGACAACACATGCGGGTGTGACGTCCTCTTAAGATACAGATACGGTAGATCAATAATTTATTATTATTCCACCTTCAAATTATTTTATTGGTATTTTTATATTTTATTATTATTATTGAAAATGCTATTCATACCTATTCAGTATTTATAATAACTTAATTGTTATATATTATGCTGAAATAGTTTTTGTAAATAATTTTTCACTGTTCGGTAAAAATCGTATTTTTTTTTTTAATTATTCGCCTCAGAAATTACATTTATATTTTATTAGAAAGATGTGGATATCCTACGGACGGCTAAAAGACTGATTTTGATTTAAAATAATTCGATTTAAAAATTTCATTAAAACTGTAAACTTTAACTCAATGTACATGAAATATAAAAAAAAGATTTTAAGACCGAGAGTTAAGGTACTTTAAACGTGCATTTTTTTTCAAATGAAAAAAATGTTATCATAAATATATTCAAACATTTTAAATTCACCGATAGGGTATCTAGATCAATAACTATCTTCATGTGAAAAATTCATGTGAATACTTTAACAAGTATATTTTCTTATTGCAATTTATCAACCTAAATGGTTTAGGTACCATATACAATTCTTGTCACATTATATTATATAATAATCATTTTTTCTATTCTCTATTGTGTAATTTAATGAATGCTAATCAATAATATTTAAAATTTTGACTAGTTAGGTTTTTTAAACATAAACCATTAAGCTAAACACATTAGTATAAATGTCCAAAAATAATTATAGTATAATTCAAAATTTATTTTATAATCATTTGATGGTAATTTCAATACATATCTATATTGCCAAAGTAAAATCTACCTTGTATGATTTTAATGCCATGGAGAAATCATTAATTATTTTTACCAATAAAAATAAAATGCGCCCACATTACCTGAGTTAAGTCAATAATCAATATAAATATATTTATTTATAATTTTGAAAGTGATATAAAATAGAATATTGTTATTGTGAAAATGTTTTTTCATTTCATTTACAGAAAAATTAACAAACTTTAATCTAATTAGGTACTATATACATAAGCATCCGTAAAGAGCACATAAATTAGTACGCATACACTAAGTTTATTAATAATTTTAAATATATGATTCTAGTTATGACATGAAATTATTAATAAAGGCATAGACACAAACATTTTTAATTTAATTTTAAGTTTGTAACTTTCTTTGTCTCAGGTAATACAAAATAGGAGATGTAACCGAATTTAAAACCAATTTTAATAAGATAGGTATCATTGAAAGGATAATCAAACAAGTTTTAATAGTGGTGTATAATATGAGATAAACGTTAGTCAGCAGTCTGTTATTAATTATAAAAAAAGTTAATCAATTCAAACAATTTAAATTTAAAATAGCACATGTGAATATTTATGAAAGTCCGTACTATCGATAATAATTAACTGTCGATATTAAGTTTCAATAATGTACATCACTAATAGATACTAATTTTGGTATTAGATTTTATTTGAATCCAAAGATAGTTTAATATTATGGTTTAATTTAAATACTACCTATTATTTTGAAATCATCGTTACTTCAAATAAGTCCTTTGACATTTCGATTATGTACCACAAATGTATAATCGTGTTCGTCTAAACCTATGATATATGAGTGTTAAATTTAAAAAACTACTTTTAGTTACTTAGGTAATCTTTAAATGGCATTCACTACCATAAAGAGATTTTTCTAAACAAAACTACAAAAAGAAACATATTATACATCGTTAATAATTTGAAATAATCGAGCATTGTTACGCATTGCAAAACCTTACTTATCTATGTGTAAAATTTTTAATTAAATATTTCTTGTTAAACTTGAATTTTCTTACTTCATTGGACATAAACCAAATTTTAAAATAGCTTTCATTACGTTAACGTTACATTTATTCTAACAATTAATAACATTCTAATATTATGGTGTTTTTAGTTAAAAAATGTTTTCGACATTTTATTATTACCAAATCATCAGTTGAACTTGCTCATTAGTCATTAGTCATTACTAAGCAAGTATTTATATGAACTTGGCTATTACAAAAGAATTGATTAAATGACAAACTGATGAAATAAACAATGAAATGCTTTAGCACTTTGCCAGCAAACACTATATTCTTATATTTTTATAAATTTATACCAACCTTTTTTTTTTAATCTTTTTTACTGAAGAGCCAAATAACGGTTTTTTGTACTTAGAAACAGTCGTCAGAAAAAATAAACATTTACCGTTAATCGATATTATGTTTTAAATTGAACTTTTCCATTTATAAAACGGATACCATTACAAAGAAAATGTAGGCTTTTAAGGATATATATATATATATGACAATAGTATTAAATATTTTATTTACTTAAAAACGTAATCTACCAAATACAGGTCAAAAACTGTCTTTTTTAAGATTTGGTTGGTTCCTTTATTATTTATTATTACATGTATATTACGTGAAACATTGGTTGTATTACTTACCTAATAAACATGTTTTTAAAGTTTATGGAAAAAATTTACAGCTTTATCATTATTAATTTTAATAGTGTAAATTTGGTAAGTTTTATTCGATTATATGAATTGCTTTTTTAAAAATAATACTCAAAGGGCCTACTTTTGTTGAAAACAAAAAAAAAACTCAATTTATTATTTTATGTATTTTACGAAATAACAAGATAAGGAATCATATTGGCGTTAAAATAATCATGAATTACTATTAAATTTGTATTTTAAGTTATTTTCAAGGTTAATATATTAGTTCTTTAAATTGAATTTTCGAATGCAATTGTTTTGTATACAATTACAAACTTCAGTATAAACTATTGCATTTGTCAGTAGTTCAAACAAAACAATAGTTTATTATAATGGTCACCTATTCAATTCTGCTGGAACAAACTTTTCTTTAGATGTATTGTTTTTTTTTTTTTTTACGTAGAAATTCAATAAATGGTTTGGTTTCCAAAATACGTGCGTATAAGTACTAAGTGTCTACTTATTTTCAAGACAAAAATAAAAGCTCGTAAATAAACAATAGATATTATAATAAACTATTTTTAAACATACGTTTTAGGTTTTCCAAAAGTATGTTATTTGTATTATTACAATAATAATGCATCACAATTTACATATTTTTCCTCTGTAATTTGTCATTTATTATTATTTTTAATTATTTAATTACACTCAAAAAATGTATATTGGCAACTTGTATATATGTGTTGAATACGAGAATGTTATGAATAGGTTCTTTAATTTTGCAATACTATATCTTTAACATTTAAATTTAAATTATAAAGCAAACTATTTTGAATTCATTAAGTGATTAAATCTGAATTTACTTTCCATCATATTATATGTAGACATAAACGTAGACAATAATCTCTAAGTGTAAAACTTATTTAAGTAAGCAATTAGTAATAAGTCCTACATACAAACTTAGAACCACATCATTAACAGTAAGTATAGCATTTTTCAGAAACTAAAAAATATAATATAACACTTTAAAATGATAGGCATGTGTATATTTCATTAGTATTTTTAGAACCAGAACAAAATAAATAAAAGTGCACTTGCTGCTCTTAACTTGAACTAACGAATCGTTGTCATTAGTTTTATTATCATGTGCTACTACTCTCCTGGTTCAACATCCCTGAGTATTTGACAATCACTCCACTGATACCATTACCAATGGGTCTCGAAAAAGAAAATAACTTCCTCACAAGTTTCAAATTTATTATTTTTATTTTTTACGTTTCGTTTCTTTTATTCTCGGTTTTGTATCATAGACCTTCACGCCTGCCTGTCAGTCAAAATGTATGTATCACCGTTTCTATCGACCACTTTGATTACCTATAGACAATGATATTATACTTTTTAAATGTAGTCAATCATTGTCATTCAACTTAAACTGCAACACGATGTCACGTACCTTTCGAAATCATAAATGTCATCAAATGTATACACAACTTACTATATTATCATGAACTATAATAAACAAATATAAGAATAAAATACTTTATTTAAATACGAAATCTCAATGTTTTCGTGCTTTTAATTTTACACAGAGGAAACTAACGATACCTATGTTAATATACATTATCATCATGAATATTTGTAGTATAGATAATATATTATGTATCCACGTTTATTTTAAATTCTGAGCGAATCGAAAAAATCGATTTATTTATGATATAATTTAAAAAAAAACTATATCTAGATAAATGAAATTTCCACTGAATGATAAATGCACAAAACCATTTTCAAAATATTCTAACTCTTTTTGAGTAATTTGTAGCTATAAGAAAATTTTTGGCTTTTATAAAGTTTTTTTCAATAATTTAATAAAAAAATTTATAATCAGTCAAAATCTTAAAATTGAATACAGGATTTCTCCTAAGTTATTTAGTACAAATTAAAAAATTTGAGCTTAAATACAGATTTATTTTTTATTAGCGTTTGAAAGCAAAATTTTGACAAAATCCGTCTAAATCACAAAAATTTGAAAAAATATTTTTAGTGTTTTTAGTTAAAAATTAATAAAAAAATTTCTGATGATATCTAAGATTTGAAAATTGAATTCAATATTTCTCATAAGTTGTCATTTGAAAATCATATTTTTCACCACATCGAATCTTTACTCATAAATTAACGAATTCTAACTATCATTGATATGATGTATAATTTTGTGTTAATCGTCCTATCTTCTTCTAAATATTGAATATTTTATTATGACATAATACTGAATGAAATTGTAGTCACCAATCAGTGTTTGTCTGTTCGATATAAATTCGAAAAGTGAACGATATACGCAATAACCTGTTGTAAACAATTTTCCACTCACGACAAACATTGGTGCAGTGTGGGATATCCGTTACTCAGTGTAGTTTCAGAATTCTATTTCCGTTGATTTTTTTCTAATCGCAATCACCATAGCTCCATATCTAATTCAAAAGTAATTTTATTGGAGCAAGACGTGCTGGCTTGAAACACACAGACGCAAACCCGAACTTGAACGAAAAGCGCGTTTGACGAGATCGTGACGTGCCATCAATCATTGGGAGTGAGGGGACCTAAATCGTGAGTGGAAATGCATAAAATAATGGATGTGTGAGAAGTTTTTGGGTCAATTGGTGGGAATGTCATTGAATTCTCGGTCAAAGACACAATTTATAACATATACGAGACACATACATGCACGTGCTGCATATGACGTCGCAAACACCAAAAACCGAATTCCTTTCATTATCATAGTAAATATAACAGCATATATGTACGTATTTCGGATATCAAACAAACTTATATATTAGTTAGGTTAGGTAATATATTGTACAGAATAGTATGCGTCGAGGGCGACGAAGAGTCAATTGTCATCGCGAAACGAAGAAAACTGTAGATGCCACATTATGTAGGTAGGTACGTATAATATTTTTACGCAATAACATATTATATTCGTTTTGTTAAGGGTGACCGCATACTGGTAAAGTAAACTACTTTAAAGAGACTAAATTCGCTTTATTATGACTAATCAAAAATAAAACATTTATATTTTATGTAAAACACACACTCTGATAAAGCGTAGTCAAAATTAATTATTTTTGTATTCACTCATAACTAATATTGTTTTATTGAAATACCTAGACCGTGCTCTATTTTCATTAGTCATTATCAAACAGTCACTGAATAATTATCAAAATTATGCCAAATATTATTTATAAATTGTCTACAACATAAGGTAATTATATACTATACAAGTACTGAAGTACTTTTTTATTTTTCGTTTAAATTTTTTATTTTAATTAATAAACATCAGACGACACTCATCCCCGGAAAACTTTTACATATTGCGTAATTAAATAAGTAGTAGGTAGGTAGGTACCATAATATGCATATAATATTATTTTATTCAATTCGATTATAAAATTTCGATTGTGCATGAAATGAGCTTAGAAAATTTAATATCATTAGTCCAAGAACGGCCGTCTCTGTATAATTACAAAGACAAAAAATAAAGTAATAGAAATATAAAAGAACAATATTATGGATAGAAATATAGGATATTCTAAAAATACCAGATTTTCATATTTTTCATTATATTATATTTTTTATATTCTACTCAACATAAATTACGATAGTAACTATATAATAACTAATTAGGTACTTAAAATAATTAATTATTTAATCAATTCATTATTATTTATACAGAGTGTATTTATTTTTCCAAGATACAGAACCTTTATTTGAAATAGAATATTCCGTAAATTTATTTCGAAGTAATATTGCTACTGTAGAAGATTTATTATTAGAAGATCTAATTCTACTGATATCTTGTTCAATTATTTCATTCTGATCTTGAGAATTTATAAATTCTTAATTATCAATACAATGTTGCTCTTTCATCATAATTAAGATATGAAATACACAAATAGCTTTAACGATCTGGGTAGCTTTTTCTGGGCCAATCACAATTTTGTTTTCCAATACTTTAAATTTCTTAACCATAATGCTGAAAGCGCATTCTACTATTCGTCTTGCCCGTGACTACCGATAATTAAAAATGTACTTTCGATTTTTAAGTTCCTACGTGGAAAAAGTCTCATCAAGCATGGTAATAAAGGTTATGCTTCATCCTCAACGAAAACAAAAGGATATTCTTCGTTGATGTTATTATGAACTTTTCTCGGGGAGGCAAATTTAATTCATTGTGTAGTAACATTTTACCAAAATTAGATTCTTTAAATATTCCACCGTCACTGGACCGACCATAATTCCCGACATCGATTGTCATAAATTTTGCGTATACATTGACCACGGCTTGAAGTAGGTCTAGCTACAATTTAATAACCCTAACCCTTTATAATTAAAATACTCGTAACCAGCTTACGGTGTACATTGAATAGCACCTGCTCCTGCGCAATTAAGAAAATTCCAATTTTGGTTGAATTCATTTGAAATTTTAATCCAGCCTTTTTCTCTAGGCGTTGGCAAATAAATAGATGATAATAATTTCCATATAACATTACATACTTCATTAATTATGAATCCTATTGTCGTAGCACCTAGGTGAAATTGTTAATGAAGACGTTGAAATCGCTCTCCCGTTGCCAAATAACTAAAAACATTGTTTTTAAATAAAACAAAATATAAATACAACTTTATATTGTAATAAGTATAAAATGTGTTGATGAATTACAGCTAATGAATGCAAGGCAAAATGGACTACCTACTCTTCAAAATTCATTTTCAAGACAGTTGCATGAATAAAAAAAAAATGTCATCTGGGTCCGGAGGATCGTCAAGAAAAATAAATTGGTATTTGTTTGATAATATACTGTTTCTCTCTGATTACGTATTACAACACAAAAAAATGGAAAGCAATTTGAGTAATTTCCATATATAGATCACTTTGTAAACGATAATTTCGTTGAAGAACCTATAGTGTCAGATTCACAATATCTAGGAAAAAATCAAGAAACAACTGAACAAGAAGTGCTTTCATAAGCAATAGCTACTGAAGATGTAGAAAATAAAAAATCAAGTAATGAATCAGTATTTAAAAAACCAAGAACAAATCAAAAAATATTACCCAGTGAAAGAATGGTGGAACCGATGTTGGAATATATAAAGACAAGAACTCAATCTCAAAAAAATAATGAGGATACACCTGAACTTTCTTTTTTTAAAGTATTACCTATTCCAGATTTTTTAAAATTAAATGATAAAAATCAACATCAATTCAAAAAAATTTCATCATTAAGTTTTTCTAGAATATAATCAAACGTGTCGGTACTCATTCGTGTAAAATTTCTAAATTTATATTAGTTATTTCGAAGTTCAAGAATAAAACATTTATTAATTATATTATTTTTAGTTAGTTTCAAGTTCAAAGGATGAACCCAATTTTTTTCCACCGTTCAATTTCTCTTAGAAGAAACTATAAAATAGGAATAGCATTTCCTCCTCGTCTAGGATATTTTGACTACTATTTGATTTACTACGGTACTTGACTAACTATGTTTTATCTAGTGTGTGTTAATAATACTTTATTATGACTAAATATGACTTAAATTTATTTAGTCAATTTTGCTTTACTATAGTGTGCGGTCACCCCAAGTCTTGCCGTAATTTTTCATATTCTTGCATTCAGATCTGACCAAATATCCCCTGAAAATCTCCGAGGACTGATATAATGAAGTTCACTTGTCCAACGTCCAACATAAAGAGTAAAGATCACTGCGAATGGCCACGGTGAATACTATAAGTCCTTGTAAACAATTATTTATTTATTTACTAACAATATTATAATATTCGTATGCATTGTTTATCGTACAATCACGTGTGGTCCTAAATGTTTTGCTATTCTCTCACTCGAACTCGGCCTATTCTTATGAATATAATCTACGATATATATTTTAAATACAGCAAGACTCGCGCTCGATACACCACCCGAGGGTGTGATATATGTTTATTTGCCTTTGTGAAAAAAAATAAATACAAATATAATATTATATATACGGCATAAAGAAACGGATCCATTTTTGACCGGTTACGCTCGCGCCGCATGGCAATATGTTACTGTCAAACTAAAACCATTTGTAATAGTAACATAACGATGAGCGGCAAAAGCAAGCTGGTGGGCGACTGCTTTTGTCAGTTTCAGAACACATCAGCGGCGGTTACGACAATTTCCCGTCCCGCTGCAAAACTGCCATTTACTAAATAATATTGTGCTATACAGCTTTTGAGTGGCTAAAGAAATGCATACACCAGGTTTAAGGGATGAAAACTATACTAATAATAGTACGGTATGTGTGTGTATATCAGTCCCGATTTGAAGAGGTGAGAGTGGGTGGCAATAGATGGATCGATTTGAATATGAATTTAGAATTCTTATACCTACGTTAGATCAGTAGCGGTATCTTATATATTTATAGAATATAATGTATATTTCATTAATTATCATTATTTATCATTATGTTCCACTTGAAGAAAAATGCACCGAATTTTAAATTCAGGAGAGTTTTCGATGTAAAATCAGATCTAGTTTGAACTTCAGGTGATCAAACGTGGACATATAATTATTTACCAGTATACTTAATAAAATATTTGAGGAAAAAAATGGGAAATAGGTAACTGTTTTTGCTCGCTGTAAAGTAAGAGTCAAGCGTGTGTTTTCATCGAGTATAGGCACTGTAAACACATGTGTTAAATCTGAATTCAATAAAAATCATTGCATACAATGAAAAATAATTCAGATTGATGACGGACACTTTTTGGTAATCAAGCTAACCAATCAATTATTTTAATACCTATAATATTTAAATTTAAAAAAAATTCTAATACTTTTTCATTCGAATTTTGATAAAATTGCATAGGTATGTAAGAATTGAAAATTAAATATTTACCTATAACGATTTTAGTTATTTTGTTATATACTTTAAATCGCATTTATCGTTTTATGAAGTTTTTGGCAAATATACGTTCAGCATACCATAATACTATAAAAAATTAAATTGCTCATAACAATATAAATAAATTATATGTTATGCTTAGAGACTGAATAAAATTATCAATACAACATTGAATAAAATATAAGATTAACAACACTTTTTGTTCGTGTATTTGTGTGTGAGAGTTTTTTGTCTACATTCGAGTCTACGTGTCGGTGATATACAGTACGACGAGGAGGAAAACGCCTACGCATAACATTTAAAATATTATACGATACACTGAAATATTTATACATGTTATACATAGTTTGCTGAATTTATGCGCACTTGCGTTCAAGGGAGTGTTATAGTCGTTGGCGCGTTTAACGAGCTACACGAAATATTCTCTTCTAAGCGCCCTTTGCACGGCATCTCACCAAAGGACTGCGTTTTCCGTCTTACAATCGATGTACTGTACGAATTTATTTTTTTTTATTTTTCTTTCTGTAAACGAACGTTAGCGTTGCCCGCATACACATACCTATAAGTACCCATACTATTATAATATTATAGGTACCTATACGCTCTGACGCACATTCATGTATACAATACATAACCCATAGGTACGCTATGTCTCGATGTTACAATGGTTCACACATGGGATTTTTTCTCGTATATTTATTTTTTTTTTTTTTTTACATATGACTAAGAAAGGTTGGATAGATGATGCGAGTACAAAAAAGACCTTGTGTCCTACGGTCCCTACGGACTAATACGGCGTATGGAGTGAATCGAACAAAAATGTAATAATAATCGCGTGGAGACACGTTGTATGTAAAATCATAGTATTTTTTATATTAAACAGACAACATACCCACACGACTATAAATTATAATTATTTTAATTCCTGACTTTTATCGAACATTCAAATAATACACATCATATCACGATTAAAATTATAATAGTTTTAACCTTAAGATACCTGATAATTTACTCGATTATATTTTAGTTATCCTCAATATCAACAGATTTGCAGTAAAATGTATCGAGGAACATCATATTTGTGTTATATTCTTATGGACATTGTAGGCACCATATTTTGTTTAAATTGACAGCAAACGTTTAAAACTAATTAAACTAGTTTATGTAACATTTTCACAGTATATAATATCAATTAGAAATGATCAATTAAATCAATTAAAAATCATTGTTAGTAAAAACAAATTAATAGAAACGAAGGTTGTGATTGAAATATAAAAATAGACTGACAACCTTTGTAGGTTTAAGTTGGATGATTCAAAACGGATCTACGTTTTATAAAAACATTTTTAATTAATATTTTTGTTTTATTATTAACTTATGTGATTTTTGTATCAATATATATTTGTAAACATTTATATTGTGAAACCAAATTTGTTTCGCTTAAAATTCAATTCGTATATTAATTTTAGATATTTAGCTAATAGCTAGTTGTTGTAGAATTAATTCAAGACATTTATTTTTAAACATGCTTAAAAAAAACAAGAAAAAATAGAAACGAAACTAAGTTTAAATTTAAACTTAAGGACTTGTCCCCTTTCTATAGTTGACGATAATTTTTTTAAAAATCCAATAGATAGTCACATTAAAGTAAAATAAGGGCAAAACGTTTGCGGATTTTAAATATCTGAAAGGATTTACCTATATAAACTAAGTAGGGAGCTTATAAAATTCTATAAAAGTCTCCAATAAAATTCAGCACACCAAATTGAATACTGAAAAAGAAAAATTGAAATCTATCATTGCATGAAACTGTTTACAAACATACAATACAAATACGTGATGTAACATTGCACAGTAACATATGTCTAGACACGTGGAAATACACTCTCCGCTGAATGTGATGGTGTCACATATATAGACACACACATACTAATATTTATTTACTTTTCACACATCACTAACGTCATCAGTCAACAAACGATTCGAATTGCATACATTGCGTTTCTGTTAAATGTATTATTGTCCGTATGCATAAACTAATAACATATTTTATAAAGATTTACTCTTGTAGTTCTAGTTAAAATACAATTTCGTATTTTAAATTAGGTACTCTATTAAATAATAAAGAACAAATAATGCTGTGATTATATCGTAAAAATATCTAGGCTAAAGTATCTTACTAACAAAATATCGCAATTTATTTTTAGCCATAAACATTTGAAAGTTAGGCAACTAAAGTTTTAAGGTAGTAATCTTGAACAGTGATTTCAAACTATTTATAGGCATTTGACATTCTTTGAATATTTTTTTAGAATTATGTGTTAAGAATTAAATTTTTGACAATAAAGGTCATTAAAACCACAAATATTTTTTAAATTTTAAATTTTATGATAGTTATAAGACTTTAAAATTTAAAATTAGAAACGATACGAATTCCCTTATCAGTTATCACTAATAAAATATATGTATTATGCATAATTTTCATAGAAATTTCAAATTTCGAGAAAATTGCAAGTTTAGATAACAATTTGAATTCTAGATCTTTTAATGTAGGTAATTTCAAAAAATGACATTTGCAGCCTTGCAGGTATTCAACTTTCCACCAACTTGTATTTATTCTTTAATATTTAGTATACGCAAAGAAGCACCAATTCTTATACAAATAAATAAATAACAGTAAAAAATACAGTATGATAACTGACTGCACAATTTCAGAAGCACACTACATTGATGCCACGCGACGAGTGTAAATTGAATTAATTTTTGAACAGCTTCAAACCACTGTTTCGTACACACAATCTTAGTCACACTTGCATATGATTAGTAGTATACTTGTTAACATGTTTTAGGTACTTGAAAATATTATTAATTATAATATAGTAATTTTGGACAATTAAAAACAGTAACGAATGGTTTTAATCACAATCAAACAAATCAAAACATGAGAAACTATTACACGAATAAATCAATACCTACTCGAATTGCGATATCTATATAATATGATAACCAAACAACCGTTGTTATTCCAACCTTTTGATGCGAAATTTTAAATCTAAGGACGGGTTCTTGTGAGTACTCCAGTGTGCCGTTGGTTATTAATGAACCTGTGTGTGAAAGGTTTGTTACCTGGGTGCGTCCGTCGGTGAGTCGTCGGATTACTGTTGTTAGTGAACGATTTGTTTTTTGTTACACTCTTCAAACGGGTGTGCTTCCTCTCCTGTACGTATCTATCTATGCGCCATCAAATTATTGTTTATTTTAGCAAACTATTTGGTTAGCGAACGACGTTCCACAGAAGTCACAGAGGCGTGATTTCTTTTCTGTTTCTATCCATCTGTGTATCATCAGATTTCTTTATTTAGCGAACGATTTATTACACACCTCACATGGTTATAGTTTCTCTCTTGTATGTGTCCAACGATGTTTCATGATATTGGTGCTGTTAGGGAATAATTTTTTTGCACATGTTACTCGGGTACTCGGGGCACTGTTCTCGGCCAGACAGCAGGTGACATCGTTCATTTTAGTGAATTTAATGTCACATAGACGCGTTGATGTCAAATCTGTATTTTTGCTCAATAATTGGTACTTCGATTAAACATCAATAAAATCTGACTCAAATACTTTATAATATTTATCTAATAAACTGGTATTTGTTTTTTGTAGAACGAAGCTAGTAGTAAATTCTACAGCGAATTTGAATTTATCTACAGTATCATAATTTTAATCCAGTATTTGTTGTTTTATCATTTAAATTAATTATAAAATCCAAATGAAATAAAAATTTGGATGAATTAATAAGGAGTGACAGCCTATCTTTACTGAGGTATCTGTGTACCTACCATGTCTCTTGCCCAAAGTATAATGTTTATACCTTTGTATCCACTTTACCTGACTGTGGAGCATTGAAACAGCCGCTGTGCTCGTTTGATGGTTTTTGATCGTCTCTAATGATCTAATGACTTTGAAATCAGTAGAGTTTGGTGGAAATGTTTCAATAACATATTTAAAACCTTGTAAATATGGATTGCCACTGGGCAGAAGATCTTGCAATAAATCATATAATATTGCCCTCTTGGCGTGAGGACATACGGATAGTCATCTATCTAATTCTCCATTCCTTATGAAATAAATTTGTAAAAATGATTATTCTTTATTCCGGTAGATTTTTCTAAAATGTTATTTCATCTAAACCTTTCCCTGACAATGACGAACACAACTGAAAAAAATCAGCCACATCGGTCAAGCCATTTCGGAACCAAGTCGTTACAAAAAATCAGGACTGGTTTTTATAGTATAGATTGCATTGGGGTAGGAAAAGTCCACAACAAAGTGCTTAGGATTCTATACTAAAAATTCTACATGCGTAAAATTCTAAATGCATGGCTACATTTTAAGTACCTGTGTAGTAAAGATTATTAGTTCAAAAATTTCTGCAAAAATCTTATTTGGCTTAATTCTTAGCGCAACGAAAGTTGAATGCTTAAATCTAATGAAAATAACTCGCAGATTTTAATATTATAATATTTTTCGTGTATTTATTGTTTGACTTTTTTTTTTGAGAATTTATATTAGCAAATGTACAAGTATATTACATGCATATAAATGTGTGAAGTTATTGAAGAATTTTTTCTTTAGGTACCTTTGTATTTCATAATCGCTATGAATAGGTATAGCGCTAATTAAAATTATTATAATCCTTATGAAAAAGTGATATTCAAAAATGCTGTGGTGGTGGTCAAGTAGGCATATTATAGATGTTCCACATAAATCGAAGTACGTACGAATGAATGCAATTTTAAACAATTTAATTTATTACCAAAAAATGAGTATTGAATTGAAATATTTTCTAACACTAAAATCCATCGAAATAATTCCTTTTAGATAAATATTATTGTATAAGAAGTAGGAATTATAATTTTACATTAAAAAATTACACTTTTTTACACTAATTACGCTTAAAAGGGTGTTAAAAACCTGTATTATGATTTAAAACGTTTATTTTTTATTTATTTCTATTGTTTCTTTGTTTTCACGTGTTTAAATGATACCATGACTGTAATTTAAAATTCAGATTATCTTGTGGCTTGTATATTATTATTTAATCATAACCTGTACATGTCTAGCTTAACAAATAGGACAGATCAAGCACATTTGCTTTATCAGCGGAAATTATTTGATGGAAATCTTGGTACTACAGCTGACTTGCTATATAAGTGTCAATTTTCAAATCCCTGTATTTTATCCCCACACAGTATATCCTATATATATAATTTTATGTTTCAACAATTGTTATATGTAAAATTCTCCTGATAAAATTAGCCAATGAGGAGCTATATTTTTTATTTTAGATTATATTTCTATTAGGTATACTTGAATTATTCTTCATTATTTAAAGTGTAACTGTTATAATTATCTTAAGATTTTTTCAATGTCCATGCTTCTTTATAAATATTGTTGTATCATGATAAGTTTATTTTTTCCTAGTAATTACCTACTTATTTTTACATTTTTACATTTGATGGCAAGCCTCGTTTAATATCATATAATAAATAGATAAATAATCATAAAACATCATCTACGTTTTGGATAACTTTTATTAGACTTTAACACACAATCATCATAATCACACTGAACACATGATATGGTGATTTACTTTTTACCCAGTGGTGATTACATGAAGACGATGACCCTATAATCTTTTCTCTTAATAATTATGGTCTTATTAAGTTAAAACCATAATTTTTGTTTTTAATGATCAATTAGTGCATGTCGAAAAGTTAGCCACATCACTCCCCCCAACAACAAGATCATTTCATCATTACTGATAGAACCTGTGTATATAGGCAGGTCCGTAGAAAATAATATGATGTATAATTATGTAAAAATTATTAATTCGGTAGGTACAAATTTTGTGCTACAATATGATTTTAATAACGATGTAATCTACTGTTTGAATATAATAATATGTATCTAGGTGTTAATATATATTACATACTGTATGGTATAATTTTAATTTTAATTTCAGTATTAGTTTTTTACATATATATAATATGTGTGTTACCGTAAATACCTGATCACGATGTAAACTTAGGTATTACTGTTTGTACTCAGTAAATGCTGAAATTCTTAATTTTATTCGGGTTTTTACTAAACACGTTGTGTAGGTACATCTTAGAATATACAAATTTACTTAGAAAAACTGATCAATACACGACACATAACATGATTGTTTTCCAATATACCTAGATTAAATCAAAGTTATATAAAAAAAAACTAAGTATACAATATTACATTTTTATTAAAACTTACTTTAAATACAACCAAAACCAAATCTAGCGTAGGTATGATTATTGATTGGCATTTTATTTTTTTATTGAATATGTATTTTACTATTCATTTTCTCCACTAGTATACTTTGAATCTATAGAATTTTTTTTATTAGCCATATAGTATATTTTAATATCGTTATATTAACCTATTTGAGTTTAATTTTTTGAAAAAAGAGTTAAATTAAATTACATTTGTGCCAGTGGTGAAAAATAATTATTACACTTAAAACAAGTATAAAGTATAATCATGATCATGGGCATTTAAAAAAAAAAAAAATTATCCATGTGTAACTGAATAAAAGGTTAATGTTTATTAGTATGACTGATAGCATGTTTCACGATGTATAAAAGATCTTCTATACATAGTGGGGCGTGTAAAGAACAATTTTTGATAACTCTATCCGTAATAGCCTAATAATTAGGATCCAATCAAACTATTTTTTATAATGTAATTCGCACCAAATCGTATACATATAATATACCATAGCCCATCACGATACTAAATTTATTATTTTAAACACTGGAAAAACTCATTTTTACCCAAAATTAACTGCTAACTTTTAGGTCACATTTTTAAACCTTAAATTGAACTCTAGCAGACGCAACAAAATTGAGTAGGTATAAGGTATATACCTAATTGTTATTTAAGTTATAATACATAACAATCACTGGATAGTATATATATATATTATAGACAACAATACATCGTTTTCTTAGAAATGCAAAATAATTTTATCATTTTATAAGATTAAAATACAATTTAAATTAAGCTATAAAGTGTATATGTTAACAATATGAACGAAGTAGGGATATCATGGATTTAAAAAAACGACAACAGGTAATTGGATTTGTTATCATTTTAATTTATGTTTTACCGACTATTTTGCTAGTCCTTATAATGAAACTCACTTTAAAGCTAATAATTTATACACATGTGTTTTTAATTTATTAAAAAAATCATAGTTGATAAATAATTTAAATGTCTTTAACTCAACAAAAGTACTAAAAAATACTATAAAAACACATTTGAGCTCAAAAACGTTCTGAATATAAAACATAATAATAAGTATCAATAGACCAATGTATATATAAGTATATATGATTATGGGACCAAAAGTTTTCTCGATAGCGTCTGTAATAATATTATGAATTAACCTACTATGAAACTAATTTTCAGTTAAATGCAAATTTGGAATATGATAATTTTATTGTCATTGTACTATAAAAATTTGTGTGAGTCATGTGATATTGTTGATTCTGAGCAGATGTAATTTTTCGTGCGCTTTTTAGACGTTGAATGTAAAGTATTTAGTGACGAGTTGTTAGCATTATTGCCATTGAAATGCAAGACTCGTGGAGAAGATTTGTTTAAAACTTTTGACGACTTCATGACTAAATCAAATATTAGTTATGATAAAATTGTGTCTATTTCAACCGATGGCACCCCAGCAATGATTGGTAAAGAAAAGGGATTTGTTTAGAGAATCAAGGATAAGAATGCTGAAATACTTTCATATCAATGTATAATTCATCAAACATCTCTGTGTGGCAAACTTAGTACAACGCTAAAGGAAGTAATGGACATGATGATCAAGTTGATTAATTTTTTGAGGTCCCGATCTGCTCTTCAACACAGGCAGTTTAAAGATTTTTTATTTGAATGTGATTCAGTGTATTCGGATTTACTTCAACATAACAATATCCGTTGGTTAAGTAAAGGCAAAGTGATCGAACGTTTTTGGAGTATAAAAGAAGAAGTAATCACGTTCTTGGTAAACTTAGATTCACAAGAATCAAAGCAGTGCCTATCATAAATTCTTAACAAACGAGAGCAATATGCTATCTGTGGAATTTTTAAAAGACATTCTTACATATTTAAATGTACTTAATACTGAGTTACAAGGGCATAACAAGTTAATTTGTGATCTGATATCAAGTGTATCTGCTTTCCGGCGAATACTTGAAATCTTTGAAAAATATATAAAAAAATCAAGATTTTATTCATTTTCCAACAATCCTTGAATATAAAAAGAATTTTGACATAGACTGCAGTATGTTTTTAAGTTTTTTGTCGGACCTTAGTGAAGATTTGGTAAGAGATTCAAAGACTTTGCAGAAATTGGAAAACTATCTCAATTTTTTAAAAATCCGTTTGAAGTTTCTCCAATTGGAGAATGGATTGACGTTGCTACAAAATTATCCAGACTTCCAAAATCTTCACTTCAAATGGAAATTATTGATTTGCAAGAAGATATCTCATTGCAAATGAATAAGACTTCGTCTACTGAAGATTTTTGGATAAAACAGGTCTTGGATAAATACATGAACTGTAAAACCCTTGCCATAATATAGATTCCATAAGCTACACATAAGTTATTTTTCCAAAATATTTACAATACAAAACAATAACAAGTAGTGTCCGAAAAATGTATATTTAAATATTTGATATTATATTGATCATAATACGCATAACAGAATAATACGTGTGATATGAAACAATAATGTGGGCATTATTTAAATTTGTACGTTTCAAATATTCTGTTTGTTGTAGGGATTAACAAGTTCTAGAATCAATACCTACACAAACATACATATATTATTATTATATACACCGAAGTTTACAAGTGAATGCATTATTCAAAATAAATAATAACAGATCGCTATTAAACTCTCGTATTAAATAATAATTTAGTACACCCATTGTTTTAATGTTAATAATATAATAATTTTTATACCTAGGTATATATAAATCCAAATAATTTTAGATGATTTTAGAAATTATTACTGGATTATTGATATTTCTGTATAATAGAAAATCTGTCAATAAAATATTATGACTGAAAAAATATTAGATACGGCCTTGATTAATTACTTATTCGATAGCTATACATCAAAATAGACAGACTGGGCAAACGAATAACTAATTAGGGTGCACGCCAATCACAACGTTATTCAATAGTATTTCCAATATTAGTTATAGTTCCGATGGTTTGAAATTAATTAAAATCAAATTCCAAATTCAAGATAGAACACTAAAGGATTAGCTCACGTAGGATAGTGTCACACATTTTCATAATTTTTAATGCAGTATTCAGTCATCGAATTCAAAGCAGCTCTGCTGACTATAGTATTTGTAAAACACATTTAACGTTATTTATAAAAGTAATTTATAATGAACGGAATTGAATATTAATTAATATTAATTTAAGAAGAGTTGATAAATAACATTTAATTCATGAAAAAAATTAAAACAAATCTCGAAAATTAATAAGATATTTAAAAAAAAAAATCAATAACATAGAACTAAAAATTGTAAATATGGATTACACTCGTAGTGTTATGATCCATATAATTTTAATTTGTACATGACCTCTAAATAAAATAGTTTTGTTTAGCTTAATTTTTTAGGAAATCATTAAACTATAAAATAGGTACCTGCTATAAATAAGTAATTTGTGGAATTTAAAATATTTAATATTATGATTTATTGTATTGCAACGAGAAACTAAAATTTATTTCATCACTAACAGTTTACCCTAAATTATTTCCAATTAATTTCATGCAAAAAGATCCAGCTTTCTTCAAAACTAATTAAACAAAAATTACTAACGATTTCATTAAAGAAAAAGTATTATCGTTATATCAATATACTTGCTTCACTCAGAATTAAAAATTCAACTACTTTGACGCAATACATTCAATTAATTTGATATTAAAATGTAAGAAAATCTCGAAATTGTAGTGATTTATATTTGTTTATATTTATTATTCTAATTAGGTAACGATTACATTTAAGATGATTCCTGTGACCCCAACAGGTATCTACCAAACTGATTAAATTGTAAATACTTCACAAATTACACTATATTCTGTAACTTTATACGTTTGACATTAGTACATGTTGAACTCCAATGCTCTTTGGGAGTTATACCCTTTTCCAAGAAGAAAGAGAGTAAAAATATAATCAATGGTATCAAGTCTAATTAGTTGCCAATATCTGATTTGTATTGGTTTTTTTAATATAATTATTTATTTTTGTACTTTTTTATCATATTATTTAATAAAAATAAGGTAGTTTGGTAAGTATATATAAATAACTTTTCAAAATATTATATAAAATAGAAATAAAAATATAAAATAAGAAAATAGACAATCGTATATTAAAAATATAGAACCTACCTAAGTTAGGTTGACAGTTATTATAAATTATAATCGCACTAAATTTATTATACTATACGTATTATCTAAGGTAAGTTATTGATTAATTATTATGAAGAAAAAAAAATACATCTAATATACTTAATATGACAATAAAAACAACTAATGAAGAATAATAAATTAAGGTATTTTTCTGGGGATTTTTTTTTCTATATCCGCTGATTTTGTATCGTATTTTAATTTCGGGGATTTGTTCAGTTGTTTTATTTTAAATACTATTATTTTCATTTATTTTTTATTGATCAGAAGCTTGGAAACTATGGTCATTAGTTGTTTTTAGGGGAGACGGTTTGATTAGGTATACATATGTATGTGTGACAAGAATTTCGTTGTAAAATTCCTGGTTAGCCGCATAGGCGCAACTAGGGGGGTGCTGAGCACCCCCAGATCAAAAACACCAAAAATGGAAAAATCATATGAAAAAGTTTTTTTTGTTTTATGTAAGGTTGTTTAAATATTGAATGAGATGTTGTTATAAAATTACTTCTTCAGAAATATTAGAAATATATTCCAATTCTACTAATAAAAGAAAAATAATATTAGTATAAAATAGTATATTATATGTTATGTATAATATTGTTTATTATTTAAACACACTAACATAGTATTATTACCTAACCTTTGAGATGATTGTGCCTCATGTAATTGACTGCTAAAAATGTAAATTGTATGAGCATGGCCCCCACGGGTCTGTTTTATCTACATAATTTTAGCACCCCCAGTGTTTGGCCTCTAGTTGCGCCTATGTGGTTAGGTCACCCATCCGGAAGCTATCAACGCCAGCCCGTGCGTACACTTAGAGCGCATACGCAACTGAGTGTAAACACTGGGCAACGCCAAGCCACATACCATTATTTTTTTAAATATGTGAAAATTAATATTTATTGATAAACATGATGAATAAACAAAAATATTCATTTTTACGATAAGTATGATTATTTTATATATTTAAACTACATATATTTAATAACTATGTAGGTAACTATTGTTTTAATATTTGAACAATGATTAAGAAAAAAAAAACAATTGATTTTGATATTCAACATGTAAATCAAATTAATCGTACGTATATAATACATAGCCCTATTATTTAATACCAACATAAATTAAACATTTTAAATATATTCATTCATTGGACGGATATCGAGTTCTATACCCACTAATTATTATAACAATATAATATGATGGGTGTATTACAAAATGTATATTATTATGCATTAGATAGAAATGTATAATACAATAATTTCCTACTAACGCATTCCGTGGATTCAGATTGGATTATTGTGTTTCTTCATTTCAGTGAACCATCAAAATCCGTAATTTATGAATGTACCTACCTTTTGGCTTTTACTTATATTGACGTAATGGAACTACTAAACAAGAATAATTAAATTAGACGACATTGGGAATTGAATTGAAATTTAACGATAACATAACAATATGTGTATGCATTCAAACTCAAACGGACAAAACAAATAAAATGACGGTCAGGTATAATAATTCAATTTGCCCGTGGAATACATTAAAACGGAATCATCGCTTGAGTGTATAATATTATATTATTATGGTGACGAATGAAAAAAAATATTTAAATTTAAAAATAGACGGCAAGTGTGTAAAAATACGGTGTAAATATTAAAACGGTAATTAAACGTCAACGCTTATCGAGAGTGAGAGACATATGTAATATAAAAATAAGTATACGTATCCAAAGGTACGCAATATTATTAGCATTACGTATCGTTATTTTATAAGTGATGGACGGGTGTTAAAATTACCATATTGTAATTTGAGTTTCGTCTACCGTGTGCTGTACAATACGTATATACCTACATCTGTAAAACACTGTAAAATAATATTATGTGTTTTTGGAAAGATTTTAAGCAAAAATTCAAAAGACACGTCAGTTTGCGCCGTAACTATCGTCGCCGTCGTCGTCGTCGTAAGGGATAGGACGGAGCAACGTCAATGACAGCAGGTGTGTGTGCACCGGAAGTAGGATCTCTGCATCAGCTTCCAGCCCGTTATTCTTTCGGAGGGTTGGATATATACAAGGTACGTGGATGAGACGTTTATCCGGTAACTTCAGCCACCGTGCTAAAAATAATATAATAATATTATATACAAACGGACTCGCCTCTCGGCCATGACAGTCGCTGTGTAGATTTAAGCATGACGTTTGGTATTCAGCTATTTTCCTAACCAAGTGGCCGGGTGTGCTAATGCGTCTCAGATCGTAAATATTATTGGCTGCTGGTCTCAACGCCATCACAACTCCAGTCAAGACCGTTCTCGAGCATTATGCATTATTGATTCTACGTAATCAATGCAGGTATTATTATTATTATTATTATTATTATTATTATTATTATTATTATTATTATTATTATCATTATTATTATTATTATTATTATTATTATTATTATTATTATTATTATTACTACATATGTATAAAATACTAGTAAATAATATATTATATTATGTACGAGTTTACACTGGCGAGATTCAAGCCGACATTTAATTATTTGACCGACTGAATTTTGCAGCCAAAGAGTGGTTTCAGTTGCCCGACATTTCTCAACAGCGTTCTTGAAACAATAATAATAATATATGCTCATTCACATTTCCGTCAAATAACATATTTTTTTAAGTACCGACAATTATTATAAGGACATACAGTTCATATACATGAAACATCACAAAAAAAAATGATAAACATATATTTATTTATTTTTTCTACAACATTTGATAAATTCAAAATATCATATAATTTTATTATAAATATATATTTTATATAGGTAGTAATATTCTATTTTTCTAATATCAAGCAAGTGCGTTGGCATTGTTAACGTTTAATATTATATCTCATCGTTTTGGTATTACATGTACCTACATATCAATGTGAGTACAAAGGATGAGTGTGAAAACATAAATATAAATCTCCGAAGTAAAAATGTCAATTTCCTTAATAATTTCCCTCGTTTATTCTTTGTTTGATCAACAAGAAAAATGATCGTTTATAAATTGTAAAAGGAAATTTTAAATTTATTTTCTACGAAGTCGGCAAAAAAATTTAAAAATAAATTATTATGATATATTGCAGTAACTACCTACTAAGATATTTTCACACAATATAATATAAATGTATAAAACGGAGTTGGGTCGACACACAAATTAAATTCAAAATGTGAAATAACAAATTTCACGTCCCTTCTTTTTTTATACTTTGACATCAAATTAATATAATGTAATCTGTATATTAATTTATTAAATCATGTTCCATAAAGATAATGTTACTCTACGGTAGAATCCTGCTGGTTTTTTTTTTCATTACTTCGTTAAAAATCGTTTTTTTTTTCGTTTGAATTTTACATTTTTATTTCCAAATAGTTTTCACCGTAGGCGATTTAAGTTGAGCACATCATAATGATGAGTAGTGAAAACCCCGAAGATAAAAACACTGGTAAAAGAGCACTTAAACAGAGACGATTTTTGTTTGTGATTTTTTTGTTCTTGCTTTCCATTCTATGAAAAATGGCATCATGACACGTTTACAAATTTGTACCGTCTACATTGCGGACTACAAATGTTCATTCATTTATCTAATTAAGAAGATAAAATAAAAGAGAGAAATTTAAACGAGTTTGACGAATTCGACATAATTAGAAAGTTAGGAGAAACGACTTTAGCAGGCCTGTTTCACGACACAAAGATTAAATGAGTTGAGCATATAATTACAAAAATACAAAAATATCTCTAAAACACTCCGTCGATGTTATAAAATATGGAAATAATATTTAGAATTTATAGTATGTTTTATCCAAAAATACAATTCTACATATTATTTTATTTACTTAATCGGTTTAGTAGGTAATAATTTACACCTCTATAAAATCAATATTGTCAGTGATTTTCTGTTCATGTTAGATAATATGATTTAAACAGGCAGGTTCCCCTATTATATATCTATCTCTCCAGACAATCATAATTGTAGTTCTTGTGGGAAGACTTGAAAGTCATAAATGGCCGACACCTTCCATCTAACAAACATAATATTATTATTGTGTCATTTCGTTGCGTTTCAAATTTTGAAATAAATCATTGAATTATGATATAATTTGTTATGAGTGAATTTTATAATTAAATAACATTTTTAATATTATTATATAAAATTTATTCGATATTTTACATTAAAAATTGAGATGTTTAGTCCTATATTTTAATAATAAAGAATAAGGAACATTATATTTACTATACTTTTATAGCAGATTTTTGTTTTTTGCATACAATGTAAAATGCAATAGATGTCTATAGTATTTTCTTTATACTAGTTACATACATAAAATAATTAAATTCTTTCTTTTTAAGCAATATAATCTCACAAAAAAACAAACAATAGTTATTATTAGTATCAGTAAACTAGAAACAGTGATTCCTAAATAAATACTCCTAAATTACACTTTATTCAATTGTTCATAAATGTTTTTTTATTTTACCAAATATTTAATAATAAGTTGACGTCAGTTTTTCACAACACATATGTATTAACTTATGATTTAAAATTGCAGCTTTTTATCAACTATAATAATATAATCTAACTATCCACAAAATAATGATTAAATTATAATTGTTTTATGTGTAATCTTATACCATCTTAGTAAACCACTACTATTATACATAACTATGTAAGTTGTTCATTGAATTATTTCAAATATTAAAGATTCAATGTCTGGTTTGTTAATGAATTATTAAGAGCTACATAATATTAATTAAGAATTCATTATTCATTAATATCATAAGGTACTATCATCGTTGAATTATGAATAGAATGGTAATAATTATTACCTACCTATCACGTAATTAATGTTATTTTTCTGTTCGTCAATCACATTATAATTAATAATATATTCCTATTCTTTTGTTAAACATACCATAGTCATAAACATTTGTATAAACAATATACATATGCATATAAATATTATTTAAATTACCTACCAATCTATGTTAATAGGCTTAACGTGATAGTTTACATGTACTTATATACTATCTAAGCAATTAATGTTAAATAAATAAACCGGTAATATTAAAGATAGAAAATACACATTAAAGTTTCACATAGTCTGATCAATTAATTCAAATTATTTCTACGTGCAAACGAAGCTAATTTATTATACAGTGTAGATTCATACGTTAGCCAACCGTTAAACGCTTAATTACAATGATAAACTATGCATTCAAATTGTACAAAATTGAAGTACCTACCCATTTACTCTAGTAATTATATATTGGTTATAACTCATAATATAAATATAATATATATTATTCATATATTACAGTATATACATTTCTTCTTAATAAAATATTACCTATGTATATAAAAGCAAGCATATCTGGTTCCATTATATTTTAAATTATATTTCTGAATCAAGCAAATCAGGATTAAGAAAATTTTTTTTCAAACTACAATAATATTAAATTATTATTTTATATTCTCCACGTATCTAGGTATATTAATATTCTGGTTATAACATGCCATTATCGAAAAACACTGAACGACTCGATATAATAATATTATAATTATTTTTGTGGTTAATGGTTAATAAGAATTGTCTCGTACCTAAATAAATTTCACTCGACGATCAAATAAAAAAAAATATGTTAGAGCCAATGAGTATTAAAAATAACGACATAGGTTTACTGTAAGTTATACGTGGACTTTTATTTATATTTATTAATTGTTGTCTTAAATATTCTCTCTTTTAAAAATGATATTTTACATATTTTAATAATCCTGTTTTACATAAATTAATTAGTTGTGACAAACTAGTATATCGTAATATCAATTATTAGATAATTCAAGTGTCGGTTGGTACTCATTCATGGTTAAAATTACAGTTAAAAATAAACTGTATGAACGAAGAATATATATTTCACGGTATAGCGTTGGTTAAAATTAAATTGTCTACTTTTATAATATGTAACATTACGTTTTTATACCAATACCAATGTAATATATTATACACAATTAATCTATTAGAAATTATTTGCTTATTTTTCTCATCAAGTAAAATTCCTTTTTAAATAGATGTAAATATATGCGTCATTGTGACCAACAATAAAATTACTTGAATAAGCTATAAAATATATATATATATATAGCATTTAAAATGCTTATATAATGTAAATAAGCGGCGAAATTGTTTTCCTTGTGTTACTCGTCATTTAGCTGGTCAATGATGTATTTAATTTAAATTAAGTGATAAATCGTTGTACCTATACAAAAAACGATTCTTAGCTGAGACGAAATATCCATAATATGTAACGTATGAATATTGCATTATGTATTTATACTGCTATTATAAACTTATTTTGCTATTAATTATAAATACTTTTATAAGTAGATTAAACTAATTTTCACTATAAATAAATCACACATATTATATTATAATAATTATAATATCGTTTCTTTAGTTGTTATTTAAATCAATTCAAACGATGTGAATAAATTCAACGTATACATTTTCTTAGAATTGAACTAAACATTTCGAATATTTCAATAAGTATTGTAAATACAAAACATATAAGAGCTCAAGTTTCAATTGTTTCAATTACTATTAACTAATAATGGTTTTTGAATTATACACTCAAATTATAATATTTAATATTTAAATAGCTAAGTTGAAAGTGTATCTAAATATCTAATTGTTGTAAAAGCTGAATATAAAATCTATGAACAAATAAATTTTGCATATTATGTATTTTTGATACTATTATGTTACTGCAAAAATGTATTTTAATTAACTTTGTATTGAATCTTAAAGCCAGCTTAGTTATTAAAATAGATAATAATATGCAAACATTTTAATTTTAAAGACATTTGTAAAAATTTGAACATTAAACGCCTATAAAAAAAATGTAGCTCAAATACTTTCAATAATTTTAAATCACTATAAGCTATAAGTACAACTTATTCATGAACTCATATTACATGATTATGATTTTTGACCGAGTATATACATTTGTATCACTATTTATAAAAAAAAAAAATTATTATAACTACCTACACTTAGTACAGAAAATATTATTTTATGAAAATTTCAAGTATTCGTAATAATTTATTTTCGAATTACTTTAAAATATCAAAATGAATTCAATCAAAAATTAACATTACCTACTTAAATAATCCAGTATTTGCTAAAATATTTTTTTTTGTTTTTCCCAATTATTAAGACAGTAAATTATTTTTATTTTTACTTTCTAAGGTACAAATTAGATGACAGAAATTTTCAATTAGAAATTACCCTCGTTTTTCTGGATTACCTTAAATATGAAAATATGTCTTAAGTACAAAAATAAATTTAGAATTAAAATACAAATAAACACGCATCATTGTATTATCAACCTTGCTTCACTCAGAATCTAAAATATATAGGCAATTCCTTTTAACTTGCCTTTTTGAATCAGGTATTAAAAGATTCATTGAACTTAATTTTTATGAGACATTTACAATTAAGGCAAATGTTCACCTATTTATTACTTGTTATTACTTGTAGTTACTTGTTTAAGTATTTTATTATTTTAATCACTTTAATTTAATATATAAAATTAAATGTATATTTAACGCTATGGACAAATTTAGTACCAATATATTGTTAATAAATACTAAATTTGATAATGCATTTTGTTTGATTTGTTTATATTAATTATGTATTTGATTAGGTACCACTGAGACAAAAATTATAAAATTATATTAACTTAATTTTAATTGTTTAAGATAATTATTATTGAAATATGAGTTCAAATTTGTTGGAGTAATATTTCAATTAAATTTATCAATAAGCAGTAATAATGTGTGATATAACCACAAAATATTACACTGAACAAATAAGTGTCTATAATTGAGAATAAAATTATAAATGTTGAACTCGTAACTATGGACTTCAACTTAACTTCTAACATAACGAATAAATAATTAGCATAATATGTTGACTATATCAATATACAGTCGGCTCTCGATAATTCAAAATTGTCGGGATTGTTGAAAAACTTCGAATTACCGAGAGTTAATAAATACTTTTTTTTTTTGCATTGTTCATAATTATTAATTCTTTCAGCAAACTAGATGGTACATAATATTAGAGTTATACATTGTTTTTAAATTGTAAATTAAACTATATAAAAATTATATTATGTACATTAAATTATGATTGTAAAAGATAATTATTATAAGAAATCTGTTATGGTTTTCTGCTTCATCGAATTGATTTTCATTTTTTCATAACTTTTTATATTTGGTGAATATACTTCAAATTGTCACGTAATAGCAAGGCCGTAACTGAAAAAAAAATTTCAAGGGGATCCAAAATTTTTTCAAATGTAGATAGATAGTGAATATTTTTCATTACCTAACCGCTAAAAGGTTTCTACTTTTAAACATTTCGAGGGGGGTAGACCCATAAATCCTCCCCACAGTTACGGCCTTGTATGTTAGTGGTCAGTTTTCCCAAAATTTAATTTCGAGATACATAGTGTACTTAAATGCATTGTTTTTATTCGAATTACCGCGTGTGATTTTCAAGGGACAGAGCATTTACTTCGAATTACCGAAGGATTCGAATTATTGAACGTTTGAATTATCGAGAGTCGACTGTCTTAAAGGTAATAGTTAAGCTATCATGAAAGTCTGATGAAGCTGGCATTTAAATTTCCTCTACAATCAGCCAATTATTATTAAACATGTACACTGATGGCAGTTGATTCGGTAAAGCACGATTGAGCATAAAACAATTGAGCATAGACCTTTTTAGCAACACGATTGAGCATAGAATATTTTATGCGATGTTGCCATATTCACTTTGCCAACATTTTGAAATTTATTATTTTCACTTGTTATTACACCAATTATTATGATATATGACGCGAGCCGAGCTCCTCGCAGAAAAACGACGTTTTAGATATTTAGCTTCAGGGGAAAATATAAGATAATTAAGATACAATTCCAAAATTATTAAAACAATAATATCAGTGTTCGATCACCTATAGTCGTGTATAGTGCGTTTCGTATAAATGCTTTTATAGTTTCTATTTTTTTAATATGGATATAAGTGATATAACAATTATTTTATCAGAAAGAGGCAAAGAATTGGCCTTAGTGAGTTTATACAAATATAAATTAATTGGAGAGCGCAAAAAAGATTAATCTTTTAAGATGGAGTTTTACGAATAATAAATGTTCAGCAATAATGTTCTCAGGTTTAGATAAACGTAAAGTGATTGAAACTGCTGAACAACATAAACACGATCAAAATTCTATTGAGAAAATAGAAACACAAGTTTTGAGACAAAATTGCAAGAGAAAAGCTGAAGAATCAATTTTCACACGGCCACTTAAAATTATTCGCACTGAATTTATTTAAATAAATATTTTTGTACCTATAATACAGTTAAAAATTGAAAATGGCAACGTTTCAGAGTTTTTTATGCTCAATCGTGTTGGTTTTCTTTTGTATTTCAATTTCCTTTGATACGCCGACAATTTATGCTCAATCGTGTTGCGAAAAATATGTTTTATGCTCAATCGTGTCACAGCCAGTAGATTATTAAGTTAAAAATGTTGATGTGAAAAAAAAAGTTTATGACAAAACATTTCAATCTGTAAATTGTAAAACTCAAAACTAATCTGACAAATCCCGAAGTTAAATTTTGACGAGTAAATTTATTAAGATAAAAATGTGTCATATAAATTCTCTGGAAATTTAACCATCATATGATTCTTATTATATTATTTATACAAGACACAAAATCACTAGGTATTTTATTTAACAATTTAAAAAACTAAATGTATATTTATATTAATTGTTTTAAATGTATATTACTCATTAAAATTACTCACTGTAGTTTATGTTTTGTTTAAATTACATAAACGCAAAGTATTTTATTATTTTAGTTAACTAACTATAGTGAATGTAATCATATGCTAAATAATTTCAACTAACTTTAAATATAACTATTGATTCTAAAATGTAGTCAGTATTTAAAATTTAAGTTTATGAATTTTTTTAGGTGAACAAATAGTAATTCTTTATACCAGACGTCAATAAGTTCAAACTAACAAAATAATTATAACTATATAGTGT
The DNA here is from genome assembly GCF_037042655.1 of Diuraphis noxia. Lineage (NCBI taxonomy): Eukaryota > Metazoa > Arthropoda > Insecta > Hemiptera > Aphididae > Diuraphis > Diuraphis noxia. The sequence goes on from NW_028301711.1 coordinate 58,782,731, forward strand.
TCTATCATTTAAAGTTGTTTCTCAATAATACCTTTTTGTCATCCTCATTCAATTTTTCCAATAGGCTTAGTCTAATAATTTACGACCAAACAAATCCTCATTTATTGTATTAAGAAGACGCCACACCCATACGAACAACTCAGCAAATGTTACGTTTATAATAATCTTCTTTGTTCTGTAATTTTGAAGATATTAGATTGAATTGCCTAATTATAAAATACATAAGATTATAATCTAGGATATTTTGGAGGATTTTGTCGATATGTTATTTTTGAAAAAGCCAGTTAGATTACTTTAAGTTTGAAAAAAAAAGAGTAAAATGGATGTTTCTTTATATGAATCATTGCAATTTTATATAAGTATTATATATCATCAGATTCTATAAAATCTATAAAGTATAAAATAAAACTGTTTCCCACATTCTTAGTAGGTAGGTAGGTACCGTATAATATTGGTTCTAATCCTCAATTTATAATTTATAATTTTCATAAACCAAAAGGGATTATTTAAAAAAAATAAAGGAGTAGGTTAGATTACTGGATTTAGAACCGGAACAAAAAAATAAACTAAATTTGCGTACCAGTCTCATCCATGTAAGTTTTCAACAAATCAATCAAGATTCTTTAATTTTGACTTCCTAATAAAATAAAGAATGGTTACATCCCATAAAAATAAGACTTCTTAAAACTTGTTTACTATAATAGTTATCCATTTTGAAATGGAAATTGGATTGTTACAATGTGTATACAATATTAAAATATTGAGATTTAGAACATTGTTTGGTGACAACTTTTTGTAAGTATTTTTAAATCTAATGTAACACATAATATGGAAATATAAGTAATGCAAAAAATTTTTTTAAATGGTAGAATTTAAGTTTTAATCGAATTGATTCGATATCATGGCGTTATTGAATAGTTTTTAAATACATAAAGGGTCTTTTCACAACACAAACATGAATAAGATGGATACAGTGCAGTCCATGGAATTGCATGGTACAAGCATAAGAAATAAAAAATACACAATCGAAAAACACCACGCATTCTATTTGACTATGATCATATAAATATATCACACTTGTATCATGGTTTTGCATTTGTTTGCTAATTGTTTTTCTCCCATTTTCATTCACTAAATTGTTATTAGTTATTGGTCTTTTGATTTTACTTTTTTGAAATTAATGCAACCAATTCAAACATTATTCCACTATTGTAAACCATATTTTTTGATTTGGAACGCTGCAGTGAAGAAATGTTTGTTTCACGGAGGTCGAAGATATGTAAATTTTATTTGGAAGTTTTTATTATGTTTTAAAATAAAATTTTTGTTAGATGAAGCTCGACTAGAATTAATCACTGAATAATAGAAACCAAAGAAATTTTCAATAGGATATTTAAATATAAAAGATTTAATGATATTATTAACAAATATGAGAAAAAACATATTTAATATCTCCCAATGTATAAATGATTTTATGTTAGTACCTAACTATAATATTATATAACAATAAACATTTTTGTATATTAATTAAAAAAATAATTTAAAAATTTTCATTTTTATATAAATAATATATTATAGTAGTTAAAAATTTTAATGTCGTAACATTTAAAAACCATCTTTAGTAAAGTAAATAAAATTCTCAATATATATTTATTCATTTTCTAAAAATATTAAATTTATAATCATTTTATAATACGAATATCAACACACACCAAATTGCTCAATTTATGTCATAAAAACATCATTCTGCAATATATTCTATATTATGTAATCATTTGTTAATTTACCTTAGTTTAATTGACCTAAGTCACACTTTTATAGTAGTTTAAAAACTTTATTTTACAAGACTAATCATGTATCAGTATGTTTGTTTCAACAATGCTATAGGTACTCATCAAAAGAAATTTAAAAAAATTTATATCGATTTACTAGATAAAACATATTTTAATTTTTCAGATCTCTATAGCAGGTACTAAAAATAAAATGGAAATGTTTTTTTTCTGTTAGCGATAAATGGGGAATCGAAATATAATAATGTTTTTTCGATAAACTTTATATTACGATTAAAAAAATTCCGAAATTTAATATGCTAATCGTATTCAAGTGTTTGAATAAAATCTTTTTTTTACTATTTTTACATACAAATTCGTTTTAGAACTTTACGTATTGAATTTTTAATTTGAAAACAACATAGTACCTGTATAGTGTATATAATGTAATTTCCTGATTATAATTCAGTTAAAATACTGCAGAGGAAAAAACCGGCCACTGTGTATCAAAAACATTTTGAAAATAATTCCTGGATTAATCGAAACACAATATAATAATATAGGTACCTATAAATACAGTTGCGTGTCGGTTTCATTTTATCGAACATGATATTGTTAAAATTCATCTACCATGATAATAATATACTCTATTGCTTGTGTGTCAGTAGTGTTATGACCAATCAAAGTTTTAGCTCGTGACTCGTTCAGGACTGTTTGGTGGAATTATAATATTATTATGATTGAGGTCGCTGGGGGATGGTTATTAATGAGGCCAGATCGTGTGATCGACGACAACAGAATTCTCGAAATACGTAAGTATTAATACGGATGTCCACCCGTACTCTAATCGAACGGAAATAATTTTTTTAAATGCAAAAAATAATTTCAAACATGCTTTTAAAACATTATTAGTAATATAGATGTTATTATAAGTAATACTATGGTTACATATTGTTGAGACGACATATTTTTGTCGATCGTTGTACTATATAATATAGGTATCGTTGTAATATCGTGTATAGTAAGAAAAAATTTAAATCACTTACCGATTGAATAGACTGCACCTTCCAGCCGGAAAATCTTGTTTCTCCCTTCGCTGACCACATCATCATCCACTTCGTCTGTTGGCATGTCCGAATCGTTTCCGTCCTTTTCTTTCACTTCCGGTCTTTCATCTCCGGGTTTTCCTTTTTTGTCCACCATCAGCTCAACGGTAGTCACGAACGGCCTGTCGGATGTACCACCGCTCTTATCTACGGCCGGTGGCTCATGTTCGTCAACCGCGCGATTTCTGACGGCCCCGGACCTCTTGTCCGATTCTCCTTCCTTGTCCATGTCCTCCGCGCGATCTTTGACGGTCGCGGATGATCGGACTTCTAAGTCCGTTAGGTTCTTTCAAATCGTATGTGAATAAATAATGTTATGTAATATGATTTTTCACGTGTGCTATACGTACGAGGACACAAGACAGGTGGTAAACGATATTTGACTTGGACGGTCAACGAATAGTCTCAGCAGTGGATCGAGTGGCGGTGGCAGCAGTAGAAACGGCACCGACGATGCTCGACTGTCTGGCGACCGATCCACGTGGTGAGTGGCAGCGGCAAAGGCGTCAGCGGCGACGGTGGCAGCGACAAAAAGCGGCGGACCGCGTCAACGCGCCAGCGTGAAAAGTGCGTTTTCCGGCCGAGTCGCGCGCGCGGTTCGCCACCGCCGTTGACGTGTAGGCCAACATTCGTTTACGATGCGCTGTAACCGAAATATACGGTGGATATGTTATTATAATATTGAAATATATACACCTCACATACTATTAGGTTGTGCGTATGTGTGCGTGTGGGGTGCATGCGTGCGTGTTACACCCATTAATAAATAATTATTTTTGTAATTATTCTTAACGATTTTTTGTTTGATTTGTCCATTTATTTTACCTATATCGGTAGTACTATTTGAACGTCCAAGCCCACACTCACCATTGCGCATATTTTATTCCTCTACTCATGTTCTTAAGCCATTTTTACGACTATATGTGTGTTTTGAAATGTAAAATTTAAAACTATAAATTTTGTCACCAGGCGGTCAAACGTGAATCGAAGATTTTCATTTTTATCTAAGTTTTTTAAAATTAAATAACATATTCCAATCGTCCACAAATTCGTATATCTACTATATGATACGTAAGTACAACGTAGTATCCACTTAGTTCTCAATTCACTATAGTACTATACCAAGGTAGCAGGAATTCGATACAAATTAATAACGTTTATTTAAAAATATTATACTGGATTGGAAAAAAGTCAATTTTTGAACATTAAATAAACTAAACATTTTACAAATTATTATTTTAATACAGTTGTGAATGTACAATGTATTTGAATGTAATATTTGAATATTATTTTTTTAATATTTCAATGTATTTCAAACAAATAACGTTTACCAAAATAACGATTTTAATTTTAATTTTTCTATAAATTAAATCAACATATATGCCATACTGTATGTTATTAATATAACTTAAATATTTAGCACGAGCAATTTAAATTATTATCATAATAAAAAAAATGTTTAATAAAATATCACAACATACACATACTTTGCACATTTATGGGATCTATTGTATATGAATTATATTTTAAATAATATTTTTAATAATACTTATGACAATCATATTTTTAGATATATGTAAATTGAAAATATTATTTTAATAATTTAATTTGAATTGCTTACGTGGCTGTGAGCGCTGTTCATTTCTTATTAAAATTTATCATGGTAATGATATAACATCACTGAATCTGAAATTCGCTCGCATAGTCGGTGTATGAGCAAGTACGACTCGGGTCAACGAGATCCCGTACATATTTTGATAACAAAAATACAACATGGTTCTTTCAATAAACTTCTTTAGGTTCGGTAGCGTACGTTGTATGTATATAATATGAGTTCAGCAAAACGCGTTACAGATGTTATGATAAAATAATATATAATACAGTGTGTTCAATGTTAAAGGTAACAGGAAATATTTCAATCATGTAATCTTGAATTTGATTCGGGGATTTTATACTGCAAATAGGACATATAAATACATCTGTTTTTGATAAATTCAAATTTTTAATTATTTTTACCAGCGCATACTAAGATAAAAATATCTTAAATAGGAATCACCATTTTTAAGACCGGATTTCGATTGCTTTATTTTTCTGAACAACTTTTATCTTTACAGTTCGTTGATATCTTCAAAATTGCCATTTTTATGACGGCCGAAAGTTTTAAATCAGTTAATTCGTAAATATCGCATTTTTCAACGAATAAATTATAATGATATTTTTTTATAAATCCGATATAACAATAAATACACATTGTAGTTTTAATAAAAATAAATTGTTATAATAATACCTATAAATGTGTAATTAAGATAGAGCGTTAAAAACCAATCCTCTTATTCTTCGTTAAAAGGATCTGAGTGTTTTAAACTTACATCTCACTTTAATTATCTTCCTAATGTTTTAAATAAAACTATGGAGTCTTAAGACTAGAACAACAAGTTTAGAAGTTAAAAATTAGAAACCATCCAACATAGTACTGAGTGACACTCCGAGCCACTAGTTTTTACAACTCAGACCTTAAGGTATATTAGCTGACTTTTTATAGATTAAATGAGAGGGTGCTTACTATTCTATAATATGAAAAATCATACAAAAGAATTAGATTTTATTTTAAATATAAGGTACTATAATTAGGTTAATAAAACTACACGAGTTGTAAAATAAAAAATAATTAATAATAATAATAGTAATATTATATAATATAATAAAGTTACTCATATTAAACAATCAAAATCATATTATTAAATTAATTATAATAAGATAATTGTTTTGTTTTTTAATGTTTCGTGCTCAAAATTGAATTTGTATTTAAAATTAATTTTAAAAATATGTGTAAAAATACATGCAAATTTATGTCTATTTATTTATCATATCTGTATTTCAAATAATAAAAATATTATAATAAGAAGAAAATAATTATTATCAATTTATAATGTAATGATATTTCTACACCTCAACATCAGTTATTCACATTCCACATTTTAAGGAATTTAAAAAATATATTGAATACAAATATTTTTTCTATGCTAATAATTTTGGTAATACAATTTTATAAATTATACTCATAATATTCATTAAAAACCATTTTTTGTACACCTTGTATATACGTGCGTTTGAGTGTTAATGTTTAAAATAACAATAAATAATTTAAATAAAGACAATGAAAAAGTTTTATTACCATTTCTGTGTAATACTTCACACAATTCTAACCATTTATTTTGATTTTACTGCAAAAAAAGCTTTAAGTTTACTAAAAATATTTCAATTCGAGAGTATAATCTGTGTTAGTAAAGTAAAAAAATATGCACAATACTTTTTTATTTAAATCATATTCAAAAAAAGCTTTCATAAAAAAAAGTTGATAGGTATATCCATATTTTTGGATTCAGAGTGGAGAGTGAGAGAAGTAATCGATTTTACATTGATGTGAGCTTTTATGACTTTTTAATGAATACGCCATACTCCATATCAATTTGATCATAAGCTCAACCATTTAAAGCTATCTAGTAATAATTCAACAATAAAAACTAATATATTTCTATACATATTTATTGAGGTTCATAATTAATTAATTATTAATAAGTAAGAAAAAGAAACTATTAATTCTCAAGCAATTTTTTTAAGCTGTAATCTTTTCTTTGAATCAATATTTTAATAAAGCGACTCAATACTACACTATAATCTCATATTTAAAATTATTATACGGTAAATAGGTAATAGTTTTTTTTTCCTATGGTCTGATTTAAAACTGTATCTTGTAGTGTTTGATTTAAATACTTTTATGATAAAAGATAAATACAATTGAAATTGAATCAAGAATAAATTGATTAAGTTATAATAACTCAATAGGTACGTCATAAAATAAGCTTGATTTGGAGTATTTTAGATTCATAATTAAATAAATAAATTATTGCACAATTCAAAAATAGCTGTCCTAAACATTAACTAATTATTGATTGTGTGTAGTGTACCTATACTATATTATTATTTATTATTAATTATTATAGATTAGATATGACTCATTAGTAAGACATGGGGTCACCACAAAATATTATTCTTGATGGGAAATTCTTATTAAAATAATAAATGTAACAATCTCAAAAATAAAAGGATCATAGAAAAAAAAAACAATTGTATAGTCTCTTTTATTTGATTTATTTATAGATTATAATTTAAAGACTAAAACTAAACCAATTTAATTATAAAATATTGTTGAAAAAGTATTGAAAACCTTTATTTTAATTTATATTTAATTGTCACCAGTGGGTGGCTTCTCCTTCATATTTTTCTGGCTGTAATCTTAATTTGTTAACACTTAAGCTTATTATGCATAACTTGTATAGATTGTTTAACTCAAATAAAAAAAAAAAATAAAAATAAAAAAAAAAAAAAAAATATATTTAATTTATACTTATATATTTAAGTTCATAAAAAAAATCATTAACAGACGAATAGTCCCAGATCAACTAACGACATAGTAATTCTAATTATTAGGATATACAGAAAACGACCACAAATAAATAAATTAAGTGCAGTTTTAGAATAAACCTTAATCTCGATGAGGAATAACCCATAGTATCTAATAATAATACTAGACATTTAGCAAATAAAACAGCACTAAAAGTGAGCCTTCACTCCTTTGACAAGTGGATGAGTTTTAATATCTTGGAATAAACATAAACAAATAAAAATTATACTTATATGAAATCCAATTGAGAATAAAAATGTGATTAAAGCATATTTTTTATGAATAAGACGTTCAAGATTAGACTATTACTTAAAAGTACGAAAGAGAAACTGTACTTTTCTTTTCTTTGTCCGTCAGATAGCAACAAGTAACTTTCGCATGTCTCACCATATCGCCCAAAACTCAGAAACGAAGAAGAATTACTCACATTCAAAAACAAAAACATGGATTTTTGTCTTCGAAATGGTGAATATGAGAGAAGAAAAAATATAGATCTGGAAATATTATTTAACGAGCAAATTTTATATTAGATTATTCTTGAAGTCAAAACGCTTGGAATCGACTGGTTACGTTTGGTGAGTTAAATGTCTTGATAAAAACCCCGATAAAAAAATGACTAAGAAGAAGACTTCAGCAATGATGATTAGACAGGATGAAAGATATTTTACTTACAAAATACTTGAGACGATTGAATGACACAGTAAACCAGAATGGAGAAACTAGATGAAAGCACGCAAAATTCTTTAATAGCCTGTATACATATATCATAAGAAAAAATTATTATTAATATTATTTAATCATGCCAATATTTATTAACACATTGATAGACGATGAGGATAATCAATAATCATACAAAACTTGCCTAGATAAATTATATCTAATATCTGATCATATCTAATTATAGGAAAAATAATAGGTATTATATTTGTCTTATTTTGTCAGTATCCAACGTCTCATATTATGCTGTATGGGGACAATACAACTTGCTATTTCGTGTAGTACCATTGAAAAAAAACCTGCTATAATACGTAGTGTTACTAGTTGGTCAATTTTTATAGTACTGCTATAAGAGTAGTATTATTCAAAACTTCAAAAGCGTCCTCTAACATCACCAAACAAAAATACTGTTATAGGTATAGGTATATACTGTTATAGCAGTACTTTTTCGTGATTGTCCACCAATGTGTTATTACTGTTATTGTATTATAATAATATAATAATACAGTAATAATATGACATAGTTACACTTTTGTTGTTATTGCAATACATTTTCTTTACTAATACCTTCACATTATTACTTGTTGTTTTATATACATGATGTATTTACGTGCAAGTATAAACAATATTACACTGACATATTATAATATTATGATAATATTGGCGCATAGTATTTACCCGATGAATAATCTAACGTTAATTTAATAATTTAAATGACAAACTAACAAAATATGTAAAATGTAATGATAAAAAATGTAAGCAAATTGTTTATCAGTTGAATGTATGGATTATAAAAAATAGTTCACTTTAGACTTTTATAGAATGCCTACTGTATTTTTATGGTAATAATATATATTTACAAAGAAAAAAGAAGTATTTTATATCTGTTAATTATGAATAAATTATTATTTTTCATGATTGATATTTTATTCCTGTTCTGAATTAGTGATTAAAATGTATTATTTTCATTTATAAAATAAAATGAAAACCATTTCACTATATAGATAATTCTATAATAGGTATATAGTATTTTAAATCTATTTTCACAATTATATTTTATTAACTTCAAATTAAGTTATAAAATATGTACTATGTAGAAAATAAAAATATTTGGTATGAGAAATGGGATTAAAAAATGAAGTTACTAGGCTTATATAAGTTAAAAGGTAAATATTATATACTTTTATTATTTAAGGTGTTAATATTTTATTTCGATATTACCTATGATCATTATGAACCTCTTAAATTCAGGAACAATATAATATGTTTGATTAAACCTTGAATCCAGCATGATATCTATTAAACGTCAAGGTGTTTATAATTATCTAGATGGTGCAATGTTATCAATAAGATGTGCCAGTGTGTTGTTCAAATATTTTGTTTACTAAGGTTCATAATATAGATAAACTAAGGATATGGCCCTAAATCTCAATGAATGCAGAAATTCTAAACCTAATCGTCCTAATCCTTACAAGTTAGTTGTATTAACTCTTGGAAAAACAGAGGCAATAGACACAGGTGAACTAAACTATTTTAGAGTATAAAATTCAGTCTCTCGATTGATTGACATTTAGTCAAGGGTTTTATATGGAATATTTAAAAATAAAAGGAACATATAGGAAAAATAATCTCTAGTTACGCTGCTTAATATTATAACTTATAACCTAATTGGAAAAAATCATTTGGTACTAAATTACAGATCCATATCAGAGTAAAGTTGGAACAGGGGAAGAGTAAGAGAAGCTGAGAGTTGATGATAGATAGTAGATACTATAATCATGACTAAATAAATAGGTAGGTATGATTATAAAAATACTAATAAGCGAAGCAAGGGTAGTATGCTTATCACAAAATTGTGATTATATCTATTTATATTTAGTCATGGGACAGACTAGGTATGAGGAAATAATTTATCCATTTTGATAATTACTACCAGATATTTTTTAATCTATTATACTTTAAAAGTGTCAACATTTTATTACATATTTTTATAAGTTTTTTTTTTTTATACAATTATTACAGTTAATAATTTAATTATGAAATATGGTATGTATAATCTGAAGATATGTGATGCGTATGTTAAAAAATTGAGGAGTGGGATTTTTTTTATTAGGCATGTTAGAGCAGCTAGGAAGGAGTTTGAGATTAATTTGAAATCGTTAAAGAAATAGGTGATGATTTTCAGATATAGTAGAATGGCACCTGTATCATTGTTACTACTTATTCTTTTTTTTTTTCTTACACTTCATTGTCCACGTCTATTTCTTGCAACTCACCAAACTACTCTGCTTTTTGTATTCTGTCAACTGTCTCCCACTCACCCCTCACCCACATTTTCTAGTTGTTGCAGTCACAATAGATGTACCTATCCCGGCGGTCATCGTGATAACGCAAACGATTCCGTCCATAGAACAATGATTCGTCGTCGGTCAATTTATCTTCATTTTGGTTGTGGTTACGCTACCAAATACATATATGCCTCATGAGGTAGTCAATCTCAGTACCTAAATTTCAAAATAATTAGGGGTGAAGAGATGAAGGAAAAGAAGCATTTTGAACAAAAGACCGGTTTTTGAAAAAAATTATTTTTCTATAATTCAAAAATAAATAACTATATTGACATCATTTTAACCAAAAATTAATTATATCAACATTATTACTAAAGCTATAAGCCCTGAAAAATATAATTTTCTTATTTACAGCTCTTTAAAAATTATTTTTAATATACATTTTATTCATGAGGAAGACATATTGATAATTAAATCAAGGTTCCTAGAAGAATTTTCATACGATATTAAAAATATCAAAAATTAAAAATGAATTTATTAGTAGTTATTTTATAAGTGTGTTAAGTTCAAATTTTACAAAAATTCACCAAATCGTGAAAATTTAAAAACCATTAAAAATGTTTAAATGTATAAAATATTAAAACATTAACACCCAAGTCTTAAAATTATAATGAAGTAAACAAGTTTTCTCAGTAGTTTTTCTTAACTGGAAATTAAAAAAATTAATATAATTTACCCTATTTTTTTAAGAACAATTAAATTTTAAATTTTCATGACATGGCTTTATTAACGATATAATTTATCTTCTAACTATTTTTGTTGATTTACTATATTTCAAAATAAAATCATAAAAACTTAAAATATTCGATTATAATTTATAACGGAGTTTGGGAACACATTATAAATAGGTAACTCAGTGAGAATTTTCGGTCTTTGGATTATATTTTATAACCGTCGCTCAAGAACTTCTGGAAATATAGATCAAATATCAAGTTTTAGTATATGTGTTGTTATTACACAGTTATTATGAAATGCGAATAACGAAAAACTTATTAATAGTATGGTCATCATTAACACCTAATAATTTATATTATATGAACCAATATAATTATTATTATTGAATAATATTTGAGGTTTTTTTCAGGAGGAGGGCAAAATTTTGTTCAACTTAATGTATCACTAATAAAAAAAAACTAGGCATTTAAAGGAAATATAAATATTCTTAGAAATTTTGACGGACATACTCCGTTCAGAATCTTTTTTTGTGACTAATATGCATTGGCCAATCAGTTATCATTGAATTCAATTTTAACACATCCATTACAGTTACTTCTTTAGATATTGTATCTATAGCAAACCATTATCCACTTTCGCTCTGCTTAGAAGCTAAACTTCATAAATAAACAAACAATACTCCTTTAACATAAATCCTAGGCTATTAGAATAATCCGACAATTCAGCCTGATCACCCGTATGCGAAATTTTAAAACATGTCACGGCGCATTTACCATCCGACTATCTTATCACATACAAGATATATGATAACAAGTTGACATCGATAACAAATTTGAATTTTGTTAATTACAGTGCTAATCAGTGGTTAAACTGAGGGGGGACGAAGGAGGACTGAGTACCCCTTCTTATTTACGGTTAGATTATGCGTCCCCTTTAATTTAAGTCTCCAAAGTCTGGGGGGACGCTAAAAATATAAATTTATTGTGAATTTAATAATATGTTGCATGTTAATTTTAATAATTTATTAAATTAGGTATTTATGCAGCCACACACATTGATTAGATTTCGAATTTAAACGTATTTTATTTCGCTCGAATAATCTCCACGTTCTGAAGATGGTTAAGTTTAGTGCGATAAGCGATTTTTAAATAATAAATTATTGTGTAGTAGTGTCACAGAATAGATTAAATAGTGTAGTGTGTTATCCATAATAGTGTATTTTAGTATTTTCCTATTGTGAATCACATTACATAGTTTTAGTATTGGTTATGTATATTTGGAACTATACTTAAAGCTTATAATTGTTATTAATTTATTGTTGATTGAGCTATTGCCTATACCTAATTATATTAAACAAATAATTTATTCCACATACACTCTTACGTCTTGCACTCTTTTGATATATGCTATAATTGAATGTTGTTAGAAAACATAATGTTGAAGGTGAGATATGAGAATGTTGTGCAGTCTCTACATCAATATGCATATGAGTAAAATGCACACTTAAATACAGCCATACAGGGCACTATAAATATTAAAAAACAAAAACGTACTAATGTTAGTGACAAACCACCGAAATTTTGACATGTAAAATTTGTGCTAACTATTTGTAATAACTGTTATAAATAAATATTATACATATTAATTATGTTACGACAGGTACCTTAGAATTTAAACCTTCCATTCTTAATTGAAATTAATAGGTTAATGATAAGTATTGTAATAACTAATAATTGTAAAGGGAAAATAAAATTATTAATTAACAATAATTAGCACTGTAATTAACAAAATTCAAATTTGTTATCAATGTCGACTTGTTATCATATATCTTGTATGTGATAAGATAGTCGGATGGTAAATGCGCCGTGACATGTTTTAAAATTTCGCCACCCGTATAGAATATTTAATACATAGAATTATATTGATAACAATATTTACACCAATAGAAATATAATTTAATATATTATTATAAACATACAGAACAATGTCATGATACTGTTACTCATATGCTAACATTTCAATATACTATATAAAATACTACCTATTAAAGTCATCTGCTAGATTATACACTAATGAACAATTAATTTTTTAGGGGCAAACTCCCAAGTAAGAAAAATATTGCCATTATGAGATTTAATGATTAATTATGACCCGGCTAGCTCAGTCGAGATAGAGCACGAGACTCTTAATCTCGGGGTCGTAGGTTAGATTAGCCCCACGTTGGGTGCCACTTCGTAATGATTAATAATGGGGGGTTATAATAATATTATTTTATATTACCTCTCCAATCCTTGAATTTACTTCCCAGTTGAAACCGTAGTTAGCGTCTGATGTGTAAGGTGAGGTAACCGATTTGTATTTTAAAATAATAAAACTTTTTTCTTTGGTCTATTAATATTACTTTTATTTAATTTATTTCTAATGCACATTAGCACATACTTTTAATTAATTAATTTTTTTTTTTTTTTTAATACACATACATCTATTTTTAACTAAAATAATATTACGTCTTTCTGTATAGAAGCGATCTGCGTAGTCTTTTATACTCACTTATGATCGTCTATACCAAAACTGTACGTCTGGTCCAGTGACTAAAAAAGGAGCTCCTTATATCTAATGCTGTATGTGTGTGTGCGTTTGTATGTGTGTATGTATGTGTTATATCTTACCCTTAATTGTTAACAATTATTATAATCATTTTATTATACATATTAAATTTAAAAATATATGATGGATTAAGCGCACATCATTATAGAGACATAAATGTGTTAGAGTTAGAGCAAACTTAATACCATGACCAGAAATATTGATAGATATTTTTAGAATTATCAAATGTCATGTAGTTGTAAGTTGATTTAAGTAGTTCGGTCAGGGAATTTAAAAAATATCAGCAGTTGTGTTATCATAAATTAATAAGTTACTTTTATTTTATAGAAACTTTCATAAAACAAAATATTTAAACGAACAATAAATATTATAGCTATTTATTTATAATCCAAAGATATATCATTCTTTCAGTTAATATTATTAGCACAAACTTGTATATAGATATAATTATATTTTAATATTTTACAATACACAATAGCGTTTTCAGAATAATATTTAGATTAATTTTAATAAAAAATTGTATTATTAATAATTAAAATTTATATGTTTTTATTTTTAAAAAATAATTTTTTTTAAGTTTTTATAAGTTGTAATTAGTAGGTATATATTATGTTAGCGCAGCAAAAATTGTTCAATACCTAAGTGGTGGGTATTGAATACTTTTGTTTTGCCCCCCCCCCCCCCATAATTCGAATTAGTTTCCGCCTCTGATTAGCTGTTTAAAGGAGGAAACGATTGGTTTGGGACATGTAATCTATGTGTGGCAAAGATTTGTTGCTAAAAACCCAGATCACCCATCCAGCTGCTAACAACACCAGCAGATACGTACACTTTGAGTATTTCCACAATGAGTGTACGAGCGTGCCACACTGCGCCACTTATTTATTTATTAGGTAGTGGAGTATTTAGGATTTTGTCAAGGGGAGGGGGGATATACCTTATACGTTAGCAAACATTTAATTTCCCTAAAGGGAGGGGGTAGTTCACTTCCCATTGACATGACAATATTATAAATAAGTAACAAAAAAAGAGACAAAGGCGGGATATATTTCCCATATTCCCCAGTAAATACTTCACTATTATTTATATATATATGTATAATTATTCAACAATCTTATTTATTTTTTTACTTTAACCCGATTACCAAAGGGTATTTCAGATTATATTTTAACCATTATCTATCTATAGGTTAGGTTAGGTTAGGTATTCTGTGCAGAGGAATGGTTACACCTTTCACGACACAACAAGAAGCTGAGGACAAGGGTCATAGCAGTAGCGGTCCACCAAAAAGAGCTATTCGTCTGCATGGTCGAAGAAATCATTTGCCGGAAGGAAGTTTTGGAGAGAGAGAGGCAGAAAGAAGAGCAATCATTAATTAATTAGTTAAGCTAACTTCTGTGAGCTGAATGGCCACGATCGGGGTGGTTAGAAGCCCCCCATTTTTCTGTGCATATTTATATTTTGTCTCCATGTGAACAAATTGTATTTGTTGTATTGTGTTTGTTTTTTTTTTTGTTAATAAACGATGCTGCTAGGGAGGCCGTAATGGGGAAACCTACTTCCCTCCCTGGTTAGCGGTTCAACCTGAAAAAAAAAAGGAATGGTTACACCACCTTAAACACTTGTCTATTCTTTTCAAACTACATTCTTGATTTCTATGATTAAAAAAAAGAAACAACAATGCATTTATAACTATGCCAATGAAATTTGCGAAAAGTCTCAAGTCTTGTTTAACTACCTCGGCGAATTTATATACACATAATATTAAAATGTCATACGAACATATTAGAATATTAATTTAAAATCATTTGTTCAAACGCTTATAAATTTACCTAAACGCAAGCCGTGATTATTATATAATATAATATGACATTGGTATGATTATGCGAGTAATGACTTCGCGTCAGAAAACGCAAGACCGTCAATGTGTTTTATATTTTTTTTTGAACCTCAAAACACATAATCTGATGATTTATCGCCGTTTACCGGGTGCGGATGAACATAATAATACACGTACACATGCACAAGTAAACCTACATGCCTCGTTTGTTATTTTCGATGGTGTGAACATAATACAACTAACTAGGTATATTTTACCTAGGGAGACTTTATTATCATAAAATATTGTATACACCGTGGTGTGTGAGGTTCGAGTTATCAGGTAAGCGTTTTTCTTTTTTTTTTGATTAAGGGAAAAAATATGTCTTTACTTTGTCTATAAGTACAACAAGTTTATGCAAAAAAAAGAATTAAGCGAAGAATGTAAAATTCGCAAAATATTTTGCGGAATAGTCGAATTGCACTTATTACCTAAAAAGAAATGGTCGAATTGCACTCAAGTTCAAAAAAAGTAATGATCGAACGGGCAGTGCCGGTTTCCACCAAAAATGTATCTTTCCCTTTTCCGCCAAACCATAAATTGGTCAATTCTCTTTTGCGCCAAAAGTATACCTTTACTTTTTCCGCCAATTCACTTTTCCACCAAATTTAAAAAATTACAAATAATATTAATGTTTCATATTTGTGTTGAATGTTATAATAATTATCTTTCAAATTTAAAAAATAAAATAAAAAATTGACCGAAGTAAACCGTAATATTAGATGTAGTTGAAACAATTTAATTCAAATGATATTTATA
This sequence comes from Diuraphis noxia, assembly GCF_037042655.1. Lineage (NCBI taxonomy): Eukaryota > Metazoa > Arthropoda > Insecta > Hemiptera > Aphididae > Diuraphis > Diuraphis noxia. Next base: position 58,799,056 of record NW_028301711.1, read on the forward strand.
CAATTTTATTTTAAAATATTACAATTATCATATTCAATAGAAATATGAAACATAATTTATTTTTTTATTTTTTTCATTTGGTGGAAAAGTGAATTGGCGAAAATGGTAAAGGTACACTTTTGGCGGAAAAGAGCATCGACAAATTTATGGTTTGGCGCAAAAATGAATCGGCGGAAAAGGTAAAGGTATACTTTTAGCGGAAACGGGTAACTCCCGATCGAACTGTACTCGGGTAAAAATCAGGTAGTAGTCGAACTGCACTTGTTCAAAAAAAGAAGTGCATAATAGTACATAACAATACCGTTTAACATTATCGTGTTTTAAAAATAGCTGAATGTGTTTCCACTTGTTATGAGACGAACATGTATAGTGGGAACTAGAAAACGTTAAACTATTGTGATCCTTAAGTTTACGAACGCTATAGTGTACCTATTTAATGGCTTTATATGTTAGTTCATAAATGCCATTTAGGTAACGTAAATGATTATTGTCGCCAAAAATCGACGAAGGAAACTAATCAGATGATAAATAGATATCAATAAAAGTTGAGATTAATATTTATTTTGTATACCACGTACTATGTAGAGCGTAGACCTGTTTAAACTACAACTTCAGACTTAGTTACACACTTTTACGTCGCCGTGTAAATATGATATATGAACGATTTAAAAATTATTAAAAGTGAACGAGGCCGTGACTTAATTGTGCATCAAAAGTACACATTTTACAAAGAAAAAGATGTAAGTGATGGTGTTAAAGGCGTTCTACCCATCGTGGTAGTCTTTCAAAACTGTATCTCAATGAAAGTTCTACTGTTATTTTTCGATGTCAGTTAACACATGACCACGAAGAACCACTTAATTCGCCTCAAAAATTATTTCAAATTCAGCAAAGATAAAAGCAGCTGATCAATCTATTTAGAGACCATTGAAAATTATTAGGGAAAAAATTGTCAACGTTCCTGTAGAATTAACACAATCATTAAATAGTAACGACATAAATCGAATACGAAATAATATATATCATGAACAGGGCTGTGAATTTATAGGAAAGTGAATTTTTTTTTTGGTGATTGTAAAACATAGCTTTGCAAGTACATAATTTGAATTATGTAATTACGAATCCATCTATGAAACTTTTATTTTGCATATTTTTGCATTTTTTGACATTTTAAATTTTTTAGGTAATTTTTTCGCATTTTTAGGTCATATTTTGCTTTTTTAGTTCATTTTCTAGTATTTTTAACCAAATTCCGTCAATTGACTTGTTTGAAAACATTTATTTTTATTTTACACAGGCTGTATATATTATGTCAAAGTTATATTTTATTAAATAATATTTTAGTTAGTATTAGTTTGTTTTATTATTTTAACAAAATAATTACAAAAAAATTTTTTTATGTTTCAGGTGAATAGCGTTAACTTAATTCAGATTCAATCAACTTTTTTTATTAAATTAACACTTTTTTGTACTAATATTTAATATCCTGTACTTACCTAATATTAATATAAATACAAAAATTAAATTATAAACCATTTTAAATGAATTTTATACTATAATTTTTGGCATTTTATATTCCCTTTTAGATTCTGAGCGGAGCGATGAATGTATTGATATTACCATAATGTATGTTTTTTTTTTGTGTCTGTCATCACGTTTTGGGGCAGTAAAAATGCTTCGATTTTTGACTTCAGTACCTCTTTGATCAGAAAGTGAATCTAGTTGGTACTTTGGGGGTCAAAAGTAAAAAATATAAATATGTCTTAATATATTTCTAAATAATCGAAAAAACAAACTAAAAATTAAGGGAAAAACGGGAAATTTTACGCACAATCAGTTTTCGACAAAATAGATTTTGGTCTTTGATGTAACTTTAAAATAAATGATACATAGATACATGACATTTTCACCGAATGTTTATATAAGTATATTCTATCCACCATGCAATTTTCAAAAAATTTCGACTTAAGTTAAACTATTCATAGGCATTTGAAATTTCCAATCATTATTAGTCTTTTTAAAATTAATATCGATAAAAATTTAATTGTTAGGCAGAAAAGCTTGAAAATTTAATACAAGGCTCTTAACATATTGTTACAATAGCAGTTGAAAAATAAAATAAATTCATAGTCACAATTTTTTTTTTAAGCATTCAAAGTTTGAGTTTTGACAACATATTATGTAAAAATCGCGAAAATTAACAAATTATTTTAAGCTAGAAATTCATAAAAAATTTTCTTTTTAAATCTAAGATTTGAAAATTTAATGCAAGATTCCTTACAAGTTTTTCAATCTTTACCACAAATAAAAAGTCCACCGGAAATTCAAATTAAATTTTTATGAGCATTTGAAATTTAAATTTTTACAACATTGGATTTTCACTTTTAACGATTTCCTTATTTTGGTGTAACTCTAAAACAAATGACCGCAGATACTTGAAATGTTGACTGAATGTTTATATAGGCATTTTATATATTTTATAAAATTTTCAAAATATTTAGATTTGTTTTCAGCTGTTTACTGACATTTTAATTTTTCAACTTTTTTAGTTTTTTTTTCTATAAATATCGATAAAAATTATTTGTTCGGTAGAAAAGCTTGAAAATTTAATACAAGGCTCCCAACATATTTTTACAATAGCAGTTAAAAAATAAAAGAAATAAATAGTCACAATTTGTTTTTATAAGCATTCAAAGTTTGAATTTTGACAACATATTATGTAAAAATTGCGAAAATTCACAAATTATTTTATGCTAGAAATTCATAAAAAAATTTCCTTTTATATCTAAGATTTCAAAATTTAATACAAGGCTCATAATATATTTTTACAATAGTAATTGAAAAATAAAAGAAATACATAGTCACAATTTTTTTTTTTAAGCATTTAAATTTCAAATTTTGACTAAACACGTAAAAATTACGGCAATGTTCAAATTATCTTAGATAGAAATTCATAACAGTTTTTCTTTTTAATTATAAGATTTGAAAATTTAATAAAAGGCTCCTAACATATTTTTTCAATAGCAGTTAAAAAATAAAAGAAATAAATAGTCACAATTTGTTTTTATAAGCATTCAAAGTTTGAATTTTGACAACATATTATGTAAAAATTGCGAAAATTCACAAATTATTTTATGCTAGAAATTCATAAAAAAATTTCCTTTTATATCTAAGATTTCAAAATTTAATACAAGGCTCATAATATATTTTTACAATAGTAATTGAAAAATAAAAGAAATACATAGTCACAATTTTTTTTTTTAAGCATTTAAATTTCAAATTTTGACTAAACACGTAAAAATTACGGCAATGTTCAAATTATCTTAGATAGAAATTCATAACAGTTTTTCTTTTTAATTATAAGATTTGAAAATTTAATAAAAGGCTCCTAACATATTTTTACAATAGCAGTTAAAAAATAAAAGGAATACATAGTCACAATTTTTTTTTTAAGCATTCAAAGTTTGAGTTTTGACAACATATTATGTAAAAATCGCGAAAATTAACAAATTATTTTAAGCTAGAAATTCGTAAAAAATTTTCTTTTTGAATCTAAGATTTGAAAATTTAATATAAAATTCCTTAAAAGTTTTTCAATCTTTATCACAAATAAAAAGTCCACCGAAAATTCAAATTAAATTTTTATGAGCATTTGAAATTTAAATTTTTACAACATTGGAGTTTCACTGGATTTCACATTTAGTGATTTTCTTATTTTGTTGTAACTCTAAAAGTCTAAAACAAATAACCGCAGATACTTGATGTTTTCACTGAATGTTTATATAGGCATTTTCTGTATTAATTTTGATAAAAATTTTCAAAATATTTAGATTTGTTTTGAGCTGTTTACTGACATTTTTATTTTTCAACTTTTTTAGTTTTTTTTTTTCTATAAATATCGATAAAAATGTATTTGTTTGGTAGAAAAGCTTGAAAATTTAATATAAGGCCTCTAACACATTTTAACAATAGCAGTTGAAAAATAAAATAAATTCATACTCACAATTTTTTTTTACAAGGATTCAAAGTTTGAATTTTGACAACATACGTAAAAATCACGAAAATTCATAAATTATTTTATGCTAGAAATTCATAAAAAATTTTCATTTTAAATCTAAGATTTGAAAGTTTTTAATTATCTATAATATATCCTAAATATTTGATAATTTAATATAATATGTACCTATATAATATTATGTTAAGATAATATACAATGGGTATGTATAAAACAATCATTTTTAACCACGCCAATGATTAAAATCATTGTCAGGCCTAAGCCTGTAAGTGGGGAGGGTAATGAATGTTTTCTAAACGTTTAACTCCTTCAATGTTCAAATGCATGATATTTTTATTGGAATACCTTTTAAGAGCCCGTGTGCAGTTCGACTAAAATAAGTGCAATTTGACCCTACCCATATTTTGCGCTCAGATAAATCGGACACTGTTCGTCAAGTTATCGATACAGGTAAGTGTTGTGTAGTCTAAGATAACGATTTGAAATTGATGAAAATAATATAAAATGAGGCAAAAGGTGACCAATAAATTGTCCAATGTTTAATCAGATTGTCATAGATATAATGTTAATGTTTTATAAAAAAAAAAACATAATGTAAGTTGTAAGAATGCAAAGATACTGATTAGTACATCATATATGGGTATAGTGAACATTTAGATCAATAAATAAATAAACATTTTGTCTGGACAAATATATTTTACAATAAATAGAACAATATAATTTTATTACTATTATAATTCATACAATTTTAAAAACATTTATTTAATTTTAATTTTTTAAGTTAATTTATATCTCACCGTTTGGCTCCATCGTGGTACTTCAATAATGACTTACAAATATGTTCATAATAACTACCTATGTAGTTTTATTATAGGTACTCTGAAAATATAGAATAATTTTATAATATTTACTGTTACATAATGTATATGATTTGTTTTTGTTAAAAAGTAGTTCAATTAACCGTAAAGTAAAACAAATAGAAAAAATACATATGGGAAAATATTTAAATAATATATAAAGAATAGTCTTAAAAATATGAGCTCACAGACTCCTTTCAGAATCGTTTTGCTTATGCAATCGTGCATCATCGAATTAAATTTTAACACATCTATTACAGTGATTTACCTCACGAGGCTGTGCACCTAATTCAACACCTAATATACAGCAAAGTGGGTTCCTCGGTAGTTTTTATATTGTTTTTTTTTTTTTTTTTTGAAGATGACACAAAATCCAAACTAGTGGTTTGATGTTTGATTACATATTTATGATACTATTTGCATTTGTGTTTATATTGTTTATTTATAATTATATTCGTTCAAATTTAAATTTTATTTACAAATTTTGCGTATTTAATAAAATTATTATTTCTCACCTAATAAATAATATTTAATATAATTCATTCTGAAACTATGTGCTAAATGACAATCTTAATAGTTCTAGTATATTAATTTTAAAACAAATATGCATATTTAATGTTGTTATTTTTAGTTGAACTTATGTAGATCACGCGACAGATGAATTTCCAGTTTTTAATTTTCTCAATAATTGAAAGTTTTAATGGTTTCAATGGTTTCTTGCACTAGTATTAATTATAAATTAAATACTTAAATACAAAAAAAAAATGGTTATCTATATCTGTTTATACCTAATTGAATCTGAGCCACCATAGGTACATTGAAAATAAATTATCAATATACAAATAAAAAGTACCTTAGTATAATATTAAATAATTAAACATTAAAACATTTTAGATAATTAAGTTTTAGTCTTATGCTTTATGTGTTATATTATAATATACGCATTATATTATTAGCTGTTTACATCTTAAAGATTATTTTAATGACATTTAAAATTCGCGAAATTGTTGAATCATAAATTCAAACTAGCCATTTTGAAATCATTTAAAGTTTTAATACGTTCAAGTTTTAGTCAATACTCATAGGAATAATTACAAACAATGAAACCCTTTGCAACATAATATTAAATTATGACTGTATAATATTATCAAAGTGAAAATGCTATAAATAATAAACTTCTAAGCTTGTACTTAGGTATACCTTATTACGTAAACCTCAGGTCAGATGACGTTATAAGTAAATAGGGATGTTTCTAAATTTTGAGAAAGAAAAAATGTATGATGCTACTATAAGTTATTATTTTTATAAGATGCTATAATTATTATTAATATAATTGATAAATAATCAAAGTTTTACTACCCTGTGATATAAGTTTTCTTTGCAAAATATTTATTAATTATAAGATTATGGATTACATATATAATATTACAATAGTAATAAAATAGAAATAAGCACAGTAAGTATTAGGTATGTGATCAAGATTTTACTGGCAAGAGTAACCTAACCTAGATTAAGAAGCCATCTAACTATTAAGGGTGCTTAACTGAGTATTAATTGATATATTGTCGATACATTTTCATATTTTTGAAAACATGTCGGTGGTAATCTTATATATTTAAATAAATAATTAAAAAGTTTTTATTTTTTAGCTGAGGAAACTACTAGTTAACAACATAACCCTACGAGTTAACTTGATTCTTATAAAATTTATCACAAAAAGTTTAAAAATGTTTAGAATTCATTTTTTAAAACAATATTAAATTATAACTGACAAACCTGTATAAATATAGTTTTTTGTAAGAACTTTACTTTTTATGGCTTTAAATCATTAAATAACATGTTTTTTTAAGCGTTAAAACTTTTTGAAAAAATGAGTGTTTAACTTTCAACAAATCTATACACTATATAATATAAAAGTAATAAAAGCATACCAGAATAAGCTTGAAACTATAATACTTATCTTCTTTTTACTTAAATAATGATGATGTTTACTAATCTCTTACATAAACATCATACATTAACACTTATTAGATTATGTTAGTAAACCTGTAAGTCATTGATTGTCAAAAACACTATTAATTATATGCATTAATGAAGAAAATATAATTTTTGCATACAATTTTTATTTTAATAAACAGCAAAATAAGTATTGTTATGTGATTGATTATGAAAATTCCACTCAAATATTTTAATACCTAGTATGCAAATTAATTATATATAATATGAACAAATTATTTAAATCACCAACTATCATTAATTTCTTTCAAACGAATTTTGTTCTTGTGTATCATTCATGATATTGTATACAATATTTAATAAAAATCTGTCTAATACATCATAATTAATATATAAATCACACAAAAAGAGTTATAAATTTAAATTTTTTTGATCAATATAATGTGGGTGAATTATAAAAAAAACACAATTTTTGGGCAGTACAACTTTTATATAAAATTATTTTTACTTAAGTTTGAGTTATATAGCTTGTTTTTCAGTCAATATTTAAATATTCTAATAGTTACTTTTATTTAAATTTAATGTTTTTATATCTGCATAAAAATATTTAGAGGGTTTGAACTTAACATCACTAGTCATATTTGACAAACACACATATACAGTTGGCCAACTAAAATTTTCATACTGCTATTTAGCAAATATCGGTGGTGGATAAATATTTTTAATATGCATGTTTAGTGTTGAGTTATTATTTATAATACTAGTAGACTATATCGTATTACATTATAAGCCAGTGGTGGCCAAACTTTCTTTACCGTTAACCATACAAAAAAGTTGTCACGCCTGAAATTTAACGGGCTTTAACTTTAAATTTACAGATTTAACGACATTTGTACTGTACTTACTCATATTAGTTGCTTTATTTAATACTAAGTTAATAATTACTATAAATGAAAAAAATGTAAATTGGTTTACACTTTCAAAAATTACGATTAAGATACGATAATACTATTTATATTATTAAATGCTGTTATAATAACAAAAACATTATGGCATGGCGATATGGAATTAAGTATGAAGAATGTATACTATATTTTTAATTGTTTTTTGTAAATGGAAAATTGTGTAGATAAGTACTTAAATATAAGTTCCGTAATTTAGAATATTTTCGTAGACCATGAAATAAATTATGGTGGGCTGGAGTTGGCCAACGCCTATAGTTTGGCCACCCCTATTATAAACCATCATAGCTTCAGAACGATGAAGGAGTTAATAAAGGGATAACATAAAATGAAATATTTTTTTTTATAAAATGTCCTACTCCTTTCAGTAGGTAAATATGTAATTTCAAGAAAATTATTAATAGCACAACCCCATTCAACTCCCTCTCCCATTGTATTCATAGTATTAAAAACCACTATTATGCTACATGAATCAAAAATAATAACAAAATATTACAAGGTTGATTATTGCATTATTACAGAGGCTTTTAAAACAAATCAAAACTTGATCTGGTAAGTAGTAACTGTAATTTTCTATTCGTCAATTAATGATACTAAATAATTATGTATTTATAAATTTTAAATTCAACTTCTATTTTTTTTTTTTCAAAAATATTGCTTGTTACGTTATTGTACTCTTATTTGAAGTAGCTTTGATATTAATTTATGCATAATCATTTAAGAAACATACCAGTACCTAGCATAGCTACTGCTTACTTTTACTTGATATTATTTGCTCAATTTAATCAAACCGTTCTTATAGAATATTGGAAAAAATTAAACAATGGCAGTGATCTACCGAAAATAAAATTATTTACGAGTACAATGGGACAAGATCATAGGATTATATTTTATGATTGAAATGCTTTGAAAATAACACAAAATATATTCACGGCATGACAGTGGTGTGACTGAATAGCCTATCTACAACGCCGTGTTATCATATTAGTATGATTTTAATTGGTGGACAATTCAAAATAATAACAAATTACAGTAGGGTCTCGATAATCCGAACGAGGTTAGGGAAAGGGGTCGTTCGGATTAGCGATTTATCCGGATTACCTATGGCTTAAAAAAACCATAAATTTTATTGTAATTTAAGATATGAAATTTTATTTTTATTTGTATTAATCGTGTAAAAGCTCGTTATTTCAAAAGACAATGAATATATATATAAATATAATATAATTATTAAGAGTATAATTATGAACTTTAATATTTAAAATATCGATTTTTTTTTTTTTTTTTTGTTCATTGATTCCCATTATGGATTGGTATGCCTTGTATAATTGAAAAAATTGTATTACCGGAAAATATTATTTATAAATACATACATATGTGCATATTATGACGATAAGATAATTCTCAAGCCCGTTCGGATTACCGCGTCTTTCGGATTAGCCTGTGTTCGGATTATCGAGACCCAACTGTATTGCGATGTTAAGACGATTAAAATATAAGCATAATATTAATTTTTGAATACATATAATTAGAAGTTAATGAAAAAAATTAATTTAAAAGCTTTAAAAACAAAAACATTGTTTAGAATTAATCCTATAAGCTATATAAAAAGTCAACGATGTTTGAAGCTTTTGTCATATTACGTCAATATTTAAAACATTTATACAAACATTTTACTTTTTAAACGTGAGTACTTACGTGGCTACTAGCTAGGTAGGCCATACACTGTGTAAACGTCATTACTAACGAAACACCGATTATAAATTATTCATAAATTATTCACAACATTTTTGATTTCCGGTGTACTTCAAAACTTGCAAAATTACAATAAATAAACCCTGTACAGTTAACAGAACAATTATAATTAGCATAACTTAATCAATCATTGTAGTATTTGATTATATTATTATAATCGATGCAGATGCATAAGTACACTACATGAGGTTTTGAGCTGAACCTGATGATGGTTAATAACCATTGATTACCAATGGATTTATGCCCCATTGATTACCCAACAACAATGTGTAGTTATGAAAACCGAAATTTTAATCGTATCAAATATTAGTTCACACTAAAATATATTCTATAATACACATAATACGCTGTTATAAAAATTTAATTTAATGCTTTAAAAAGAACTATTTTTATCTGAGAGTGGGCTACGCTTTTTTTTATATAATTTTAATGAATTTAACTTTTGTAAATTATTTAACATAGACATTTCATCTATTGTTTTTAAATAAGATACAACTAACTCTAACACCTCAAGTTGTCCAACGTTAAGGTAATACATGAGTACATGATATAAACAATGAAACCTCTAAATATCAGAACTTTTATTCAGAGTTCAGTTTATGAAAATGTTATAGTTGGCCCCCAATAAAACTTCCACTGTTAAGAGGTTTCATTGTATACCTACATTTTTTCACTTACAACTTGTATTTAATTTGTAAAACATATAATAATATAATAAAATAGTAGATATAAATATTAAATACACGTTTTCTATGTTGGATATGCAAGTATGCCTAAAATGTAATTTATTATAAATTAACACAACATGTGAACTTAATATAAATGACACTTTAAATTATGTAAAATTTAAAATGGCCATAATATTATAATTGAAAAATAATCCAGTTAACTATGGTCTATCGATTTTAATATCTTCAGAGCAGTGGTGTAGACAGAATTTTCCTTTGGAGGGGGCTGATCAATTTTTACACAATGGTAGTTTACCTATAAGTTCTTCCATAATTTTAACAAATTTAGAAAAAAAATAAAAATAGCAATAAATTTTCTTTTTATATTTTAAAAATTGTTACGGAATATTATCAGACGACAGAAACGGTCCTTTTCAGGACCACCAACCAACCACAGACTACCATTTAAGTAACAGCTATAACAACACCGTTATACACACAACGACGTTTATACTCGAACAGACGAACAAGTTCGCTGAGTGAAAACAGCACCGTTGAGATCAGGTGACCTTAACAATGAGGTTATGTCGACTCGTCATTCTATATAGTCTGAATCCAATAAAAGCTACGGAAATCTGATCAATGTGTATAAATACTGGTACAACAACCGAGGACATTCATTCCAATTCCAAATCTCAACTCATCAACAATTGAACAATCAATTACGAAGAACTGGAATCATTTGGAAACTCAAGTTAACGACGATCATCAGCCACAACGTACAACGCACAAGCCGTTATCCGCCGACTGCTGATCACCCAGTGAACCCGTTGCCGGACACCAATACTACGACTCACGCCGCACTGATGAAACACGACTGTTGTCTACTGGAGACCGCAGAAGAAACACCAAACGGCCGGCCCTGTCAACAATAGTATCGCCGAGCATCATCAGTGGGCGTACGGATTGCCTACCAGTCGAGCAGCCGGCGTTACGCTTATTCTCACCGCTCAGTGTTAATCGGTTGTCGAATACGCCGTAACGCACGATACGAGCCGAGTTATCCCGGAGGACAACCCGGACACAATCAACCAGGCGGGAACGCCGGGAACGACGATCGACCAGTACAACAGTCCGAAGCCCCGAACCCGTCAGATAGATTCCGCGTGGCAACCATTGTCGCGACCGACTCAATCGAGCAACACATTAAACGGCTCTTTTCAGAGTCACCACTACCTTATAAGACACTTAATTAAGTTGATCTTTTCCGTACCTGCTTCGCCACCGGAGTACCGCTTATATAAGCTTGTACCGGTGACGGGCGGTTCCCCACCGTCTTATCAAAACTTAATATACCCGACATTGTAAAAAGAGTCCGGACTGTGCCACCTCACTTATCAAGTCTGGGTGGTACAGATCGACGCTTTAATTGCCCCAACCCCCCCAATATTGTACCTATATATTATTCGATATAGCAATAGATTAATGTGGATTACTAATACTCGCAATTTGTAGATAATAAAGTATATAAATTTGAATATACTTCTAAACCTACAACTAATTTTATTCCCTCTAAATTAAAATTCAATTTCATACGTGTAAGGCAGTTTTTTATACTACTACTAGGAATACTATTATGATAACAGGATAACTCAAGCTGTTATACAAGGATGTATCATATAATATTCATATAATTAAAACTAACGTTAATAACAACAAATAACAATTGGTTATATATATTCTATACATTTATATGAGACAACATATGTACACTGATTATCGAGTTGGCTAAAAATCCCATAATTAATTTTTTTTGATAATTTTTTATTAGGTGGATTTAAGAATGAATATATTCAAAAACCTAGGGAGGAGTTTAAATAACACTATCGATTAAAATAAGCTTGATTAGTTCTAAATAACTCCATTAGTATGAAATACTCTGCACAGTTACTAAATTCATTTGTTGAAATATCAATCTGTAAAACTGAATAGGTAGGTTGGTTAGCTAATATTTTTGTTTTTTTTTTTTTAATTATTATTAAACATTTTATTTACAATCTATACAATATAGGTAGTATAATAAGGTAATTAGATACAAAAATTAATAACAGAAAGTAGCCACCCAGCCAGGTACTTTTTAGGTATCTATTGTTTAAAAAATGTTTTTATTTTATTTTTTTTTGTAGTAGATCACTAGGCCACTGTCTTTTGAGTCTTTAGTGTAAATTTTGCGGAGAAGTGAGATGGAGGATATTTGTTTGGTTAATGGATTACTGTGAGAGTTTAATTTCGAATGAAATTTATAGTAATATAATTTTGATACTTGATAGGTAGGAATTTTTAAATCTTTGTGTAGATTATTATTTGTGAAGTACCAGGGAGAAGACGTTATTGGTCGTAAGGGTAAATATTCAAAATTTTGTTTTGTTATAAAAAACTAATTATGAGGTCCCTTTACCGCGCCTATTGTTTAAAAACTAATAAAAATCTAAATGAAAATTGTAGTTGTAAATCTTATAAGGTTTAAATTGAATATCTATAATTAAATTGATTGTTAACCAAGTTTTCTTAAAATTCGTAAACTAAAAGTTTCAACTTCGTAATTACATATTAATTCATTTAATGTAATACATTTAAAAAATTAAAACAAAAAATAATTTTTTCCATCAGTTATATAAATATAATTTATTATTTACTAGGTACCTATCATATTTGAGCCTATCATTATTCATTTCATATTCCCAACAAAAAGTTGACAAAACTAATAAATAAATAATCACAACTCTTTGATGTTTTCCTCTTTCATTTAACTATTTTAAATTTAACTAAAAGTTATACCTAAGTATTTATTTTGTGTTAAATAAATACATCTATGAAGTAATATTTTGTAATTATTAAAATAAATTAAAGGATATCACAACTTCTAACAGGAATGTACTTTGATATGTATAGGTAAATGTATAATAAGTGAGATATAAGAATATTTTCATGGGAATTATATGCGTAATAAAATATCATATAAAATATATCAGTTTTTTAAGTATAGGACATATAATTTTACATTGTACCTACATATAAAATGTATTTAAAAAAAACTTAAAATTTGACAATTAGTTTAATAAAAATAATTGTAGAACAAATTTAAATTAATAAAAGAACAAATTTTAAAAGTTTTAATTTGTTGATAATATTTTATGACCATTTGTTTTAAGAAAATTAGATTACCTATATTCAAAAATCAACCCGAAACCCTGATAAAACCATTGAGTTACAGAGTTTATCGGTGGGCTGGATTCAATTTAATTGTTATAATAATTAACTGCAGTTGTAACCCAATAATTTTGAAGTTGTCAAAGTTTTAAAATGTTGTGTGTTAGTACTTTTCCTATTAGATATATTAGAATTCTATATTTAGAAATATATTTACCTACTTTATTTATTTATATTAATATTTTATAAAATAGAATCCATGCGTATCTTACATTATGAATGTAGTTTATATTCCCTTTTTTTTATGTAAATGCAAATTCGTAAAGTAGATATTTCAACTCTTTATGGTTTAGTTTTTGATTTAATAACGTAAGAATGATTTTTTTCAGGTTTCTTCAACAGCTGAATGAAAGATTTTCAGAGAAGAGCAAAAATTCATTTAAGCTGTTAGACATTTTTGATGTATTCAGCAATAATGTTTTTAATCCTAACTGCTCCCACTTAATAATCTTTAAAAACGATTATAGTTATTTTCAATTTAATGAATCAAAAATGTTATCATAATTTCTTTCTGAAAAATCCTTGATTCTCAAAAACAAAAAATAACCAATTTGAATTTAAATGACATTAATTCCAGCTTAAAAGATTAATATCTTTAGTTTTAACTTTACCTATAAGTACGGCTTCAAATGAAAGATTTTTTCCTCACTTAAGAGAGTCAAGTTTTATATTAGATCAACTATGGGAGTTGGGCGCTTAAGTGACATATTGATGGTTAGTTTAGAAAAAGAAGAGGCCAATAAAATTGGGGCAAAATCGTATGATTATACACTATATAATAACTATATAGGTACTTAGGTAAGTTGTATTTGTTGTACTACTGCCAATGGGAGTAGGTTTTATCGCATATTGTGTTGTGTTATTAATTTGTTGACATTTTGAAGAATTGAAAACAATGTTTAGGTACATTTTTAATTAATAAAAATGAAATCATACATAACTTACTACCTACTGCCTAATTTTAGTTAAACTTTACAAGTTAATTAAATAATTAAATAAAAATCCAATACCAATTAGTAATTTACCAATAAATATAATGAACTGTGTTTTGGTATAACAATTATCCTCATACGATTTTGCCCTAGACTACATACGGATTTACCCCGCACCTGGGGTAAATCCGTATTTTTCTCAAAAAAATTAAAACGCAAATTAAACAAATTTAAAAAAAAAAATAGAAAAAGTTTCGAATAAAAGTTATAGACCATAAGTTTTTCAATAGATACCAGTTTAAAAAATTTAATTTCGTTAAAAATTCCATGATTTATAAGCCATGTAAGCTTAACCGTACGGTACTGCCCCGCCATCCCCTAGGTATAAATATTATCACATAAAAAAATACAATTAAATTTTATAGTGGAATTCGCTAACAAAAACTTGTCCCACTATTGATGTCATATGTATTATCCTTTGGAAATTATAATTCATAGATTCACTAGATTCTAGTGATAGTTTTAATATTATTCCAATGGAAATATAACTAATGAGTAGTATAAAAAGAGTGGTTCTGATACCTAGTCCCTAGTGCTCATAGTCTATTCACGTGCTTGCTATCACGTACGTGCCGGGCTATGCCCCTCTCTTCCCCTCCCATACATCCCCCTACAATCTTATACCATAAGTGATCATACCCCCCTCCCCCCTTACACAAAAATAATAACAGTAAATATGCTAAATAGTTGAATAAGTAAATTAAATAATATATGAGCGTTTAATACAACATAAATTAACTTAATCTTGCGAAATGTGAAAGTGTTCAACTTTTGATTGCTATTTAATGATCTATATATAGTAAACAAAACTTTTAACTCTCTATAATCACGATATTTTAGGTATAAATAAAGCAGAGCAGTGTCTATAATATCTCTATAGTGATACAAACACTAAAACGTCAAGTCGTTTTTTTCATTTTATTATCTGTTTAAAATAATTGTTACACTATTTTAAGAATACAATTTACAAGTGTTTCTAAACATGGCTGATTCAATTGTGGATAATACAGCTATATACAAGAAATCGTTTACATATATACCACCAACATCACCTTCAGAGCTGATTTATTCAACTAACTATATGTTAAACTCCGTGAAACGTAAGTTTATACATATCGGGATCGACCCGTGTGGTATGTTCTCAGTTCTGAGTAGCATAATGCCTATAATAACTCCATCACGTTATGTTAATATATCAACTGAGTTTCTAAAGCGGATATTTTCACTGATGGTAATATCCTATCATTCATTTTGGAGCAACCAGAGAAGTATAAAAGAAATATATTTCTTGAGACGGAGAATTTCAAATTATCTAGCAAGATGTGCATTGGTGAAAATATCTTGGTAATAGAGTCTAAGACACATGACGGTTGTCGAAATCTTTTTAATCGTAAGGAACTCATATGACTTTAATATCTAGAATGGAGTATTTTTGAAACAATTTTACGAAAATCAACTATCATGCAACTAATCATCTTAAAAAAAATTTGAAATATTTACCGAGTACTTCGATAGAGAACTTAGCAAAATAGAATCGTTGACAAAAACGAGCACAGAAATGATTATATTTATTAAAAATGCACGTTACGATCATATTATTACAAATAATCCTAAACATGATATTAATTTCATCAGTCAACTCAAAATGTTTGCTTTTACACAATTAGCAGAACATTCAATACAACGGTGGAATAGGGAAATGTCACCGGAGGTATGTTAAAAAATATATTTATACCACTTATAAAAAATTATTATTATCATTAATCAATTATTTTAGTTATTTAATTGAAGTGTGATTTCACCAACCTTATACCAACATATATCATGGTAGAAAATATATTTGATATACAAAATCAGGAGGGAGATGTTTTCAAAACAAAGGTATTAGGTAATTTATAAAATAATCATAAAATATACAATTGTTTTACATAGTATGTACTTTTTACAGTCATATAATCCAATTCACTATTTACCACAATCATTCGATGTTAACGATGGTCCTGATATTTTCAACACACAACCTCCACCTCTCCGACATCAATCGACGTACGCAACGTTCCTAAGACCATTACACGGAATAAACATAGCTAACTCTTTTCAATAGTTATAATTTATATGTAATAAAAAAGACATGATATAATATAGTATATTATATGTTTTCATTTATTAAAATAATATTAAGTATTACAATAAATATTTACAATGTTCTAACTTCACCATTAAATGGATTATAAGTAATAATTTAGTCATGTAATATTAAACAATATGCTGAAGTAGATGCAGAAAACGCTTCATCGGCCTCGATTTCAATCCTTAAGTCAACAGTAGAAGTTTTAACATTATCGGTCTGCCTATTCATGACACTCATGTCAACAACTCTAATCAGGGATAGTTTTTTGAAATCCGATAAAGTCAATAGAGGAATAACATTATCACGTCCATAGTAGGATTTTTGAAATTCAGCATACACATGGTTTAATGTCACCATCCTGTTCTTAGTAAAGTTGCTTTGGAAATCTTCGTAAAGAAATACCTTCGAATTTAAATAGACTTTCAAGTTTTTGATTTTATAATGATCAAAATATGATATCGCTTTGCTCGCACTATTTTTTCTATTCAGGTCGAAATCCGATTATAGCATATCGCGGTTTCTCTAATTTGTTAGACGTTTTTACTCTCCACGAGTATGATGTGTTTTATGGCAAACATAAATATTCGCACAATTCCCATGATTTAAATACGCATGTTAGAGGTTTCTGATTGCTTACCACTTTCAACAATCGTATTTTTTCCTTATCGCTGACCTTAAATATAGGCATCCTCCATAATATTTTCGTAATAGTCTTTTATTTTAGAAGCGTCTTGGACAACTTCATTATTTTTGTACTGCTTAACTGTATTCATATCTAACGAAGCCTTATTTAATATCAGTCGTTGACTGCAGTTTATTAAAATACGTTTATAATCCTCGCAAAAAACCGAACAAATCTTTGAGATTAATATAGATCCGTTAAACATATCACTTTCAATAAAATCCTGGTTAATATTTTTTATATCATCATCCCAAGCGGCGTTATGATGCGATGTAATATTCAATTTATTGTACGAACAGTATCCTTTCAATGTTGTGGTTATCCCCGGATTGATGAGTTTCTGAATTTTATTGCCATTCAATTCATATTTCATTTCGGAGAAAATAAATGCCAGTCCATTGTTTATAAAACGGACATTGTCAGTCATTCTCATAGGTTTAGTTATTAATCCCTCAATGTTTATATAACTTTCACACAGCAAAGTATAGGTCTCTGTATTATGCAATAAAATACGCACTTCGTCGTTATTAGAGAGAGCCGACGTCGAATATGGTAAAAAAGAATGATAATCAATTTGAGTTGAATCAATTGTCAACATACCAGCTGACACGTCTAAATACATATCATCCATATTAAATAGCGTGTAGCGAATGTATAAATGCTAAGTTTTCGGCTGTTAGACTACTTCCAACTTTATAGTATTTCGAATTTTTTGTTTTGTTTCTTCAGAGTTATTGTCTTGATAATGTCGCTTGTTCGACTAGTGAGTATTTCGCATACCTGGTTATTTATATAATAAAATTGTAAACCCATTGTATCACAGAACTTATCAGCTCTTATCTTGAAAATATGATATAAAATGTATGCCAGGTCACCTGGTTATAAGAACAAAACTTTAAGACCATTGTTAAATTTTCATTGTGCATGAGCAGTTCACATAAGGATCAACCTCACAAACACACGTATTGATTTTACATAAACTAAAATAAATTTCCAATGAAAGTTCATCTCTACTTGTTGAGGCATAGCACAAACGAAATAATTGACCAGGTATACGCGAAGTAAGTATGTATTTTTACTGTGTAATATCAAGTATTGTAATATATATTATCTTTTCTCAGACATATTATGAAAGTGAGTGAACATGTAAAATATTACAAATGATTTATTTAACACTTTAGAATTACAAAATATCTTGACATTTTACGTAATTGGAATGAAACAAAGTCCCTGTCAAGTAAAAACTACGACAAAGGGACTGTCGTTTTTGTGCGAATGTATAAACGTTACATTAATTACGAAAGTGGAATGCCTGAAGATATCATTGAAAAGGAGAGCGCAAGACCCATTGTTTTGGAGCACAAGTAGTGGAGTTTTGCAAGCTAAACCTTTCCGAGCGAGTAATAAAAGAAAATTATTTAGATCATTGTATAGCACGTGGATTACCACAGTTATACCAATTTAATTAATAACAAGTTTGAGAGACAACAGACATTACTCTGTGAAAGCGCATATATAGGTACTGTGTGAGTTACTATAAAAGCTATCTCTCAAAAACATATAAAATATACACTACGCATCTTCCATTTTAATAGTTGATTGTTTCAAAAAGATAGTTTTTAAAATATCAAAACTTTAAGAACACTAACGAGTTGTGGGGGTATTAGATTTTTTTTCAGTCTTGATTACACTGAAATGCAAGTAAATGTTTCAACTGAATTCGAAATGCTTCGAATGAAAGTCGATTATCACGATGCTCAGTTAATCCAAATAATATTTGGAAATCTTTATCGTCATTAAATTTAAGTCCAAAACCTGCATTACGTAATTTCAACTAGGGATTCATGCATGTTGTTTTAAAACAAATCAAATGGATTTCGTGAAAACTGTGTTCAATAATTCATGCGTTTGCCATAAATGTACTGCAAATGGTACACGCAATTCAGGTAAACTCGATTTCATAAAATCTTACTATAGTTTTAAAAATCTAAATTGGCTGCATCTTAATAAATCACTTTGATATTATTAATTAATTCAAATTTAATGTTTTTTTTATTTGTTACATTAAAATTAAAATTAATTTAACAAACTGACCTGGAATATTTTAATAATTTTGAGTACCTATTTTAGATTTTGAGAAGAGATTATACATATTTATTATTATATTTGTATTCATATAGTTGCAGTATATTTATTTTATCTTAATGTCCAATACCTGCATAACTGCTTTCATATACACAGTAAAATTTAGTTAAAATCCAATACAAAAATTATTCATATACGAAATTATGTTTTTATTATAACATATAAAAAATAAGTATAATATTACAGTAATTTTAGATTCTGAGCGGAGCGATGAATGTATTGATTTTACCATGATGTGTGTTTTTATTTTTATTTTTATTTTTTTTGTGTCTGTCATCACGTTTTGGGGCAGTAAAGATGCTTCGATTTTTGATTTCAGTACCTGGTTCGATCAGAAAGTGAATCTAGTTGGTACTTTGGGGGGGTCAAAAGTAAAAAATATAATAAATATGTCTTAATATGTTTTAAATAATCGAAAAAACAAACTAAAAATTAAGGGAAAATCGGGAAATTTTACGCACAATCAGTTTTCAACAAAATCGATTTTGGTTTTTGATGTAATTTTAAAATAAATGATACATAGATACATGACATTTTCACCGAATGTTTCTTAGTTTCCGACTTAAGTTGAACTATTCATAGGCATTTGAAATTTTCGATCATTATTAGTTATAGATTCTGAACGAAGTGATGAATGTATTGATTTTAGAATGATGTGTGTTTTTTTTTTTTTTTGTTTTTGTGTCTGTGTACAGCATAACTAGTCGAAATAATGCTTCGATTTCAAACTTTGGGGGTGGTTACCGATGTAAAAGTGAAGATCCTTGGTGCATTATAGAGGTCAAAAGTAAACATTTTTCAACAGTTTTCAAAAAAATCGAGAAAAACAAAACAAAAAAAATGACAGAAAACCGGGAATTTTTACGAAAAACCAGTTTTCGACCAAATCGATATTTTTATATGGTTGTAATTCAAGAACTGTAAATACTTGAAATATTCACCAAATGTTAATGTTAGTGATATCTATATACAGTTTAATTTTCAAAAATTTTCGACTTTTTTTGAGTTATTTATAGACCACTGAAATTGTTGAATTTTTGAGAATTTTTTTTTTGAAGTGTCGGTAAAAAAATGTTGGGCTTTTTAAATCTAAGATTTGAAAATTTAATACAAGATTCCTTACAAATTTGTCAATCTTTATCACAAAAAAAATGTCCACCGGAAATTCAAAGCATTTGAATTTCAAATATTGACAAAAATTTGTCAAAACCATGAATATTTGCAAATTATTTTGTAGTTAAAAATTCATAATATTGTTTGTATTAATATCTAAGGTTATAAAATTTAACATCAAGTTTTCCATAAGTTTTGCTTCAAATAGCTATAGAGAAAATTTGAAGCGTCATTATAGGAAAAATGTTTTGAGCGTTCAAGTTTTAAATTTTTATGAAATCGCGTAATGATAACGATTTATCCTCAAACCAGTTATTCGTATATCTATGATAATATAAGGTATTATGAATTATGATAACTAAATGATAACTACACTAATTATTGATTAATCATGCCTTATGCAAAATGCGTTTTAATTGAAAAATCAAATATTTGTTTCAAAATAGAATATATGACAATATTTAAATATAATATATCCTAGACTGACAAATCATCTCCGTTCAGAATCGTTTTTCGTATACAATGATACCTATCATTGCATTCAAATTTAATCCCATCCATTACAGTAACCTACTGTACAGCAGAGCGACATCCACGACTTACCCGCTTTTTTTAAAAATTAATATCGATAAAAATGTATTTATTAGGCATAAAAGCTTGAAAATTTAATACAAGGCTCTTAACATATTGTTACAATAGCAGTTGAAAAATAAAATAAATTAATAGTCACAATTTTTTTTATAAGCATTCAAAGTTTAAATTTTGACAAAATACGTAAAAATCACAAAAATTCACAAAATATTTTAAGCTAGAAATTCATAAAAAATTTTCTTTTTAAATCTAAGATTTGAAAATTACAAGATTCCTTAAAAGTTTGTCAATCGTTATCACAAAAAAAAATGTTCACCGGAAATTGAAATTAAATTTTTATGAGCATTTGAAATTTGCATTTTTACAACATTGGATTTTCACTTTTAGCGATTTCTTTATTTTAGTAACTCTAAAACAAATGACCGCAGATACTTGAAATTTTCACTGAATGTTTATATAGGCATTTTCTATATTTGATAAAATTTTCAAAATATTTAGATTTGTTTGAGTTGTTTACTGACATTTTAATTTTTCAACTTTTTTGGATTTTTTTTCTATAAATATCGATAAAAATTTATTTGTTGGGTAGAAAAGCTTGAAAATTTAATATAAGGCTTCTAACACATTGTAACAATATCAGTTAAAAAATATTAAAAATACATAGGCACGATTTTTTTTTTTATAAGCATTTAAAGTTCAAATTTTGACAACATGTGTATAAATCACGAAAATTTGTAAATTATTTTAAACTAGAAATTCATAAAAAATTTTAATAATCTATAATATATTTTAGACAGATAAACCGTCTTCGCTCAGAATCGTTTTTCGTATACAATGATATATCATTGGATTCAAATTTAATTCCATCCATTACAGTAACCCATGCACTTGTAACCTACTATACATCTGAGTGACATCCACGATGTACCAGCTTTTTTTATTAAAAGGAGTTTCTATTACAAGGAAAACAAAAATATACACAGGACTATAGTTATTTTCCGCTATAGCGCGAGTACTGTCTTATATAGATCCTTTATAAAGAGGTTTTACAGTATATAATGTATTATAAATAACGATTAAAGATATAGTACCTAGTATGCTATTTTTAATCTTGTTATAAATACATAGAATGTGACAAGAGTGATTATATATATATATATATATATATATATAATCAGCAGATCTATTGTTTTTTCACATAAAAGATAAATATCGTGTTATGATTTACATATTCAATACACATACACATAAAACATAATACATATTTTATTTCCAACCAACAAATTATAGAGGAATATTTGTATATTCAAAATTAAAAAATAATATCATTTCGCTCATTCCAGTATATAAGTAATATTATTATTATTTGAAGTTATATTGGCTAATAAGCAATACATTTGGACTGTATATGGATTACTTAAAAAGTAATGTACACTTTATTATTATCGTCGTATAACATGGACTTCAGGTATATAACTTCTGGTAACTGTAATACAATTAACTATTATAATATCATATGTAAAGATGGGTGCCCGGGAATTGGGCCACAATTCACCTTTTTTTTCAAAGGCATACGGTAATTGAGCCACTAAAATTTTATATTTATTACAGGTAGGCTCGGTAATTGGGCCACTAAAATTTTATATTTATAATAGGAAGACCCGGTGATTGTGCCACTATTACATTTTAAATTGTAATAAAATAATATTTGGGGGTGGAGTGGCCGAGCGGACTAGGCGCCTGTTGCCATGCACACAGTCGCCGGTTCGAACCTCGGTCACGGGCGGCATCGCTCTTTGGGCATTTCGCGGTGTCTGGAGAGAGAGGCCGCCGCCCCCCAACCGGGCATGGCAGAAACCTACGGGTGCCCATTCAAAATTCTGCCAAAAATACCCACGTGCTTAAAACCTACAATACCTTCCACTACAGTTCCCCCAGGCTAATGACCTCAGTTGTCGAAGCTTTAACCCTAATAAAAAAAATAAAAATAAAAATAATATTTAAGAGGATGTCAGCGCACTATTTTTCTATCTCTGATCCACGCACAACATAGACAAAACACATTTCCGCAGAATCATTTTTTCTATGAATTTGCAACATTATTTTGTTTATTTTGAAAGTCAAATAACAATGAAATATAAAATCGATGTGTCATTCCCTCAAAAATATTATTATCTATCTGTTTTGTAATGAGTGATTTTACTCTACGATTACTTAAAAATATAGAAAAACTGATTCTGCGTAAATGCGGTTTGTGTTTTGTGTATGTAACGCGTGGGTCAGAGAGCCTTTGTATTATATTTTTATATACCTATTAAAAAATATTTTTTTCATATTATTTATTTTTTGACAAACTTTATGGTCCTTATACTATATTTTTAAAATGAGTATTGGCATTCTTTATAAAAATTATTTCATATTTGACTAATTTTATGGACCTTGTTGTATATTAAATTAGTTAATCTGTATGGAAGTATTTAAAAAAATATTAATTATTTGACGAAAAATATTTTTATATGTTAAAACAATAATAATTAATTAATAAACATTATATATTCGTATTAATATGGCGTGCTATACTTTTATGGCCCAATCTCCGGGTACATTTTAAAAATATAGATTTAATTTTTGGCCCAATCTCCGGTTAGTAAAATGTAAACAAATATTTTATACGAAACAAGTAGTTAAAATGTGGCCCAATTCCCGGGCGCCCGTAAAGATTTTATCGAAACCTTTGTAGCATATATAAATGTCATGATTTTGTGTAGCTACAATTTGATTGATCAAATCGAAAAAATATAAATGAGTAGGTACAGGATTTCAACTGAAGTATTGTTGAATAATATTATATTTGAACACTTTTAACCTACTGTACAGCAGAGCGACATCCACGACTTTTTTATATTAATAATTCTTCTTTTACGAAAGAAGCTGGAGGTAGAATGTCATGTTCTGTTATAATATCTATAAAATATAGATTGTATAATCAAGACTTACTTTATTAAATATAATTTTATAATAATTAGAGAAAAGTGAAACTAACATTTTTATAACGATACACAAAACTTTTGTATTTCAATTCATTTTTTTGAAATAGTAAATATAAATTTAAGTAATGCATTTATAAATATAATATTATATTGCATTTTAAAATTCATAGTTCATCTGCTTATTACCTACCTATAAGATAATTTTTCTTTTTTATACAAATTTTATAATAAATCTTGATTCTGATATTTCGGAATTAGAATAAAAGTATTGCCTATCAGCCCATATCTAATAAGACAAGTACATTCGTAAGTAAAAACTATTAAGAAAATAGTCTAAATAAGATTAATAATTTAAGAAATAAAATATAGAAATATAGAATATATTATTTATTTATTTTGATGTGAATTGAATATATTGTTATTAGTTAGTCTAGTATTTTTATTTAGTTGGTAATTTTAAAGTACCTACCCCATATCCTTATCTAATTATCATACTATTTTGATTATTGTAGTATTGTACATTTTTATGTAGTTTGTCATTTTGAGAGACCATATTTTACTGAGGAAAAAACTGTGGGTCAGCTGACCTCCCAACCCCCCCCCCTGGGTCCGCCCCTACAGCCAACACATTCTTATGGTATCATTCTCAAGTAAAATATGGAGTGCGTAACTGAGATTAATCACATTGGTGCGTCAGACTTTTCCTTGGATTTCGTCAATTTAACATACAGCCTTGGAAGTAAGTCTCTTGAACGCGTATAATACAGAAAACGGATTCCATTATCTCATTAGCTAATGGTTTAATTTTATAACGTTCCACCAAGAATAGATTTGTTTTTGCCATATTGTCAAGATAACACAAAATCGATGACCAAAAAGCAATAGCAGTTGCTGATAATATTAGATTTTTTCTCTTCCTAATCGAATACGAATGATAGTGATGGTCTCTTATTCGATGCTCAGTGAAATTACTGGATCTCGCATGCCATTCTCATAACGGTGTGAATGCGTAATGCGATGTCAAGTATTTTTAATACCACACGAAACGAAATAAATATTATTCATGAGGGCATAGGTACATTTCTATGGGCTATGTGAACATAATATTTCACACATATAGTTATAATTGTATCATTAATGATAATTATTGCTAGAGCTTTTAAAATAAGTAACTCGTACTTAGTAATATTGTACCTATAGGTACATATGAATTGAAATAAATCTAATATTAAAAAATACAGTATGATATAATATATAAGTATATTAAAAATATGAATTTCAAAAATAGTAAAATAAAATATTATATTGTTTTCACCAAAAAATACCAAACAATTTTTTGAAGCTATTAATTTGTTTTATGATCTTACAAAATGATTAAAAAATAGATTAGATTTATGGAAGGATAAATATTATTTTGTAGTAAAAAGTAATATTATAAAAATTTGTAGTACAGTTTGGTAAATTCAAAATATCATCGTTTTTTTCTAACAAATTAAATATGTATTTATTTATTCAATAGGTAGCCATACAAATTATTTACGTGAATAGTTTTTATAGTTTTTTATTAACAACTATTTTTAAAAATTTAAGTTTCTCTAAAATGCAATTGAAGATTTTTTTTATTAAAATGTAGTGTTTAAAGCATAATAAGGTTTTTAAATAATATTTAAGTGCATCTTTTGCTTTGAAATTCAATATAATAGTCAGTGAAAAATGAATTTCTATCTCGGATAAACCATGAGAACCTCGAAGTTCAGATATGCACCTATACATTTTGTAAATTGTGCATAAATGTATTATGTATATACTATACAATACATACCTTATATACTTTAATTAAATAGTATTATATTATAATGATTTTCATTGACGGATCAATATATTATATTGACCATTATTGTGATGAATAGTTATGTAGTATGTTCAAAAACTAAAGTGTAAGATAATTTACAGTAATTTCAATAGAATACATTCATCGACAGATAGACATACAATCAAAAATCAGAATTTTTTATTGCACATTATCCTTAGACTATACAAACCATATATTTTTGTCTACAACTGATTTTAATTTCACAAATAATATAAAAATAATAAGTATGATACTAATAATGCGTTATTTTAAGCTAATTTATGCATATTCAGTACCTATTAACTGAACATAATAAATCAAAAATGAATAATTTAATTTCCAGAGTAAATAAAACAGTAACCTGCTATACGAAAATAAAGTTTTTGTAGAGGAAATATAAAAACTGTCGATATATTACTTTGGAATTCTAGCTTCACATTTAAGTCATTGCTTATTGACAATTTGGTGTGATCTTAATATTTAACAAATTAAAAACTGACAAGTAATTTATGTTAAATATATAATTTAAAAAAAATATTTGATTTTTCCTTTCTTTATAACTTTTAAACACATTTTATGCTATAATGAAAATACTTCTTGTGTTAAATCTTATAATATTGATTATTGGTGTGTAAAGATTTTTAATTAACATAGTGAAGGGACATATCCATCATGACTTATATTGACACCAAAAGTATTTTAAACCAAAAGTTCTAATCCTCTTCCATCTATGGGCGTTCTTAATGATAGCAATAAATAGAAACTTATTTTGATAAGTCATTATTTTTTCATAGTGAATTTTCAATTATGTATGAAGTTTTAGACATTAAAGATTTGCTCATTACTACAACGTCTCCCATACAAATTCTTCGAATATTTAATTATTTTTCTTTAAAACATAGCAATATTTTCCTAAATGGACTAAATGCGACAATTCATTACATTCCATTGCCTATAATATAAAATGTTTAAAGATTTTAAAAATATTCTTTATAATATAAACTGTATCAAACATGGATACATTACTGCAGGATAGGTATAACTATAAATGATACATTGTCTATTGAATAATGATTGTGAAAATTATATTCTTTTAAAAAAAGAATAAGTTAGGTAATCATAAACACAAAAATAATTTTATTATAAAAAATTTTACGATTTCATAAATATAATAACAAAGAGTATAAGATTAAGTAGGTACCTACTATACTTTGACGTGTTTTATTAAAGTGTAAAGTAAATGAAATTTAATGTAAAATAGATAGGTGGACAAAATATCAACGTAAATATAAGGAACAATAATATATAAAATTAAACTCAAATAGGTTATAAGAATTGATGTATAGATTATTGTGTAGCTACTTTATATCAAAAATTCAGTCACCAGAACCAGAATAATGTGGCGTATGTATATAATGAGTATTAACTTACACTTTGTAATACGAAGGTTCAACTTAAAGTTGAACTCATTTTAAATATATTCTAGGAATATGAAGAAATGTATGGTAAAAACATTATAAAACTTTAGGTATTTAGAAAAACCCATAAATCTGAATTGAGTAAATAAAAATATTTCTATTACAATTTTATTGGTCTTTTTTCTTAGATTATTGTCTCTGTTGATATAGTTATTAATTATAATCAATGGTAACTTTTATAGTTACATTGAAAATAAAAAAAAGTTTAGATTCATCTCATAAGTGTTTATATTATATTATATAAAGATTATACCTGAACAAAAAGTTGCGTTGATATGATGAAATTATGATCGTATTATTGTGTCAAACGTATTGTTAGTTATAATTACTTATTAGTTATTAACTATAAATATTCTCATAATAATTATTTATACCATAAAATGAGACGTTATATATACGTTATTATATTGTTATAAATATTGTACAAAAAATAAAATATATTCTACTCATTTTAAAATAGAAAACTTAAGTTTAAATAAATTTATCCGTTATCACTTTCTCAGTACCTATCTATTGGCTTTGTATATTTTATTTTTGGGAACCTTGAAAAAAAGTTTGTTCAGGCACACAAGCCACAGAATTTCATTTTTTTACTTAATGGAACGTAAATGTAAAGCTACGTGGAACAGAATTTGCCATGGATGTTATTTCTTTGATGGGGTTGATGATACTCATAAGTCATAGAGTTGTGTTTACCAATGCTCTTTCGAATAGATGATTGAATAATGCAATGGTTCAGTTTCAACATCATTCACTTCTTGCCATGCGTTTTTTTATTTGCAATAACAACTATTCTAATAATATAGTTGAACATTATTTTGGATATATTTCAACAGCTAGTTAAATTATAAAATATATTTAAAGAACACATATCGCGTGCGTAAAGTACCACACTTATTCATCATTATATAGGTACCATATAATATTATCAAACTATATACAGTGTAATTGTTTCAATAAAGTGTTTATGATACGTTTAGTTTTATATAGTACCTCTACAAAAGATTCCACAACCACCAGTACTCATTCGAATCCCCTCATTAACAATTTGGCCTCCACCACTATATCTGTCTAATAATCTCCCAAGATGCCTAAAGCGAAAGTGGTGTCGTCGTTGTGACCTATTTTAATAATAATTAAATAAATAATATTATTATAACCAAGTAGCCATAGAAAGTGTCAAGTGTCGTGAGTGTATATCTTTTTTCATCGAAATTATTTAAACCAGTCATATTTGTTACTTTTAGCCTATATTCTTATTGTATCAAATGATAAAGATTGTATACCTATTGCTTATAAAAATAGTACTTCTAAAATTGAGTGAATTAAATTATTGATTTTATTGAAAAATAGTGCATTACTTTAAAATGTGTCTCCTTTAGAGTAACATATTTCCATACCACAAACTTCCACCACCATTCATCGTTCGTGGTATTCTGGACTTTTTCGTGGCAATGAATGAATTAGGCTGATCTATGCAGACATAAACGACTCGAATGTCGAGACATATAACTCTAAGTCTTGGCAGTCTTTCCGACTGCCGTGAAGAAATCTGTTTTCCAAGAGATAGCAAAGCTCAATACTATATACTTGCCAGCCGCAGGAGGATAAAGTCTTTCGAATAGTCATCCGTAATCTTCACCCGTCCACATCACTGTTGGATTGGTGCATCAATTGAAAAAATTGGTTTCTAAGTTCGACAAGCTACTAACTACTACAAAAAACAATCAAAAAGAAACTTCCTATTTTCTTTATCAACCACGACTTACAAAAATCAATAGATATTTTTGGCATAATGTCACTTCTCCACCAAAAATTACGTAGAAACTTAATTTAGTGTCTTAAATGCCGAAAAATACTCCAGGAAATACTATTCTTACTCTCCAAGATTTTTTCATTGTGGAAGTCACCATCCTTCTTCTAGTTATGGTAAAAGCAATAAAGTTACCTGACACATGCACTCTCGGAGAAGGAGATCATATAGCAAACTATAAGTGGTGCAGTATCTACGATATAAGAACCTTCAATGATTCCGAAAATCAACCTCGAAAAAACACGCTGACTATAACAAAAAAACTAAAGGCCATACAAATCATTGAAATATTAATAACTGTATAGCAACCTCTTGTTTCTAGCTCACCAACTCGAGCCTATGGCAAACGTCAACAATAATTCTTTCCTGACCAAATTTGTAAACGAATTTAAAGCGTTGATTAAGCCTATATTATTTTTATCACTACTGTCCTCAACGGTCTTCTTACACAAAATTTCAAATAATATATTTACCACCCTGTCTTTATAGTCATCCTACTTTGAATTGCCAATAGTCTGTCTGTCCAACTGCAAAAATAAATTTTTTACGAAATTGTAAATGAAAAAAGAATTTATATGGCAATGATCTCAGAAATGAATTTCTCGTTAAGTATGAAATATTTAATCCTGGTGTAAATTATAGTTTCCAAAAGGACGCTCCTTATTTCAAATAATCAACAGCAACCTTATTACTATGCTGAATCTCCCAAATCCTACATACTGGTGTACTTTTACCGGAAAGCGTCTAAATATTTTAGAAATTTTTGTGACAAAAATTCTAGCTAACTTTACCTTAACTTTACCTACATAATAAATAATTGTTAGACCCATGTTTTAACCATTCCAGTTTTTCTTTCCTTGGATATTCTTCCTTTTTTGTGGCCCAGTAAAATATGCCTAAAAAATAGTTTTACGAACTGCGCCCAGTTTCGCAAAATAATAGAACAAAATAAAACCTCAACACTAGATTATAGACATCAAACAATATCGATGATGCCGTCCAAAATTTCACTAGACCCATCCAATCAGCTACTTGGATTTTACTAATTTCTAAAAATTACCATTTACCATGCTAACTCTCATTCAACACCACCTCATATTTGTGAACTAACAACACAAATACGTCGTGCTAGACGCTAGATCTTGCTGAAAACCCAATAGACTTCCTAAGACATCTAATTTCAGTGGCATATTTTCAAATTTATCTTGGTGGGGGGAGGGTACTCAGTTTATAAGTCCTAACTTGGAAACCATAGTCAGAACAACATTACTATAAAAGTATAGTTTCTATACTTATTACTTTAAGCCATGCTGCAGGAACATGTATCTGTTTTAGCTGTTGTAAGTAATTTTAAACTATATTTTATATAGCATTTTGTTCACGGGAAAAAAATATGTGCACTCTCCATAAATCAGGTTAAGCAAATATGTAAGAATTTAATTTTTTTAGAGAGAAAAAAGTTATGGGGGGACCCAACCCCTCCTCCATAAATACGCCACTAATTAACCCAACTTAACTTACGCTGAAATTAAAAAGCCCTAAACCCGTCATAGGTTGCCTAATATTAACATTTTTCAAAAAGAGAGAGAACATTTCTATGTAGTGTCCATATAATAAGCACTAAAGTACATTATATTTTTTTTTCTAAAACGTTTATTTAACTTCTCTCACTCTTACTATATTATATAATATAGGTATATAGATGGATCAAGTTGTATGCAATGTTTTTCTAATAATAATAGGTTCGGAGGTTCCACACATCTCTATCGGTGATTTATGTATAATACTTTCATAATATAATAACATAGGTAAATTATAGTTTGATCGCATGAAGAAAAAAACGATTGCTAATAAATGAAAGCTGTGCTGTGATCATAACATTCGTAATATTTCACAAATAGTGAACCCGGAGATCCGTTCACTAGTTATGGAGGGGGGGAAGTGAAACAAAAATTGGTATGACAATATGATCTGACACTGAAATGGTTGTGGATGTAAAAACAACATTTTCTCTCGCAATGTTGTTAAGATGCTGCATCGGGCCCGTCATCGAATGGACGATGACGATTTGCAAATTCTTGCACCACCACCAGCTTCTGCTGCTTTCTCCCCGTCACCGGCGGCTCCACCATCCCCTAACACCGACATCACTTTCTGTGCTGACGATATGTCGGAGATGTTCTCTTTCCGGACTGGCATTGACTTCTTGAGCGACAGTTGTCGCGATCGAACCGTTTGCTGTTCACCCGCATTCACACCACTGGCTGTCGAACACCGGCTACTAAACGACGCGTTATCGGGGTTATGCGGGAAACACCACAGGAATATGCCTCCGTCGACGCTCGTGCTTACCAAGTACCGGCCGTCCGGACTTACTCTTACATTGGTCACGACGCCCGCATGGCCCACGCCCACGTGCGTGGGTACACCCTCGTTGTATAGCCAAACCTTCACCGTCTGATCTGAACTTCCAGTCACGAAATACTTGCCTGTGAATTGTATGATTACAGTGAACCATAGTATAACAGGCAAATAACCATAAAATTATTGTGAGTGTGTGTATGAAATCAGTCCATTCCAAAAATCCCAAAAACCACTCCCGATATTTAACATATTATATATTATGATGGCTTGTAAACAATAATTTAATATTCCAATTCATCGGTATAAATTAAAAAAAAAAAATGTTTTTGAACAAGACATAGAATTATTGAAATTCTCTTTGTCATATTTTTCATAAAAATATAAAAATTAAGAAAAAATTGTCAGATTCAAAGCGATTAAGCTTTTAATATTCTGGAAAATAACAGATATATGCAATAAAGTAAGAAAAAACTAGGATGGATCGCATTTGTGTGAATTTATCACAAGTTAATACTGATTTTGAAAAGATTTATATTAATTTTAAAATTACATATTATTTTAAATGATTTGACAACAAAAATAAATCAAAAAAAATTGATTGTCTATGATGTATGAATTTTGGGACATTCTGTATTCTCTGTAAAACATTAGTTATTTTATAAATCAGCGGCTGTAATAATAATTGTAGCGAAACAAAATACCAAATCTACAACACTACAGTGACCTATTATTTACAACTTCATAGGAATGAAATTTTAACTATTTAACGTAAACCTTAATATCAATAAGTTTAATCATTTGAATAAAGATAGATTAATATGTATAAATTTTAGTTTTAAATTCAAAACTTTTTAGTTATATAAAATACACATAGATCAGAGTAAAGTGTTCTAATCAGCAATTTTGGTTCTAAAATGATTGGATATAAGATGGTTATATTTTTAATAAATGACTATATTTTAGATTCTGAGCGGAGCGATGAATGTATTGATTTTACCATGGTGTATGTTTTTTTTTTTTTGTCTTTCATCACGTTTTGGGGCAGTAAAAGTGCTTCGATTTTTTATTTCAGTACCTTATTCGATCAGAAAGTAAATCTAGTTGGTACTTTGGAGGTAAAAATTAAAAAATATAAATATGTCTTAATATATTTCTAAATAATCAAAAAAACAAACTAAAAATTAAAGGAAAAACGGGAAATTTTACGCACAATCAATTTTCGACAAAATCGATTTTGGTTTTTGATGTAACTTTAAAATAAATGATACATAGATACATGACATTTTCACCGAATGTTTATAAGTATATTTTAACCACCATGCAATTTTCAAAAATTTTCAACTTAAGTTGAACTATTCATAGGTATTTGCAATTTTCGATCATTATTATTTTGTTTTAAATTAATATCAATAAAAAATTATTTGTTGGGTAGAAAAGCTTGAAAATTTAATACAAGGTTCTTAACATATTGTTACAATAGCAATTGAAAAACAAAAGAAATTCAAAGTCATAATTTTTTTTTATAAGTATTCAAAGTTTGAATTTTGACAAAATACGTAAAAATCACAAAAATTCGCAAATTCTAAACTAGAAATTAAAAAATTAAACAAGTTAAAAAAGATTATAAATACATAGGCACGATTTTTTTTTATAAGCATTTAAAGTTAAAATTTTGACTAAATACGTAAAAATTACGGAAATGTTCAAATTATCTTAGATAGAAATTCATAAAAGTTTTTTTTTTTTTAGATCTAAGATTTGAAAATTTAATACAATGCTCCTAACATAATTTTACAATAGAAGTTGAAAAATAAAAGAAATACATAGTCACAATTTTTTTTTATAAGCATTTAAAGTTTGAATTTTGACAACATATTATTATGTAAAAATCACGAAAATTCGTAAATTATTTTATGCTAGAAATTCATAAAAAAAATTTATTTTAAATCTAAGATTTGAAAATTTAATACAAGGCTCCAAACATATTTTTACAATAGCAGTTGAAAAATAAAAGAAATAGATACAGACAATTTTATTTTATAAGCATTTAAAGTTCAAATTTTGACTAAATACGTAAAAATTACGGCAATGTTCAAATTATTTTACACTTGAAATTCATAAAAATTTTTCCTTTTATATCCAAGATTTGAAAATTTAATACAAGGCTCTTAAAATATTTTTACAATAGCAGTTGAAAAATAAAAGAAATACATAGTCACAATTTTTTTTACAAGCAATCAAATTTTAAATTTTGACAAAATACGTAAAAATCACGAAAATTCACAGAATATTTTAAGCTAGAAATTCATAAAAGTTTTAGATTCTGAACGAAGTGATGAATGTATTGATTTTACAATGATGTGTGTTTTTTTTTTTTGTTTGTTTGTTTTTGTGTCTGTGTACAGCATAACTAGTCGAAATAATCCTTCAATTTCAAACTTTGGGGGTGGTTTCCGATGTAAAAGTGAATATCCTTGGTGCATTAGAGAGGTCAAAAGTAAACATTTTCCAACAGTTTTCAAAAAATCGAGAAAAACAAAAAAAAAATGATAGAAAAACGAGAATTTTTACCCAAAACCAGTTTTCGACCAAATCGATATTTTTATATGGTTGTAATTCAAAAACTAATCACTGCAAATAATTTAAAATTTCACCAAATGTTAATGTTAGTGATATCTATATACAGTTAATTTTCAAATATTTTGATTTTTTTTACTTTTTAGTTATTTATAGACAACTGAAATTTTCGATTTTCATGAGAATTTTTTTTTTGAAGTGTCGATAAAAAAATGTTGGACTACCAAAAATACATGAAAATTTAATACAAGGTTCCTTATGAGTTGTTCTTATTGTAGCTAAAAAAAATTAAAAATCGTAAGTCACAATTTTTTTCTAATAAACGTTTATAGTTCAAAATTTTACGAAATCTGTCGAAAACGCGAAAATTTGCAAGTAATTTTGAAGTTGAAAAATCATAAAATTTTTTGCGTTTATAGCTAAGGATTGAAAATACAACACTAAGTTTTCCATAAGTTTTTCTTCAAGTAGCTATAGAGAAAACTCGAAGCACCATTATAGGAAAAATTTTAAGTGCATTTGAATTTTAAATTTTTACGAAATAGCGTAACGATAACGATTTATCCTCAAACGATTTTAAATATTTGTTATTATTCAAAAAGTATAAGTCGTAGATACTTGAAAATTTTATCAGTTATTTAGGTTGGCGTTTTTTTTACATGATTTAATTTTTAAAATATTTTGACTTTTTTTGAGATATTTATAGACGACTGAAATTTTCAATTTGTCCAAAAAAATTTTTTTGAAGTGTCGATAAAATTTTTTTGGCCCTATCAAAATACTTGAAAATTTAATACAATGTTCCTCAAAAGTTATTCTTATAGTGAATAAAAAATTATAAGAATATATAGGCACAATTTTTTTTTATTAGCATTTGAAGTTCAAATATTGACAAAAATTCGTCAAAACCATGAATATTTTTTTTTTGTGTTTATCATTACGGTTTGGGGCAGTAAAAATGCTTCGAATTTTAGCTTCAGTACCTTGTTAAATCAGAAAGTGAATCTTGTTGATACTTTGGGGGATCAAAAGTAAAAAATTCTTAGTATTTTTCTAAATAATCGGGATAAACAAACTAAAAATTAACGGAAAAACAGGAAATTCGATTTTGATTTTTTGTGTAACATTAAAACGAATGACCATTGACATGCAATTTTCGCCGAATGTTTATATAAGTACCTATGTTCTATCCACCATGAAATTTTTAAAAAAAATTGACTTAAGTTAAAATATTTATAGGTATATGCAATTTTCAATCATTATTAGTTTTTTTTTTATTAAAATCGATAAAAAAATTTTTTTGGGTAGAAAATATTGATAATTTAATACAAGGCTCCTAAAATATTTTTACAATAGCAGTTGAAAAATACAAGATATAGTCACATTTTATTTTTACAAGCATATAAATTTAAATTTTTACAACATACGTAAAAATCACAAAAATTCGCAAATTATTATAAGCTAGAAATTCATAAAAAATTTGTTTTTTAAATCTAAGATTTGAAAATTTAATACAAGATTCCTTACAAATTTGTCTATCTTTATCACAAAAAAAATGTCCACCGG
The DNA here is from genome assembly GCF_037042655.1 of Diuraphis noxia. NCBI lineage: Eukaryota > Metazoa > Arthropoda > Insecta > Hemiptera > Aphididae > Diuraphis > Diuraphis noxia. The sequence goes on from NW_028301711.1 coordinate 58,834,833, forward strand.
AAATTCAAATTAAATTTTTATTAGAATTTGAATTTCAAATATTGACAAAAATTCGTCAAAACCATGAATATTTGTAAATTATTTTGTACTTCAAAATGTATAATATTGTTTGTATTTATATCTAAGGTTATCTCAACAAAAACACTACGTCAACTCCGTGTAAAAAAACGCTAAGTAAAAAAAAAAAATATATAAATGCAATAAAATGTGTGATATAAGGTGGAATCTAAGTAAATAGTTTAATGAATAAAATGTATGTATAAATAATTAATTCAAATTTAATAAAAATTGGTTATTTATATTAATTTATAATATGAATTATTTTAACTCAAATTGATCCATTTTTGGTTTACTTAGCCGGAAACAATTTATTTATTGTAATGGTGCTTTCATTATTTATTACATAAACTATTAGTACTTGGCTATACATTTTTTAGACTGAATCTTCCGGCCAAGTAAACCAAAATTGGATCAATTTGAGTTAAAATAATTCATATTATAAATTAATATAAATAAACAATTTTTATTAAATTTGAATTAATTATTTATACATACATTTTATTCATTAAACTATTTACTTAGATTCCACCTTATATCACACATTTTATTGCATTTATATATTTTTTTTTTTTACTTAGCGTTTTTTTACACGGAGTTGACGTAGTGTTTTTGTTGAGATATCATTAGTTTTTATTAGGGTCAAGATATTTTTTATTTTTTTTTCCATTATTATGATGTAATGTCTTATTTATAATTTTTTTAAGATGTTTAAACATATCGTTCTGTACAAAAGTACATTTTGTTTCCTATACTTCAGCACCCATTTTAATACTCTATCTGCACACCTACCTTGAACCAGAGGCATTTTTAATTTACCAATTGATCTATTGGCACATTTTTCAATATTTAATAAAATGGAAATAACTGTTTGGATTTTGGATTCTTTCTTTTTAGTGGTACTTCATGTACCGTGTTAATACTGCACTGTTTAATAGTAGTACTATTATAACTTTCAACTACGATTTTAGATTGAGTAGACTCCTGATATTTTTTTTCCTCATATCTCGCGCCTTTTGGAGTTAAGTTACCATTTTTAATGTAGACACAATTCGACACAAATATGAAGACAGTCACAATAAAGTATTATAAATTATAATAAAGACTGTTATAATAATAATTATTATTATAACGACTATATATTATTTAACAATAAAATGCTCAATGGAAAATGATAGATAGTCGATACGGTTAGGTTTGGTGATACCACGTGCATTGAATAATAATATTATGGACACGAGACAATAACGCCGACAACAAGCTCGTACGCAGGACGCGAGACGAAAGAACGAAATTTCAAATTACGAAAACAGAATGCACCGATACCGATAACTGATAAGCGATTGTGGACCATGTTCGCGTGTTAGTATGTTGTATGTGTCTAGCGGTGGGGGGAAGCAATAGTAGTGGGAGACACACGCCGCCGTCGCAAGAATCCTCTCACTCGTCCCGTCAACATGACGCGTTTAATACGGCAGCCGGCGGCGAAAGTAATATAAAATGATCACTTAAATATCCACAGTTTTTTGATCATAACTAAAATACTATTCAACCGATTCTATTTAAAATTATAAAAGCACGTAGCCTATGATTTTCTCGATCGATTGATATCTCATTCTAACTATTTGGTTCATTTATTAGACCTACAGCCTTTAATAAAGAATACCAAAATATTAACACGTGTTAAATGGGAATGTTTAGGTTTCTGTATATATACACGGTCGAGTGCTTCGCCTTCCTTTTTTTTTTACTTAGCTCGCGACACTACCGTGTCGCTGGATAAAATTTAACACCAAGTTTTCCAAAAGTTTTGCTTCAAATAGCTATAGAGAAAATTTGAAGCGTCATTATAGGAAAAATGTTTTGAGCGTTCAAGTTTTAAATTTTTATGGAATCGCGTAATGATAACGATTTATCCTCAAACCAGGTATTCGTATATATAAGGTATTATGAATTATGATAACTACATGATAACTACATTAATCGATTAACCATGCCTTATGCAAAATGCGTCTTAATTGAAAAATAAAATATTTGTTTCAAAATAGAATATATGACAATATTTAAATATAATATATCCTAGACTGACAAATCATCTACGTTCAGAATCGTTTTTCGTATACAATGATACCTATCATTGCATTCAAATTTAATCCCATCCATTACAGTAACCTACTGTACAGCAGAGCGACATCCTCGACTTACTCGCTTTTTCTTTTTAAATCTAAGATTTGAAAATGTTTAATAATCTATAATATATCCTAGACAGATAAACCATCTTCGCTCAGAATCGTTTTTCGTATACAATGATATAATATCATTGGATTCAAATTTAATTCCATCCATTACAGTAACCCCACTTGTAACCTACTGTACAGCAGAGCGACATCCATTTTCCCGCTTTTTAACCCTTGATATTCACAATAATAGTGTTTTGTGACAATTTTATTCAAATTAATCAAAATCACAATCAGATATATGATCTTAAAATATAAACCATGAAAATGACATTTCTCAGATTTTATTAGGATAACTTACCCAGCACTTTCAACCAAAAAAATAAAGAAAAAATTGAACCCAATATTTACATCCAAAGCTATAATCATTGCAAATTCGTCTTCTTTAGTTCCCATACCTACGATGTTTTGACATACCAATTTTTATTTTACGTGTTTTACCACACAACAAATTAAGGTATCAACTAAGTATTCAATTTATCACTAAGCAGCGCTAGATGGCAAACAAACCTGAGGACGTGATGTCAAGCGAATTAAGTGCAGCCACGGCGGACCCTTCGATCTCGCGAATTAACGACCCATCGAGCGCCTCCCAGAACCCTATATACCGGTTAGTGCCACTCGTCAGCAGCTGGGTAGCGTTTGGGTGGTACATGGCACTTGTAAACACGGTCGTCGAAAACATTATTGACAACCGCGTGTACCGGACTATGTCCCACACGATGCACGTTCCATCTGCACTGGACGTGATCGCCTCGTGGTCCAGCTGGTGGAGATTGATAGACGTCACCGCACCCTTGTGCTCTTTGAGCACCGCGAGTAGGATGCCATTGGTTCCGTTAACCTGCCACACGCGCACCTGCCCATCACCACCACCACTCACCAACTTTATACCATCCTTGCACATGGCTATAGCAGACACGCCATTGTTATGGCAGTTGTGTATAGTGTATAGCAGCCGACCAGTTTCCGGCGTGAACGACCGAATACGGCCGTCATTCCAGGAGCTTATAATCTGTGCACCGTCGTGCGAGAAGAGTACGCCAGAACACGTGCAGTTCCGGATGGTTACCCGTAGCAATTCTTGGAGCGTGTCCACTGACCAGACACGTACATCATTCTTGCTAGCAGTCGCGAACACCTTGCTGTAGTCATGTGGGAACGCAAGGTCGTACACAGCAGACGTGTGACACGTGAACATGCGTGTCACTGCGAACGTGGCTACGCTTACGGTGAACAGCTCACAGTTTACTGTACCGACCAGCACGGTGTGGTTGCCCATCAGCTGTATGCTAGTCACAGCTGACTCAACGTCCGCTGACATAACAGCCACTAGCAGCGGGTGCGTAGGTGTGGCCAGCCGCGTCTCGACCTTTTTGGAGAAATGCTTCTGCTGCTGCTTGAGCTGTATCTTTTGCCGGACCAGTTCAATGACGCCGTTTCCTGATCCCACGATCATGGTGCCGTCGTTTCCGTAAAGCCACAGTGATGTTACTCCCTTGCTGTAAAGTTCAACAGTAATTCCGGGTGGTCGCTTTTTTCTGGTGGTCGGGTATTTGGCGAAGCAACCGACCAACGTTGGCGACACGGATGGTTTCTGCACATCCATGTCCACCGGAAAGTTCAGCTTGATCTTGAGCACGTCTCCAGTGCTAGTGCCGCAGTATGCATACTCATCTAGGCAGTCGACCTCGGTGCACAGGATTTTTCGTTTGATCTTGGCAAACGACGTATCTAGCCCCTGCAGATTTCTCTGCTCCTTATTCAACGTCCACAGCCGCAGCATGTTGTCCCCGGCTACTATGAAGCACTTGTTGCGTGAGTTCATCGCCTTGAGCACAGTCGATATGCCAGCAGTTGATTTCACAGATAACGAACCGCACAACACCTCTTTCTTTTCAATCTCGTACACGATTATCGTACCGTCATCGATGCCTCCTAGTGACATCAAGTACTGTTCGCAGCAAGAGAATGCCACTGACTCGACGCGCACCATATGTGACTCGTAGTTGGTCACCACCTCACCGGTCTGGAAATTCCATATGATGATCGGCGATCTGAAACCCATATAGTTCACCTGACCGGCTGCAACGTATTTCCCAGTGTTGGACACTGTTACCGCCGATATAATGTTGGTCAGCCCTACGAAGAATCGTTGCTCCTTAGTCGACCAATTGTAAGCCGTAACGTTGGTACCAAGTGGATAAATCAGATGGATACCATTTGGGTGCAATATTAGACCGTTCAATGGATTTCCGTCAAATCCGATCAGTGACTTCAATTTCAAGTCCTGCACGTTAATTTCTTCCATCTCCTAAAACTATACAAAAACAAACAAAAAGGTATTTATGGTATAATTGTACCAATTGTTCTGCTGTATTGTATTGTATTGAACTGTTATTAAGTTCTGTAAACGTATTATTTTACATTTTACTTGATGTTTATAAATCTATGACAACTAAAATATCTAAAATAAATAAAAATATAATAACAATAATTTATTGTCTAGGTTCCTACATGAATAATGTGTGTTGAGTAACTGATTAGATATGTTTTATCGAGAATTAAATATGTGATATTAAAAATTTGAAACTTTGAACATATGTTTATCCAAGAATAAAATATAAAAACTGTTTTATTTCAAGAATAAATAATATAGCGTAATGCTGTAATAATAAAATCTCATCAAGTGTCATGTATAATTGTCACTCAATGCACATTTATAAGCTATATTGGTAGTAAGAATAACTAACATGCTTCAAATGAATTATAATTTAAAATTTAAATTACATAGTAGTAATAGCCAATAAAGGTATCTATATAATATTCTCTTTAATTTTAAACTAAATGACGTGTAGTACATACAGTATACACTAAAAACAACTATTTCAGAATTTTAATACTCTAAAAATGTTATGTTTTATATAAATTAAATGTTTTTGAAATGGAAAAAATAAATAATTTGACATAAAATTAATTGAATTTTATCTTTTAATATGAGTGTCACTAATTTAAATATTAGATTATATAGATAACATAAAACTGCTCACAAAAAACCAATAATCAAATACTTAAATAGTTTGGAAAAAATTTATTGTAACGGAACCGCCGTTGGTAAATCTCCGCCACGTTAAAGAAACTATAACACTCGGATGATTTCAGGTAATTAACGTATCTTTATTTCTATACATATTGATATGCAAGGTTTGGGGATGATGGTTCACTTCCGCGTGACCGTATGGTATGATCCACGGGGTCGAGACCACCTTGACAATGGAGGAAATGATTTGTTTATTTACAGTTCGGGAAGGTCCGGGTGGATACGTCCGGCCCGCTCAAGTAAGGGGCGTCGGTTCGTATGCCCGTACGGGTAGCGTGGCCTATGCAGGTGCGCTTGGGGGGGACTTGTGCGTGTGGTCAACGAGTTCTGAACACGGGTTTGTTGTTAATCCGGTCCGGCAGTGGTATTCGGAATCCCGTGTAATTGGATTAAATGGTGTTCTTCTCCGTATTCAAGTGACAGCAGCCATGAATTTTGTATGAGCTTGATGTCTTGAAGGTTGGAGAATTACTGGTTGACGATCTTAGCTTAATTTGCTTTGGGGGGATGGGTATGCCGTTAACTATACCAGGCTTTCGCCTCTACTAGTGGGGGGAGAGTATTGTTATGTACGTCTACACAACTAAATAATTGCAACACGCAGTGAGGTGGTTAATCACTATACTTTATTTGAAGGCTATGTTAAATACAAAAAAATATACGGATTTGTGGATGCTCTGGATGCTCTGCTGGCTTGACAACAACTACCCGTGCTTTGGGGACGAGCACGGTCAGCCAGCCCGCTGTGGCTCCAAAACTGTTCACACAGCGGAATGCCTTATGCTGTTGTCGTGCTCGTTTTCACGGGTACGCGAATACATATGTACAATAATAATATAGACAGATATACATATATATAATAAAAACTGCTTATACTATGATGTAATTAATTAACTATAATGAAATGGGTTTATAACACCCCCCAACTTATTTGAGAAATGGTGGCTAAATAGTTACCATTTTTCTCTTAAGCTTAATCAAGTATTTAATTCTGAGAGACTGCAGGCCAAGGCCGTGCGAGGCTGTACAATTTCATTTTTTACGTGAGGTTCTGCAATTTCGGGTAAATATATTTTCGGTATGTTACATCGATATTTAATTATTAAATACAAACTTATGATAACTAAAATAATTACAATAACATATAGTAACACAATATGATGCTCTGGTTTCACAAAAATGTTTTCAGTGGTATCCTTGTATAATTCATCCAATTGATTTAGTTCCTGAGCGTCCTGAGTTAATTTATTGAAATTTGTATGAGACATGTGATTACCGATTTTCTGCGGTTCGTGATATTCAATGATTTTCTTTATTTGTATAGAATAATTTAGATTTGGACTTTTGGGTATGAAATCTTTATGAACCTGTGTTCTTAAATGCCTAATCGGCGTGAGTATTGAGTAGTCGGTGTAGACTACGCAATAATCAGGGATTTCTAATTTTCCTACACCAGTTAGTACTATTTTATACGAGTCTTGACGACAAGTAACCGTGACTACCTGATGGGTACTATAATATAACCACGAGTTTTGATTTTGGAGCTTATGCCGTATGGCGGTATTCATACTCAAGTATCTGAGATTACATATGTCGGACAGTTTTTCTGGATTATTGTACAAGGATACCTCACAATTATCTGTTTTCACACATTTAGACATAAATTCTAATCCTACACATAATTTGTAAGAAAACAATGTTTTACAATTTATGTACTGAGATTCTGTTAAACTAAAATGGAATTCACTATTTAAACTTACTGCTAAATATTGGGTATCCGGCTTTATTAACACTATTTTTCCGGGTGCAACAGTTATTGGCAAAGGGATGTTATGGTAGAGGTTGGTATATTTGTTAATAACGGTATTTTGGCTATAAACATGAGGATCTGTTGAGAATATATTACGCTTAAGGTAGATGCTTTGAAAAGTTCGGGAAGTGCTAAATGGGATTCCAATGCAGGAAGTTCTAGTTTCGGAGGTAACGTTAGTTGAATTTCCTTTAGTTCATCATATAGTTCAGAGGGTGGATATACACTGGTCTGCATTAATCCGTTCAACGCGAAATTAATTATAGTCTGGAGATTCTGGGTTTCCCGTCCAAACTGATTGTACAAAAGGGTCAGTGTAATCGTATGCTCATCAAATTTATTTTTTACGCTTAAAATGTCTATGGCATTCATCATGCGCTTTGCTTGTTCGGATAGTCTGTCGACATAGGATTTTGTTTTCTGATACTCTGTTTCTAAGTCATGAATTGTAAAATTCACGTCTTGAACAACATATGAAACAACACGTAATTGTTCATTGGCAAGATGTAAGGATTTTTCGTTTGAATCTCTAAGGTTTCTGATATTCTTGTAGAAGAATTCAGCGTCCTCGTCTGAACAGACACCGAAAAGAACATTCGTTAACCTACCTACCGCATTAATTAGACCCCGCGTTCGTCGGGTTAGATGCCCTGAGGATTTCCTACTAGGTGCTAGGACTTTCATAACTGAATTGAAATTAAGTTCAATTTCATGGACAAATGGGTATGTTGTCTGCAGGAAAGTGACACAAGCTTCATTTAAAGTCTCGTCTTCCTGAATTTTTAAGAGTATACATGTGTCACTAGTTAACTGAAAGTAATTCTGGAGTGTCTTAAATTTAGTGTCGTACGTGGTTAGGTTGACGTATGTTACAAAATCCCAGTTAGTGTTAGAGGTTCTAAGCGGACTTATCGATTCAAAATAGAGACCTGTCGAGTTTCTGAGGGTAATCACATGGATGTTCTTGTCTATGGTCTCCGATCTTCCAGCTATGACTATGGTTAATATAATATATTAGGAGTTATTCGTGGAATTATCTTAACAAGTTCCTGTGTAGTCGCGTCGGCCTATTTCGTTTGAGAATAGTGACGTTGGGAGAATCCGTATGGACTTCTATCACAGGGTATGGTCCTAGCCATTTAGATGCTAATTTGCCCTTACTGGCTTTCTCTTGCACGAGAACTTTATCTCCTACGCTAACCGTTAGCGGTTGGATTTTCTGGTCATAACGGTCTTTGGATTTTAGTTTCGATTCGATTTATTATTTGGTTACCATTTGATGTGTCTCCTGCATGTGTCACTTCATCTCAAATTGATAATCTTGGTAATTATACTGAGGTTCTGGGGAGCGTGTTAGAGAATTTGGTACAACAAGAGGATATCCGTAAACTACTTCATAAGGCTGGTTTCCTGTGGATGAATGAACTGATGAGTTGTGGCAATACATGGCGTAAGGGATATAAGTGTCCCAATTCTTTGGATTTTTATTAGAGTAATTTCTTAAATATTCGCCTAGAGTCCTATGACTACGTTCTAGATTACCGTCGCTCTGTGGATGGTATAGTGTAATAGATGTCTGTGAGATTTTGAGAAGTTTACAAACCTCTTTGAAAACTTTGCTGAGGAATTCCGTTCCGCAGTCTGAGACTAGTGACTGTGGTTGCCCATGCAGGCATATGAATTGTGTTACAAAATGCTGTGACACAGTGTTGGCTTCACGATCCTTCATAGGTGAAGCCCACGCAAACTTTGAGAAATCATCTAACAGGGTCAAAATATATGAATTCCCACTATAAGATTGAGGTAATGGTCCACTATATCCATGAATACCTTTTCAAAAGGTTTTGCTGCTGTGGTCGTAATTACCATCGGTTCCCTGATAGTATGGTTGGGTGTCTTATTTACTTGGCAAGTCGGTCATTTCCGGATATACTGTCTGATCTGAGTTCTCATGCCTTGCCATTGGTACTGTTGGGATATTCTGTTGTAAGTACGGGTGTTTCTTTGGTGTCCTCCTAGAGGATTCTCATGAAACTCTTTGATGATCTGCTCTTTGTTGTCTTCAGTTAACTCGTCCTTGGTGTATACTTAAATATACACGGGAGAGTCACGGAAGATGAATCTCATAATCTTTCGTACCGTTTCCCACTTAAGCCTATCTAAACCGCAGCCTAAACGAGGACAAGCGAGTTTGGTAACTTGAAGTTCTTTGCAACGTACCTTGAGATTCTGAAGACTTTTAAATAGGTTTTCATACGATGGTCTTTGCCAATATAATTATTTTGTCAATAAATAGAAAATGTACCGGTTTCCTTCCTGTATTGAAACGATCTCCGTGACTGAATGATTTTGGAGTCGGAGTTCGTCGAGTCGTCCGTATTTGCGACTGAATTCCAAAGCTATAACCCTTATTCATTTTCATGTCTACTGACACGCAATGAGCTAAAGTAGTTCCCAACTCCGTTTCAAATATGTCTCCTATCAGCTCCTCGACGTTCAGCGTTGGTCCTAGCTGTGCGGTATCTGCTTTTAGAAATCCTGGATAAGTATCTGAAAACTCTATTTCTTCTAGATGTGTTTGATTTTCTTGAGGATCTGGAGGTTTTTGAGGTTCAGGAGTGTCTGATAGTTCTTGAGTTTCTAGTAAATCTGATGATCTGGTATTTCTCCTAGTAGAGACAACATGTATGCGGATCAGTGCATCTGCGTTCGTGTTATTTACTCCGGGTTTGAACTGGATAGTATATTGGTATTCTTCCAGTTTCAAATGCCATCGAGTTAAACGCGATCCTGGGTCTGTAATGTTGAATAACCAGACTAATGCACGATGGTTCGTTATTATGTTAAAATGTTGTCCAAATAGGTATGGCCTAAATACTTTTATTCCCCATACGATACTAGTCAGTTCTTTTTAAGCAGTATTGTAATTGATTTCAGCCTTGTTTAGTGCCCGTGATGCGAAAGCTATTGGTAAATCCTTCCCAATATGTCCTTGAGACAGTATACAGCCTATGGCGTAGTTGCTTGCGTCACACGTTAAATTAAATGGCTTTTGGAAATCTGGGTATTACAGAATCGGAGCTTGAGTGAGGAGGTTCTTCAATGTTTCAAACGATGTCTGGCATAAATCATCCCACCTATAGGGAACGTTCTTCTAGAGTAACATTGTCAATGGTTTAGAAATTTGTCCATAGTTGTGTATAAATCGTCTGTAGTAACCTGATAGTCCAAGGAAGGACTTCACTTCCTTGACATTTTTTGGGACTGGAAAGGACTGGACGCCTTCAACCTTTTGAGGATCTGGTTTAACTCCTTCATCAGTTATTTTGTGGCCTAGGTAGGTGACCTCTTTCCTAAGGAACTCGCACTTCAGTGGTTGTAATTTCAAATTATACTGACGAAGTCTGCTAAAGATTTCTGTGAGTTTCTGAGAATGATCTTTGAGATCCCTTTAAGCCCTATGTCCATTTAAACCTGTCAGAACCTTATTCATTAGTCTTTGGAATGTCCCTGGTGCTCCTTTTAAACCAAATGGCATTCTTAAGAACTCGAAATGATCCTTGTCGGTGGAAAAAGCCGTTTTCTCACAGTCTGGTGGATTCATTGGTACCTGATGATATCCATGTGCTAAATCCAGCGTAGTGTAGTACTTGGACCTACCTAACTGATCCAATATGTCAACGATGTTTCGAAGCGGAAATGTATCTCCTACGGTGACTTCGTTTAATCGACGAAAGTCAACACAAACATGATATTTTATTTTCCCGTTTATGTCCGGCTTCTTTGGGACAACCAATAGGGGTGCATTCCAAGGCGATTCACTATGTGCTATTAACCCTTCACGTTCAAGATCATCCATTTGATCTGCGATCTCTTGACGATGCCGTTGTGGTAACCGGTATGGTTTCACATGAATTGGAGGAATCGTCGTAGGTGTTCGTATTTCATGAGCTACGGCTGAAGTTGCTGTGATCTTGTCTCCTTCCAAGAAGAATACGTCAGAGTATTCGTGACAAACTTCGTGTAATGAAGCCTTTTCTTCCGAATTTAAATGCGTTGTGCGAAGGGCTTCATTCAACTGGGAGATTCGTTTCCCGTCAATCTGAGATTCTGATTTCTGTTAGGGCTGCATTGTGCGCACCAACGCTTCGTGATATGGTTCAAATTCAAGATTTTCGAGACTTGGGACTTGTAATCTAACGGTTTGTTCTGTTGGATTGATGAGTAGTATTAAGGCGTCCTTGTTCTGGATCTTAGTGACTACGTTGCTGCAAATGATTGAGTCCATTAGTTCTTGATTTGTTATTACTACTTTTTCTCCTTCTAACCGATCTTCAGCTCTGACTTGGACCAACGTTTCTGTACGAGGCTTAAGAACTATGTCTGATTTATCAGGAATAGTTATCTTGTTTGTTTCATAGTTAATGAGGATCCGATTTGATGCCAAGAACGGCCGCCCAAGAATACCATCATGTGGTATTGGAAAATCGGAGTGCACCACTTGGAATTCTGTGACGATAATATTTCCTCCTAATTCAACATCTTTTTTTTTTCATATGAATCGAGTGCTGGAGGTGGAACCGACGCTAGTCATTTCACCCCCCAGAGCCCATCGTTTATTGAATAAAGTCAAAGGAACAAATAATAAACATTATAACATAAACAATATCATTACAAAGTAAGGGGCCTCTAACCCCTTGAGTTCGGCCTTCGGCCCACATGGAATAAGCTTAACTAGGTTAATGAACAGCTGGAACCTGAGCTTGCTGATGGCGTCTCTCTTCGGACTCCTTCTTCTTCATAACTTCTGTGATGAATACACTGACTGCGCACCAGTTTTCTTTCAACCGCAGCATCAGAGAAACTAGATTTTGCGGACAGATGTCGGCACCCAACAACGTATTCAGACGGAACCTTGCACCATACCAGGCATCACAGACGAATATGGTGTGGAGCGCGTCATCAGTGGGAGCATCGCAGAACCAACACACCGTGCTATTCAGCTTACCGATTCTATTCAGGTAGGAGGGAAAGCAACTGTGACCCGACAAGGCTTGAGTTCCTAATTCAACCACTTTTTTTTTTTTTTTACATGTGATACCGGGGCATAGGGTGGTACTGTCCTTCCAGACAGTTATTCAACATCTAGATAGGCGAGTCGTAACCTAACCTAAACTAGGGAGTTCTGCGACAGTGTGAGGGCGCGGCTCCACGACAGTTGATCGGATGGAGATTGCCGGCGCTTTCGCGACGGATTACCTGAGACTTCGGGCGCTGGTGGTCCGACGATCTGGGGCGATGGTGCCCTGTTGGAAAGTCGTAAAAATGACTGTTTTGATTGGCGCTGTTGCCGTCGATAGTTGAGGAGGTTGGCTTGGACAACCCGGGCGCTGTTGCCCTATTGAGTAGTCGTGAAAACGACTGTTTGCTTGGCGCTGTTGCCTGTCGATGGTTGAGGGATTCGCTAGGACCAACCTGGGTGCTGGTGCCCTGTTGCAGAGTCGTAAGAACGGCTGTTTTCGTTGGCGCTGTTGCCTGTTGAGGGTCGCGACGGGAGCTGCGTAGACTGAAGAAATAAGAAACTGCGGTGTAGCTGCCACGGACGCTGGACGTTGAATGGTTGACGATCTTTTGCTTTGCTTTGCGTTGATGGTGGGGGGGTGGCTATGCCGTTAACTATTCCAGGCTTATGCCTCTACTAGTGGTTGGAAGTTTACTTGGAAGGTTTAGTTATTTTATTGATTTACCCAGGTGAGTGGGTAGGGTTTAAGTATGCGTTTGGTAGTTGGAGGAGTGTGAGTTTTGCATAGAAGTCGGATGTGGTCGTGATTTGAGAAAGAGTTTTTGTAGAACATTGAATTGGTTTGGGAACGAATAGAATTTTGAATAGATTTGAAATTAGTGGATTTTAGAAGGACCGAGTTTTTAACGAAGGAAGGCAGACCCGTTATAGTGCGTATGCCGATGTTTTGGACGGATTCAATGCGTTTCCATTGTGAGGGACCTATGAAGGGAGCCCACGAAGAGCCAGCGTACGTTAGGATTGGAGCGACGTAAAGTTTAAGAATGGTTAGTTTTGTTGTCATTGGGACAGGGCTAGTGCGGTTTAGTATGGGGTAAAGCATACCTCGGGTGCGGGTGGCCTTTTTAGTGATGTTAAGGATGTGTTTGCCGAAGGTGAGTCTGCGCCCTATGGTAACGCCGAGGTATTTCGCTTGGTTGGACCAGGTAATGGGGTGGTTGTCGAGTTACTATGGTGGTACATGTGTGGTATTTGAACGTCCGAAAATGATACCTACAGTTTTGGTTGCGTTTATTTTAATTTGCCATCTGTGAAACCAAATGGTCGCCACGTTAAGTTGTTGTTGTAATTGAATTGCTGCACGTTTTTGGTTTTTGTCGTAAATAAAGAACATCGTGTCGTCGGTGAATAACGAGAGATGAGCTTTAGGAGTCGTTGGTATGTCGTTTATGTAGGTCAAGTAGAGAGTTGGTGAAAGGCAGGATCCTTGAGGGACGCCTGCGAAAATTTGTCTGATGGACGAGAAGGAGTCTTCAATTTTAGTGAAGAAAGTGCGGTCAGTAAGAAAGGATTCGATGATTTTAACGATTTCGATCGGGATATTGAGTTGAGAAAGTTTGTAAAGGAGTCCAGCGTGCCAGACTCTGTCGAAAGCTTTCTCCACGTCAAGAAATATAGAAGCGGTGTTAATGTTGTTGTTAAAGTTCTGGCTGAGTTGGTGAGTGAGTTTGGTCAGTTGCTGGGTAGTAGAGTGCTCAGCTCTGAAGGCAAATTGTTCTGGGCGGATTTTGTCTCGAAGGTTGTTTCGCAGGTGAGTGAGAATTAGACTTTCGTAGATTTTAGATAAGGAGGAGAGGAGAGCTATTGGTCTGTAGTTTGCGGGTATTTTATGATCTTTGCCTGGTTTGGGAATGGAAACTATGACTGCTTTTTTCCAGGCGAGTGGAAAGTAGCAGATTCTGAAGGAGCTGTTAATTATTCGTGTTAGGGATAGTAAAATATTGTTGGGTAGAAATTTAAGAGCCGTGTTGGTGATGAGATCGTCGCCGGGGGCTTACTTTTTGTGAAGGTTGCTTATGATGTTTTGGATGGTGCCGGGGGTGGTGAATAGATTAGAATTTGTGGTATTTATGTTTTGTAGTGACTAGTAGTGAGTGGTTACTTCTGGTATGTCGGGACCGGGGTTTGTTTGGAATTGTTGCTCGAGGGAGTCCGCTATCAGTTCGGCTCGGTCTTTGGCAGGAAAGACAAGGCCGTTTGGGCCGGTCAGTGGATGGGATGCTGGACGTTTGTGGAGGAGGCATTTGTTAAGTTTGTAAATGGAGTTGTCATGTGGGTCAAGAGAGTTTAGAAAGGTGTCCCATTGGTCAGTTTTGTGAGTTACGAGTAGGGTTCTGATTAGAGAGATTTTGGCGTTAAGTTGGCGTTTAATGGTCGGGTCACGGTTTCTTTGCCATAGACGGCGTAGGCGATTTTTGTCGGTTATTTCCAGTTTTAAGTAGTCTGGTAGTTTGAAGGATGAATTTTTAAGTTTAGGGGTAAATACGCTTGCTTCAATCGCTTGTTGTAAGTTTTTGGTCAGACAATCGATTTCTAGGTCGATTGACGGTTTGTCATTGGTCGGTAGCGCGGCGGTGTTAGGTAAGTTGGTGAGGATAGTTTTGTATTTGGTCCAGTTTATGAAGTGCTTTGAAGCCGGAGGAGACGATGAGATCGGCGTACATAATGTCTCCAGAAGAATAGGGTTGTGGTCGGAAGATAGTTCGTTGAGGTTGTCGATTTGGGTTGCGTAAGGTATTCGTACGAGTGCGATGTCGAGTATGTCGGGTCTGTGGCGAGTGTAAGTCGGAAAGTGAGTGGGAGATGAGGGGGCAGTAACGGAATAGTCTGAGTGTTGTACGTGATCAAAGAGGGTACGGCCGGCCGCTTTCGTCGAGTGGCTGTGCCACATCGGGTGCTTGGCGTTGAAATCGCCTGCCGAAATCTGCCATTCCGCGCTTTGAGTTAGTAAGTCTAAGTCGTTTGTTGTGAGTGTAGCACCGGGAGGTTTGTATACCGCTGAAATAAGTATTTCGTGATTGTTAAGTTTGATAAGGACAGAAGATGTTTGAATGGTTGTGTTTAGAGTCATAGGTTGGTGGACGATGCGTCGGTGGATAAGAACGGCAGTGCCGCCGTGAGGGGGCGAGCCACGGATGGTCGGTAGGTCGTTTCTGTAAGTGAAATAGTTAGGAATCTTTAGCGTGGTAGAAGGAGATAGGCGGGTTTCGTTAAGTAAGATTATGTCAGTTTTGAGATGAAGTGCGAGGGCTTGTAGTTCGTTGAGTTTGTGCTTTATGCCGTTCGAATTCCAAAATAGAATTTTTAAATTAGTCATTGCGGGGAGTGAGTAAGGTCAGGTATGTCTTTATGGTCGATTCGATCAGTGTTTGCGGATCCTCGTTGGTGGATATGGCAGTCAGGAGGTTGGTTAATAAGTTTAGAATGAGAGTTAAGTCCAGTTGGGGGGCTGGGGAAGTACGTGGAGTGTGAGGAGACCCTGAAGTAGCTGAGGCGTAGGAAATTGTGGAAGTCGGTTGAGGGGCTAGAGATGGTGGAGAAGATTTGGGTGGTTGTTGGGTTTCTTGTTGGACAGGGCGTAGGGTTTGTGGAATTTGAATGATTGGGACCGAGGTTGGTGGTGGGAGTGGTTTTTGCGATAGGAAATGTGGACAACCACGGAAATTTGCGGTATGTGGGCCGCCGCAGTTTCAGCAGGTCGGAGATTCTTCCCGGGTTTTTTTACAGTCCTTAGCAGCATGGTTGCCAGCACATTTGACACACCTCGGCGGGTGTCCGCAGTTGCGGGAGCCGTGACCGAAGCGTTGGCATGAGAAGCATTAGGAAGGTCCGGAGGATTTCAAGGGTTCTACTGAGATGGAAATATAAAATAGGTTGTTTAAAAGAAAAATGTCTTTAGCTTTCGGGTCAGCGGCCCGGTTTGTCGGGAGTGCCAAAACGGCGGATGAAGGTGGTCGAAAAGCTGAGGGTTTCGAGTTCCTGATTGATCTCGTCGACCGGGATGTCACTAGGGATTCCCTTCAGGACGACCTTGACAGAGCGTTCTTCAGGGAGACAGAAGGTGTGGAAGTCGATTCCATTTGTAACAAGGTACTTTGGATGAGACGGAATTGAGTCGGTTCGGTTTTCTGAAGAGTAATTTGATTGCTTGCTGTTGCTTTTGCTGTTAGGGTAGAAGGTGTAAGGTTTGCGAGCCCATAGATGACGGGCGCGACCTTACGCCAGGAGCTGGAGGATAGGATGATGGGCGGAGGTCTGGAGTTTGTTAGTTTAGTCGGAGGTTTGATTGTAGGAGAGGCTAGGGAAGGAGTGATTTTTGGTACGGAAGTTAAGTTATCTTTTGGTACGGATGGTGAAGTGGGTTTAGTTAACGCAGTTAAGGTAGGAGCTTTGTCGGAGGAACAGGATGACATGGTGGAGGAGCTTGAATCAGAAAGGGAATCGATTGTCTCGGAATCGGAGGAGTTTGGCGGTGGTGAAGGGGAGGGAGGCGCTGAGCGTTGGCGAGCTAATTTTTGTTTTGGGTTTGAGGCAGAGGCGCTACCTCCTTTACGCTTAAGCGGTTTACGACCGCCCATCGCGAAAGTGGTAGTATTTTTACTGTCGCTCTGAAAAGAGCGTTTTATTTGGGGGGTGTGAAGGTGCTGAATGGGGGTGTGGGTTTCCTGTTTCCGTTGGTAGGGAGGGATGGGATGCTGTGGCAATGAGGGGGCGCGGCCCCACGACAGCTGTTTCGGAAGGACGGTTTGCGACGCTTTCGCGGCGGCTTACCTGTGGGCGCTGGTGCCCTGTTGAAACAAGCGGTGAAAACTGCTGATTTTGGCGCTGGTGCCTGTCGAACGGTGATCGAAGACAATCAGTGGGCGCTGTTGCTTGTTGAGAAGCGGTGAAAACTGCTGTTTTTGTGGCGATGTTGCCTGTCGGTTGGTTTGGGTTCTTGGGCTGTTCTGGGTGTGAACTGAACGTTGACTGTACTGACTGACTACTGACTGACTGACTCTCTGGATGATAATGATCACTACTGCTGACTGACTGGTTGACGATCGGTCGAATGCACCCGTATATATACACATCGACCGACTCTAACGTTGTTGTGATTAGTGGGCGTATCGGTTTTTGGCAAGTGAAAATGACATCGTCCTCTGGGTTGCCAGGTATCCTTGATGTCGTTTTCGCTCAGAATTTTGATCGTGTTTATGTTGTGTAGCAGTTTCAATCACTTTACGTTTATCTAAACCTGAGAACATTATTGCTGAACATTTATTATTCGTACAACTCCATCTTAAAAGATTAATCTTTTTTTCGCTCTCCAATTAATTTATATTTGTAAAAATTCACTAAGGCCAATTCTTTGCCTCTTTCTGATAAAATAATTGTTATATCACTTATATCCATATCAAAAAAATAGAAACTATAAAAGCACTTACACGAAACGAACTATACACGACTATAGGTGATCGAACACTGATATTATTTCTTTAATAATTTTGGAATTGTATCTTAATTATCTTATATTTGCCCCCGATGCTAAATGTCTAAAACGTCGTTTTGCTCTGGAACTAATTTATTAATCGATAACATTGTCGATAAAGCCGAGGAGCTCGGCTCACGGTTCGCGTCAGATATCATAATTCATAATAATTGGTGTAATAAGAAGTGAAAATAATAAATTTCAAAATGTTGGCAAAGTAAATATGGCAACATCGCATAAAATAGTCTATGCTCAATCGTGCTTTACCGTGGTACCTCATATCGTGAACACACAGTATATGTGAGCAAAACTTTGTCACCGCATATGACAAGAATACCTACTTATCGACCTAACCTTTTTTTGGTTAACCACTATTTGTGTAGAATATATAGAATATATATAATGTATATATCAAATATTTCATCATCTTATATTTCATTTACCTATATAGTTAGTTACCAGTTAACATTAAGAAACTTTTTTTTCCGGAGTTCTATACCTATAATATTATAAATTATAATATTGATATTTGATATGATTTGAACACCGATTAGGTTATGTTAGGTGTATCGATTAAACGTAACGTAGGTAAAAGCGTTTATAGTTTTATATTTAACTGTGCAACGTAAGCAACGCTAGTATCTACTGCCTATACAGTATTTTGTGACGTTTTGTTGTGCATACTATCGTGCGTGGCGTAGATGATGAGACGTGATTATTCTTTATGTATTACATGTGTCATGTGTCATGTGTCGTATGAGTGTAACTAGTATAGGAATATATATAATTATTTATATACCTAATGGTTCTAATGGGTACCTATGTAGATATATGTACGGTCCGTTGTTATAATTATCTCGTTAGGTATTTAAATAAAGAATAATATCCAAATATTTTATAATACAATATATTAGTATAAATATTACAATAGGTAGGTAGGTGTTTTTAATAGTGATATAAAAACAAATTTATTATAAAGATTTGCTTATTAATATTATAAATAAAAATAAATAGGTAGGTAGGAAGGTGATGTAATACTGTACTCTATAATTTATTCTAGGTATATTAGATATATTGTTGGTATATAACACTTTTTGTGTTTAATGAAGGATTAATAGGTGTAAGGTGTTTGCTTACAATTTGAAATTGTAAAAAAAAAAAAAATAATATTTAATGCAATATATTTTATTAAGTATTGCACCTATAAATTTAATGTATCTACAGTATTTTTTTTTTTTAAAAGTCATAAATGTCATATCTCTTCCTGCCACTGAAAAGATGTACTTACCTACTTATTAACGATATTGGATATTATCTAGTTAGTAATGTGTTTTGTTCTAGGTCAGTGGTGTAGCCAGAAATCTCCCAAGGGGCCCACCAAAAGCTGAAAAGCATACATTTTAGTATATTATATTTAATATTTAATTAAAAAGTCATAATATAAGTACGTATATTAAAGAATGTACAATCAAACAAGTACTGTCCATTATTTTGACCAGTCTTATTGTAGTTGCATTCTTCTGGCAGACGTATTTTCCGGACGCTTCTAGAGAAACAGCCTAGTCTAGACACGATAACGCATTATCGATTTTATCTTTTGTTCTTTTGTTCTTTATATTTTACTTGAAATCGCAAAACACTGCGTATTTACAACTTACTATTTTTATCTTGGTTTTTTTGCAAACCATTATTTAATTATTATATAGTATGATACGAGTACTGAGTAGTATTGTGTTATACTATTACTATTCTATATACTACACGGACCAAAGGGGGGGGGCCCTTTGGAACCCTCCCTAAATACGCCACTGTTCTAGGTATATAACCAATGAGATTTTGTATTTGTACCCTGTAGATAGGTTACTCAAACGGCTATGTGGCTATGCACCTAAGGGTATAAAAATGTATAATGGTACTATTATGTGACAATGTGGGCAATGTGGCTTATATTAAAAAACAACTGAAAATAAATATTAAACCGTTTATATTTGGTAGGAATTTTCATTGATTAAAATAACTTTCTTTATACCAACTTATCGAATGGGTGGGTACCTAGGCAGTGATAATTTTCAAAAAATTCTACACATCAAAGTATTATCAGTATTATGTATATAAAATATAAATATAATATTATAAACCAATGTGAATAAAAAGGTACAAAATATGGCCTAATAAGGACACTACACTCGCATGTGCCGTCTTCGTTTTACAAGTGCGTAACACTGCAAATTATACGTTCAGCAAATCACGTTTAGCTCCGTTAGTTTAAAATTTAGAGTGAATTGATCTCTTATAAAAATTAAAGGTAACATTGGTCATTAATACGAGGGCTTCTCATAGGCTATTTATTATATTTTAATTTTTAAGCGAAATATGTGTATTTTAAAATTGTAAATTGTATAATATCTTAAAATAGGTAGGTACCTACTCATAACTCGTTTTAAAATTACAATATAACAAAAAGGCTATGATCAGCACTCGAAAATAATGTTACCTTTAATTTTTATAAGAGGTCAATTCACTCAAAATTTTAAGCTAACGGAGCTAAAATTGATCTGCTGAGCGTAAAATTTGCTATATTAGTATATTACGCGCTTGTAAGACAGAGACAACATATGCGGTGTAGCGTCCTCTTATGGGTGAGCCGTAAGTTTACACTGTACAATAATCAATGTTTTGCAATCTGTATGTAAACACATAATAATATATGGTATCATTATTCATTAGCGAGTTGTTGTGGGCGGTAGAAATTTCGTTATCAACACGATATGCCTTATCAATCTTTCTGTATCCTCGTAATATTATTTTCACTTTTCACTAATTTAGTTAGTGATGCTTTAATTCTAATACGCGATAGTCTAATACTGTATTACCGTGTCCATACTTGTATCTTATTATTAACTATAAAGTATCTTTTACAATAATAAGTAGTACCTATTATTATGATCATTCATCAGAATCATTAATGTCGTCGTGCGTACAATGTTTCAGTAAACATTTTTAGTTTGCCTATTTTGTTCAAACGTTATTTGAGTATTAACTAAAATTGTGCACAAGACTAGATATAGTATATCAGGATTTTTACGCGACACACACTTACTCAAACCAAAGGTAACTCAATATTATAGTATATTATACCAAATCGTTTGTTATCTGTATTGTGTATTCAATGTGAATTGTTTTTCAAAGAATTTGTTCCGTTACATATTATATATATATATATTGTAACATACATTTGGAATCACTCTGTATATTATAATATTATTTAATAAGTGTGTACTATGCGTTGGTCATTAAATATTTAACAGCTGGTTAGGTACAGGGTACCTACAGAGAACAATATTTTTAATTTTTTTATGCAACCTACAATTATTATGTTCAAAATAAATATGTAAGTAGGTACTTCTACCTTTATATACTGGTGACATATTTTAGAACCGTGCACAGTTTCATTTAGATATCATCTTATTTATAAAATAATTATTTGAATCTTTCGCATAAATAACATCTCATTGTTTAGAGATTACCTATAAGTATATTGTGCATCAATGTTTAATTGTTTATTTGTTATTAGTTAGTACCTACCTAGATAATATGAAAATAATAGAATTTTATTTATTACAATTTGATCTGTATATTAGGTATATAAAAGAAAAAATTCTGACTGATTCATAATCAACTTACGTGGTACAATCAAAACTACTATACTTCAATACTTAAAATTTTTATGATACCTACTATGATGGAGACCACTTAGTAGTGGTCTTTGAGAGCATATTATACTAATAAAGCATTTAAAAAAATTTGCATTTTATAAGTGGCTCACATTTGTTGGCTTACTGAAAACAAATATTTTTTTTTGTTTATGTAAGGTTGATTTTAGTTTCAGAAAATAAAGTAGTTTTTATGATTGAATATACAATTTTAGATCTTTATTTAATATTTTATAAAAACCACCCAAATTTATATGTTAAAAATGATTGTATTCACATTCAACAGAGTTTAACAGGGGCTAAATCTATGAGCATTTAAAATTTCATAGATAACATAGTATAGGAGGATTGTTCTTTATAAAATTAAAGCTCTATTTTAATATTTTATTATAAAACATGTCTTTTTATGTGGTTTTAAAGACGAGAAAATTCTGATGGCATTACTTCTCATACATACAAATTATAAATAGATGTGTTACTTCCAATTTTTTAATAATTACTCTCTAGAAATACCAATGTTATTTGCAATTTAAGTAGATTGGTTTGTAGTTTTATTGCCAAGTACTTACATAGGTTCTACGATTATATCAGAAATACATAACTTATCATTTGACCACATGAATTGTTTAGTTTATGGTTTATCATTTCATCTGATATACCTAAAATTTAATTAAGAATGTTATTATTAATTTTATTTCATTAAAATGAAAATTATTATACTTTATTACATCAGGTGTTTAAATTAAGTACCTACCTACCAAGTTTATATTTTAACAAACCCAATAACTTCTACACCTATAAAATTGAATTGTAATCAAACATAATCAATTTTTGTTTGTTTTAGTTTTTTGCCTAGTTTTTAGACATGGCGTTCCGTAGACAAAGTACATCTGGGTCTAAGCCACAGCTTAAAGAAAAAATTGTACAAATTTATGAGTCATTTTTTAAGGTAAATAAAACATAATATTTTTTCCGTAATCTTTAATATCTATGTTATTAGTATTGACTCAAATCAATAAAATATAAAATTGATATGTGTATTGATATTATATTTTACATTCTGAACAGAATAGAAAATTTTTGGTTTTACAATTAGTATTTTTTTATTTTATCTCATAAATTGGACATAATCTTTGTATAAGCGTTCAGATCTACCTTTAAATGGAAAATATAGATCGACGCGTCTTATTTGCAAAGTATTTCATGTATAGTTATGCCTTACATTTCAATAATATTTCAAAAACTGGAATACCAGTAAATTTTCTGTAAAATAAAAGTTTAAAAATTGTAACGAAAATTATTTAATTTAATGGTTAGATTATAATATATAATCTGCTTGTAAATAAATCATAAGATTTAATAATAACTTAATAATTAATGACTAGCGAGATGACTATAGTAATATTATCAATTAATTAATTAATAACTATATAGAAAAAGGTTTGCTTAAACATATCTCTTCAAAGTGATAATTTTCAAATTTAAAAGTCAATGATCCCTCGAGCGTTAACACAATAAAATTACTAATTTAACCTGTAATAATTTGTATATAATAAAATATTATTATCCAGTTCTTTTAATTTTTAAAATTTTTGAATCGATTTGTTTCCTTGTTATTTTCTGTAAGTACCTAGTTTCTTGAACATCAGTGATACTTATTGCATTATAATATTATTACTAATTGTGTGTATTTATTTATTTATTTTTATATAATATATATATATATATTCACAGGGCGAAGATGTCTCAAAAGACAATGACCATTTCTGGGATGAATTTTTCTTATTAAAACCTAAAGTAAGAATTAACTTCCTCCTTGACTTACTTCTTCAGTATCTTCAGTTTCAATTTTAATAAACTTACATGTTTAATACTTTAGATATCGTATATTGAGACAGAAATAGAAAAATTAAGTATTGAACAATTGGTTACACTTCAAGATAATTTTAGACTTTTATTTACCAAATGTATCACAACATTTGAATGCCAACATCAATTGCGTATTATATTCTCATTAAAGGTAATGTTAATATTTAATATTATAGTACAAAATTCAATATTTGCTGAGCATTATTTTGACCAATCCGGATTACGAATTACAATTATTTAATCTAAATTTCGGATCAATCTGTTGATTTGGATTTTGGATTAGATCCATTGATTCAGATTTAGGATCCAATTCGGCTTCATTGTTTTTGAGATAATCAGCTATTTTTCCATTGTTATCAACCTAAATAATATGAATATACGATAGCAGATCTATTGACAATCGACTAAATGTTATGAGACACCAAATAGCAAATATTTTATACCATAGTTAATATTGTTAATAATTGTTTTCAAACGCTTTATAATCCGGATTAAACAGATGGTAATTTTTGTTTCAATCTGGATCAATTCGGATCGCTAATCCGGATATGGATTGATCCAGATTTGGTGCTCAGCACTATTTAATACTATTGGTTTAGTAGTTTTGTAATGCTTTTTAATGTTAATACAAATTGTAGCAAACTTATATTGGAATAAGTTTATTATACTTAAATTACTAAACAATATTATATTATGCTAATATTATTGCGATAGTGTTATTCTTATAATATAAATATAATAATATAGTATTATATCTACAAATTTTATTAAATAATCATTGTTTTACAGAAATATTAAATATTTGTTAATACTATTAATTTTGTAATTATCTGTGTCAAAAAAACATTTATCAAGTAACTCATTACTTGTGAATCTTTTAATTTAGCATTACAGTGACTTACTGTTCAGGTGCAAATATTGATTGAGATTTGTTGGGGCTAAAACCCAACTTTAATAATATTGAATAAGCTTTAAACAACATTTATGAAACGTTTGGTGGCTTAGACCCTAAATCCCCCCCCCCCTATGCTGATGATAGATCTAGATTATGCCAAGAAAACATATATACAATTTGTGATTGAATAAGTGGGTAAAAATACATTAGACCAGGGTGGTCCAACCCGCGGCCCACGAAGCTTTTTTGGCCCTCCAACAATTTTAAATCACAATAATATTATAACAAAATCGTAATAAGATGATATACAATTTATACCATCTTATTACGAATTTATACTAATTTATACAAATCTAAAATTTAAAATTTAATTGTTATACGGTGGGAATTCCCGGGTGTCGATCACATCGCAATAAGACGCGATGAACGACGTGAATGTTATTCACAATCGCACAATTGCGAGCATTAAATATTTCTCTAAACTAAATCTAAATCTAATCAGTAATCATTAACCAGTCGACCCTGTGTGTTAAAAACAATGCCAATCATCGCATAAATAGTTTTTTTTTTATTGTTATAAGGCATTCCTAGCCTAATTAATTTTTTAGTAATTTTTTGATAATTTTAAACATGAAAACATTAAATAATAATAATAATTAATAATTTGTGAATTATATAAAATAAAATATAAATAGGTAATAATATAATTTTTTTCTTCTGACGGGCCCCGGTGTTTTTATGAAAGTGTAAATTGGCCCGCCAACTACAAAAGGTTGGACTGACCACCCTGCATTAGACGATGAGTAAAAACTAGATTTATATTTTTTAAAATATAATTACTTAGTGTATGCAGTTGTATGAAAGTAAATAATGTAGGTAAATGATTCATGGTTGTAGGATATAATTTTTTGAAAACCATTTAATGGGTTAAGGAATATTAAACTTATTTAGCATATTTTGGAATATTAATTTTACCTACCTTGATTTTTTTTACATTTAAAATTGTTTTACTTTGATAAAAAGAAAACACGCATTGCACTAGTGAATCTAGTAATGGTTTTCATACTTATAAGATCAACATATATTTGATAAACATATATGTTTATCAAATATTCAAATCTTTAAATATTTTTTTTTGCATTTTTGCAATAATGTATTTAATTGGGTTTGTGTGTATTTTAAGTTAGACAACAACCTAAAAAATAAAATTAAAAACCAGTTAATTTTAGAAACTCAAGTATAGTAAGTTATACATCACAAATTTAATTAAAGGAATTTTGAAAAAAAAAACCATATTAAAGTATATATTGATGTTTATTGATTATTTTTTAAATTTCTAAAGGAATATAATTAGAATATTTGAAGGTTTTTTAAAGAATATTAACATCATATTTTAGATATTTTTTTCTTAAGAATATAAATCCGGTCTTGATGATGAGTAAACATTTACTATTAAATATATAAATATATATTAGTATAATGATGAATATATTAATATGCCTTTGAAGGGGCAGATATACCAATCACAAATAGTCTTCAAAATAGTAATTCTCGACATGCCATGGGAACAATCTACATTCTACATGACAACATAATTAACTACACTAATAAAATAGATATAATAAATAAATGCACTGTAGTTATTGTGTCAATGAAATTTAAAATATTATTTGATAAGTACAACACTTATAGTAAGTGATACCAAATAGTAGCATGTGGGTGCATTTTTGTGGTCTTTTGATAAGAATTTTTTTTTTTATGAATTAAACGAGCTTCTTATTAATTTTAATTTAATTCTTTGGTTTTCCTCTACACTCATTGGGTAAACATATTGTACATTAAATTGTCCTCCCACAATTTCCTACTTTTCTTAAAGTGGCCTTCCAAAAATGTTATTTGGTGAATGATGATTCCTAGTTCATTGTAGGTATGATAATGTCAGGGGTGTATTTAGAAATGTCTTAAGGGGGGGGGGGGACAAGAAAAAAGTTCAAATTTGCGTACATGGGGTGTAGAGTTGTAAAATGTCTCATATAATAAAAATAAGTATAAAATACGGCGAATGGGGGAGGCACGTGCCCCATGTGCCCCTCCCTTAAATACGCCCCTGGATAATGTTTTAAAGATATTCTATTCATTTATGTATTACTTAATGTTTTAATCATTAATTTATAATTTAATTTTTAGACGTTGACATGTTTAGTGAGCAGCTTATACAAAAAATTTAGAATCAACCCAACATTTGAATTTATTTCTATTTTGGTAATACCAAAAGACACTGATATGGTTTTTGAGAATTTATTGGGGAAATGCAATATTATGTTACGTGGTAATAAACTTAATGTAAAAATAGCTATCAAACAACTAATTTATAATACATTTATTTTATTAATAATTATTAATTACTTTATTTTATTTTTTATTTTCTTATGCTGTAACAATAATTTAATCAATCTGACCAAACATATTTTGTAGTTCATCAGTTGTAACTTATAAAATGATTAAATACAGTTAACTTTTTTTTTTGTATTAGCATTAACCAAATATTGTACGCACAACACATTTATTTATTTGCTATTAATAATGTGATAACATTTATTTAAAGTAAAAATAAATATTGTTCTACTGGAACAGTCTAAAAAAAATGTATTTTTAATAAAAACTAAAATATATTGTTCAATGTATTATTGCAATCAAATAAACTTAAACTAAAATAAAATAATCTTTTTAAAGATAAAGAATAATTAGTTTCCATTTAGAAATTAAAAGAAATATAATTTTTTATATTTTATATATATTTCAATGTTGTAATTAAACATTAATATTGCATATTTTTTTATTTTAAGAACCCGAATGTGTTGTTGTTAAAGATTTATGTTTACAATTTTTACTGACGATTGTTACTGGCACCGACAACCTCAATGAAAATCCAGCTCTATGCCATTTGATGACTAACAGTGTTTTTGAACCTTTGACAGAAGTACAAATTAATATGATTAATTAAAAAATGACTTACTTATATAAATATTTTTTAGGTTCTTTCAAATAATATATACCAAACATATCATGGCTATGATTCTATTTTGCTCTTGACATTACTTATGAATGTTGAAACTGCTAAGAAGACAAATCCATATGTTGTCAAATTATCATTGTTAGACAAAGAAGATACTTTAAATGGTTATAGTCAGGTAATAATAATACATTATAATACTCATTAAAGTTAATTGTTTTTTTAAAACAGTAATTGAATTATACATTAAAAAGCTTTCTAGAAGAATTTTAAAACCAACTTTAATGGTGGCAATATAGTTCAGTTGTGATGTGGTGTATATACATATAGTATTTTTACTTTAGAGTTATAAAGGTTGTCAAACAATATTTAATAATGCAAGTGACTTATATTATTATGGTTTTTATTAAATACATGATGATTCTTTTATCGCAATACTCATTGTTTTTGAAAATATTTTTTTGTGTGGCTTACTCCGGCTTACTGTTTTAGTTTTATAAAACAACAGGTTTACATTTTTCAGAGCCATTATAAATTTGTATTTTCAGTATAATATTATATACTATTGAATTTGAAAAAAAAATTGAAGTATAAATAAAAAATGTTAAAATTATATTTATTACATCAAAAAATTTCAATTATTCCCACTACACCACAGCATATTTTGAAGATCATTATTGTAGGGCCACAGAAAAGTTAATAATATAAATCCAAATTGATTTACGCAGCCTATGGCCGTATGACCTCCTACGAATGATATAGTGCGGCAGCCGGCAGGCAACGTATTAAAAAATCGTATTTTTAAGTTTGTTTTTCCATTTTTAAATGACAATATACAGTTTTCATATAATCTTCAAAAGTAGAATATTTTTCTGAGTATTTTATACATAAAAATTTAATGTAGGACAAGTCGCTTATGAGTTATAAATATTTACAGTTTAGTTGAATGGAATGGATTTGTAGAGATATTTAATAAGTGCTCTACTTTTGTATTTCCTTTTAGAAAAAGTATATTTTATTTAGTAGAAAGTTTATAATTCATAAGAAAACGTGTTCTCTTCTTTTGTAACAATTAATTAATAATATTACCTAAAATATGGTGTTGTTACAACAACATAAATAATAACAAAAAGTAATAATAATTGTTATAGTAATAAATTCAGGGCTCAGGACTTTATGCATTTGCATATTTGTTCGGGAAGTAAATAGAATAAAACTGATCCGATACAAATTTGTGTTGTGGTGTTTGGAGTTAAAGTTTAAAAGTTTATTGTGCATATGTTTGCATATTTTGGAATTTTTTTCTTTAAATGCATATTTTTAATATTTATTGATTTTTATTGCATATTTTAAAATAATTTTTGATTATTTACTCTTAAATCATATTTTTAGTAAATTAATCAATTTTATCTTCATGATTTTGTCAGCAATAATACCGATAAGGCGATAATCAATAGCGTTACGGGGAACCCATTTTATGTATAGCTCTGAAGATAATATTATTTTTTTTTAATCTGTCTTTTACATTTACAGTATTATTTTGTTTGCCAGTACACAGTGATCGACGGACTACGATTGTTATCGTGTCAATGCATATATCGTCAATCGTTGTCGTGTTCGTATTTGTATTCGTTATTTTGTATTTATTAGTGCTCGTATTTGTGTTATAATATGCCAAAAAAAAAAAAAACACAAGTTAGTCGGTTAAAAAGTTTTATTTTGGAATTTGGGGCTAATGTATTTTCCGCAGACGGAAGAGTTTTATTTTGCAAAATATGTGAAATTAAAGTAGAATATGAACGGCGATCTAGTGTAATACAACATATACAAACAGTTAAACATGTAAAAATGATTAAACGGAGGGAAATGTTCAATATAAGAACCCAACAAATGATTACACAAACTAATACAACTAAAAAGTCTACTTTCAATATGGACTTATGTAAATCATTCCTATCGGCTAACATTCCATTGAATAAATTATCGAACCAAGTATTTAGAAATTTTTTCGAATCTTACACAGGGAAAGAGATACCATACGACACAACTTTAAGAAAAGGCTATATTGATGGTTGTTTTATTGAAACTATGCAAAAAATAAGAGAATATATTTCTGATCATAAAATTTGGATATCGATCGACGAAACGACCGATGCTGAAGGTCGATTTATCGCAGACGTGATTATCGGTACTTTGGAAGCTGGAAAATCTGGAAAAATATTTCTTTTGAACACTGAAGAACTGGAAAAAGCTAATTCTACAGTTAGTAAGCTATTTGACAAATCTTTTTCTATATTATGGCCAGATGGTATAAAACATGACAATGTTTTATTATTTTTGTCGGACGCAGCACCTTACATGATGAAATGTGGTCAAACGTTAAATGCTTTATATTCCAAAATGATACACGTTACATGCACTGCGCACGGGCTATACAGGGTGGCTGAACAAGTACGAAGCCAATATGAATCTGTTGATCAGCTGATTTCAAATATCAAAAAAATATTTAGAAAAGCTCCATCTCGCATGCTTCTTTTTAAAACTGAGGCACCGGATTTACCTTTACCTCCAGAGCCAGTAATAACACGATGGGGCACCTGGATAAATGCAGCCATATATTACTGTGAAAACTTTGAGATAATTTTCAATATTGTAAATAAATTAGATTCAGAGGATGCCTTGAGTATAAAAAATGCAAAAAAATACTTGGCAACACCTCACATTAAAAATGATTTAGTCTACATAAAATCAAATTTTAGTTCTCTTACTACATCAATTACAAAATTGCAAACTGAAGGTGTTTCTTTAGCTGATTCAATTGAAATTATTGACAATGTAAGTTTTGCAATGAAACGTCTTACTGGGACAACTAGGAAAAATATCTGTACAAAGATGGAAAATGTATTAAAGAAAAATGTTGGTCTTGCTATGCTAAAGAAAATTAAAAACATTCTTAACGGTGAATTAATTGACATGAAGACTTACCAGAAGACTTAGATATTAATGATCTGACATATTTTAAATATGCTCCCATCACATCGGTAAACGTAGAAAGATCATTTTCCGCCTACAAAACTTTACTTACAAATAATAGAAGGTCTTTCAAAGTCGAGAACATAAAAAAACATTTGATAATCCAGTGTAACGCAAGTAAGTACATAATTAGAATTATAAAATGATTATTTTTTAATACATAAAAATTATAATTGCTAGGTATAGATGCTGAGTGTTGAAAAATCCAAAGACCTCCCATTTAACAGTTTTTACATTTTTTTTTTAGTAATATAGTATGTATAAAATATAAATTTTTAGTAATATGTACAAGATATGTTTTTTTAAATTAAATTTGAATAAGTACCTATGTATTTTTTTATTAAAAATAAATGCATAATAAAGCGCATATTTTGATATTTTTTGGTGCATATGTATGCGCATATTTTTAAGATTTTAAGCACATAAAGTCCCGAGCCCTAGTAATAATAATTAACAATCAGTCTGACCGCCTGCACCACAGATTTATATATCTACTTGAAAATATATATATTTTGTAATGACTAGAAAGTAGAAACCATTATTATTTTTCTTTTTTCAAAATGATAAGTGGTTCATGATAAATAATCACCTAGTATATTGACTGCAACTTCTCTTTATGATACCATGTGATTGATGATAAGTTTATTAATATAGAAACAAAAAAATACAACATGTGAATGTTGGTATTAAAAATAATAATGACGAGTAATTTTGGAAAACATTGTATTATTATGATGCTGTATGGTCAAATTTTTATGTGTGGCTAATTGGGTGAGAGATGACGTGTCTTTTGTGTAACAGTATACAAACTATTTTGTGGTTGAAGCCTTTGCTACCAACTGTATTGGCCAGTCAGCTTGGTTCCTTGTCTCATACTCTTATATCACATTGAATATTTTAACCAATAATGCTATTTGTGTGCTCCATCATCTACAGATCTCTGTAGCACTTGTACATCATACTTGCTTCTATTACAGACCGCGTCTTACCTCATTCTTGTATATATTTCAATATTTAATACTAATTAGTAATTACTATAGTATTAGTGGACTTACAAATCAATCCTTCACTCCTTTCATCTATATCTGACTGTTGTTATACTAATCATTTGTTTTTCCCGTTTGTTGTAATTTATTATTAATAATCTATCATACAATTTTGGCTCAGTTATTATTAAATTATTATTTTAAAAGATTATAAGATGGTCATTGGAAGAAATTTGTCAACAATATAGATCAGAAGAAATAGCACAGTACTCAAACAACACATGGTTTAACACATTTACATCGGTTGTAAGCAATATGCTATTTGTACCAGAAACTATTGAAGAACATAATATTGAATTACCTCAAGAAATCAGGTGCCATTTATTTATTTTTATTGTTTTTCACATATCTACCCTTTTTACTTAGAAAAGTTACTGGTATATAATTAATTTTTAAGTATTTAGAAAAATCCTACTGACTACTATTAATTACCCTACTGATAATTAAGTTATAAATACTGTACCAAGAATATGTGGAACAAATAAAACAATATCTATGCAGATAGATTATAGATTATTAGAATGTCATTTTATAATTGAATTGTCTTAGTTAAATTCATAAATATTCAGTTATGTGTGTATATTTAACACCTAAGTAATTTTATTGTATTTTTGTGAATTCAAACAAAAATAATATTCTTGTCAACAATAAACTATACTAAATAAAATTACTTAATAAATCTAGAAATATATATAAGTATTTCCTGAGAAATGCCCTAACTGGTCACGATTTTCCAGAAAAAAATGTTCAATACATTATAAGGAATTACTATTATTTTGAAAATTGTAACATTTGAACTTTAATTATGCAACTGTTAAATCTCAAATCTCCATTTTTTTTTTACAGTGGATGTTATAATTTTCACTATAAAATAAAAATAAAATTATCAATGTAAATCAAGTTTTATTTAATAAGCTAACAATTAAATGTATTCATTAATTAAATTTAAGGTCAATGAGTGGAATATTAATTGCATTGTATGAAGCTGTACATTACAATCGAAACTTTATGACTACATTAACACATTGTCATACATCCAATAACTATGAATCACACCCTAGTGTTATGCAACAGACACATGCAGCTACAAATAATCCTGATCTCAAATCGCTATCAGATAATCAATTTTCCAATCTTCTAGTCACATTTTTTCAATATTGGTAAATTAATTTGTTGTTAAACCATTTGTTTTTTAATTTTAATCTATGTTTGCATCTTGTTAGTTCAATTGTAATGCAGGACACAAAGACTGAAGCAAATGCAAATAACTCAATGCTATGTTTTGTAATATTGTCTAGTATTACTGATGACCAATTTGCCAATTCACTAATGCATGATGTAAATTTACAATTCAAAGTCGATCTATATAGATCACCTACCAGACGATACATGTTTGTTCCTGACAAGTCGCCAAAACCTTTGGCTGCTGCTCTATTAGGTAGTAGTACATTGTACTAACTGTTGACATTGATATTCTATGATATTTATTATTAATATTATTACTCTTGTATATCAAATAATCATTTGCATACAAAATGTTGTACATGTTTTAGATTTGATGATCGAGTTTATGTTAGGGCATATGATGAAAAAATTACCATTTGACCAATATATGAAATGTATAAGTATAATTCATCGCATAATATGTTACCAAAAACGGAATAGTGTGCGTTTGTGTTACAATTGGAAAGATTTATGGAGTTCTTTAATCACACTTTTAAAATTTCTAATGACTTATGAACATCAACTTTCACAGGATATGAATATTTATGATTTAGGGATACAAGTGAGCATGTTTTAAATAAATTTAAACTAAAGACATTTCAAAAACATAGTAAAACTATATACAAATACATATATATATATTGTATAATTTTTTTTGATTATATTCAAATAATATTTTTTAATATGATATTGTTTAACAGATTGTTAATATATTTAACTTGTTCATTACCTATGGTGATATGCTACTTCCATCACCAAGCAGTTATGATGAGTTGTACTATGAAATTATTAGGATGCATACAGTATTTGACAATATATATGTCTTATGTAAGTATTTATTAAATAATATAAATACATATAATACATTTTACTATTGTTTAAAATTATACAATTGTGTAGACAGTTTAATGTATAATATCGGTCAAACTTTTAA
Organism: Diuraphis noxia; assembly: GCF_037042655.1. Taxonomy (NCBI): domain Eukaryota; kingdom Metazoa; phylum Arthropoda; class Insecta; order Hemiptera; family Aphididae; genus Diuraphis; species Diuraphis noxia. The sequence continues at coordinate 58,868,317 of NW_028301711.1, forward strand.
AATATCTAGATGAAAGTATCTTGAGGCCACTTTCATACATATGTAACTTAAGTATACACAATCGCATATTCCACGATAAATTTAAAACTGCAATAGTGATTCAATTAAATAAGAATGGAGATAAACATAAAGTTAATAATTATAGACTAATCTCTATGTTATGTAATTTTTCAAAAATATTAAAAAGATAATAAAAAACCGCTTAATAAACTACTTAAATAAACTACTTAGAAGCAAACAAGTTATTATCAAAAAATCAGTTTAACTTTAGTCTTGGCATAGGTACCGGAGAAGCTCTTTATAGTGTCACTAGCTTTATTTATAATGCACTAGATTAGGGAAAGAAAACTTTGGCAATTTTCCTAGATCTTGCTAAAGCATTCGACATGGTAAATCATTCGGAATTAATTAGAATTCTACCTAGTTTTGGTATGAAAACGAGTAGTATAAAATGGCTTACAAGTTATTAATTTAAAAGAAATCAAATAGTTATGATAAATGGTGTTTCAAGTAAGGAAAGGGAAATAATATGTAAAGTACCTCAGGGCAGTGTACTTGGGGTATCTTTTTTATATTATATGTACATAAATACTAAATAGTATATGCAATCTAAAAAATTGATGGGAAAATAATTACACATGCAAATGATACATGTTTGATGTTTTTCTGGTCCCACTTGGGATTCAGTATATCAAAAGTTAGAAAATGAATTTACAAGAGTTGTCAATCATTTAAGCTCAAAGAAACTATTATTAAATATTTTAAAAAAAAAACAGTTTTTGTAACTTTTACTATAAACAAAGAAAATGTGCCTTCTGATAAAATCACTGTATTATTGTAGAGTAAGGAGAAATGTAATAATAATATTTGTAAATAAATTTCAAAAGTACTTTTTACATGGTACCTGGGTATTATCTATGATGAAAACTTAAGGTGGAATGTACATATAGATAACATAGTTAATCGTTTAAGAATATCAGTGTATAAATTCTGTAAACTCAAAGATTTTTTTCCTATTAATATTGTATGTAATATACAGGGTGATTGATTTATCAAACAACACTCATTATTTAAAAAAGTATATACTTTTTTCAAAATATTTTTTTACATGGTTTCAAGTTTTCAAAAAACCAATGTTTTTATTAAAAAATTATATTTTTAAATATCATTATCATTTTTAAGTTTTTTACTTTTTTGAATGACACCATAGAGTTTTAATTTCATATCCCAAAGCAGAATATTTTTCTAAGTATTTTGATTCATAAAAATCGAATTTAGGGCTAGTAGTTTATGAGTTATAAGTATTTAAAGTTTAGATTGGCAGAGTGGAGTGGTATGGGGTAACCCCGTAAAATGTTTGTCCACTACTCCGCTTGTCAAAACTTTAAATACTTATTAACTCATAAACTACTCGTCCTAAATTCGATTTTTATGAATAAAAATACTTAGAAAAATATTCTGCTTTGAAATATGAAATTAAAACTCTATGTTGTCATTCAAAAAACTAAAAAAATTAAAAAATTATAAGGATAAAAAATATTTAAAAATATAATTTTTTTTAAAAAACTTTGGTTTTTTAACAACTTGAAACTATGTAAAAAAATATTTTTAAAAATTCAATACTTTTTTAAATAATGAGTATATTTATCATCATACCAAGCAGTTTCACAATATAACATTCGAGTATGGGGAGATCTTACCCAAAAAGCTACAACTGCGACAAAATTAAATTATTAGAATATGCCTTAATAAATACAGTTTAGAAGGATATACGTCTCAAAAATTTAAAGTTTTCAAAGTTTACAGCAATAAGAAAATTGCAATTATGTGGATAGTAAAAAATATGGAAAATTTGTATAATATAGATAAATCTAAGCAAACTAGAGAAATTAGGGCATATGATGCTAAAATTAATTATCTGCTTACTTCTTTTGGTCAACAATTTGTGGATTATCTTGGTTTAAAATTTCATAACTCTCTACATTTATATTTAAAAAATAATAATAATCGATAAACCTAAATATGCAAAAAATATTATTAAAAATTGGTCAATATTAAATATTAAATAAAATGTATATCATTTATATTATAAAATAATATATAATATCATTGCAATTATTATATTTTGTTCTAATCTAAATTTTATTCTAATTTACTTTTATAATTTGTATAACTAGTAAACGTGTTTATCCTGTTATCATAAGCAATTTGTGTATTATTATTTATTAGTAAGTAATATTAACTCCCTACCTTCATCACAAGCTATGCTTAAAGAAGGTAGGTATAAATTTAAAAGATGTTGTATTGTTGTATTTATAATGTGTACAATTAATCTTTTATTTGAATAATATACATGTAATAAAATGTAATAAAATCGTACTATTGTTAAACGATTAATTGTAATATGTATTTATAAATTTTAGCATCAAGAAACTCTTCATCTGTTAGTGAACATAAGTTATCTGCTACAAAACTATCTAATTGTTTAATAAATATAAGGTAAGATATGTTTTACATTTTACTATATCCATAATTAATGAAATAATACTGTTGAATTTGCAGAGCTATAATCAATCATTACATACCAAAAATCGATAATTGGTTAGAGAAGAACTCAGTAACTACACCTGTTGGTGAAGAAGTAACTATTTTACTCTGATTCTTAATTTATTTTAAACTTTTTCATGTAAATTTTCTTAAATAACTATATTGTATTTTATCTTATCTAATAATTTTTTTGTTATAATGTGTTACTTATTAATTAAGGAAACAAATATAAAATATAAAAATTGAACTTAATCATTTAAAATGTAAGTTAAAAAACTATACTCTATTCAGTCAGTAAGCACAATTGACCGTGACCAAAACTCGTCTATTGCGGCACATTCCTACCACTTTACCAACATTAACGTTACTGCCAGTGGCGCAGTAGTATACATATAAAAGTAATGTGTAGTGGGAGAATTGCAATCCCTTGCTGAATAGAGTATATTGCAATGTATTATGAAAACTGCTATTAACATTAATATTCAACTAATATAATAAAGGGACATAAAACTTTTAAAAAAACTATATTTTGTAATAGGATTGGCTTTAACTTAAATTAGTAAACTATACTGTGTTTTAATATTAATAATGTTTGTTATCATTGTTTTTTATCTTTGCATTGTCTTGTAGATTTTAGAAGTTGTAAGAAATAATTATGATACACTGACACTGAAATTACTACTTGATTGTTTGGGAAGTTTTGAGTCAAACAAGTCCAATCATGATTTGGCAAGCTCATCACTTATCAAACTAATGGTTAGCAAAGTAGTTAAGGATACAAGGCAATCATTAAAACATTCCAACACCGATCTTCAGCAAATTCTTCAGAATTTTTCACTTTATACTAATCCATAATGAATATATTTTATCATTGTAAGGCAGTATTAATGTTGTATTCAAAAGCTATTAAAACACGATCAAATACAAATTTAGAAATTATTTTTAATTGTATTGCTTTTTTACAATTAGAAATTAAGATTAAAAATTATTGAATGAATTTAATACATATTTCTTTTGGATGATTTTCTCTTCGACTTATTAAATGTTTTGTATTAGTCATATTCATATATTATGTTTGTTATTATTTATTATTACTATTCGTACATGTTTACCCGATTTATGTTTTAAAATATATTTTATTGATTCTATGTACCTATATATAATATATATTTATATGTATTTAGTGTAAACTGAAATTATAAAATAATATAAATATTCTGTTGGTTAATTATATTTTTTCTTGAATTAATTATTCATAACATGAACCTTGTAAAGTTAAGTTAGACTAAGACTCTAAACTTTACAGATAAAAAAAGGTTATTATTTAATATTTCTCATTAAATATAAGTATTTTTGTCATTTACCACTATTATTTTTCACTATTTGACCACAACACAATAATATGGTAACTTATAAGAATATAGCCTTATTACTAAAATTTAATGCCAGTACCTCTCAGTAATAAATGTATCCTGACCACATATCAAAAGACAAATTTTCTAGGATATATAATTTAATTACTAAAACAATTTTATCATATAGATCATACAGATCTCTATGATAAAAGAATTTCGGGTATAAGTATTTTAAATGATTTGCATATAATTAAAAAATTTAAAGTAATTAGTAACTAAAAAAATCAGATTATCATTTGTGTGTGTTAAATTCATGATGTGTTACTTGTGTTCACATGGTTTTTTAATGATTATGATTGATAATAAGAAATTTCTCAAAAATATGTGTTTTTGTAAAATTATATAGGTAGGTATTTAAAATTTTAATAAGAGAGTATCATATCATAATTTTTTTTAAATAGATAAAATATTCTTACTTCACTTTTGATGTAAATTCAGAAATTGATCTTAAGGATATCAAGATAGATTAGAAAGTAGTTTGAACCGCATTTGAAAATGAAGATAGACAAGGTAGTACTATATCTAACCCACCAAAGAATTGTCCATCTCAGTCTAATTAGTTTGCATTAACCCTACAAATAAAACCAATACCGATGCCGATTTTCTCGTGACTTCAATATAATAAGATAAATACTAAAAATTTGATACACCAATATAGCACTGTATTTTATGTTTTTGTAATATTTTTTCACTGGTAGAGTCAGAATATACAGCTTGTATATTATATACCTAATGTATAACTATATACCACTTTTGACGCGGGCCCGCGTAATAGCCGTTTGAATTCAAACGGCCTTTGCGCGGAAACCCGCGCAATTACTTCTATTTTCAACCGCCAATCGATGACGGACGACACCGACACGCGATAAGCGCGCCTGGAACAGTCAATCCGCCGAGACTCCGAACCGGTCGAGAGAAGACGAGGAGAGTGAGTTCTCTGACCGACACTGAACGACACACGCTCCTCACGCCCCCGTTATTTTGATTTTTGTGTTGATCATTTTCTGGCAGTTGTATTTTCAACCACCACAATAAAAAAATCATAATACCGCGAACTGTTTGTGTTTTTTTTCCTCCACCACTTCCTACACTAGTGACACCACTGACTCACGCGGTATCCGTCCAAGATTAATTATAAATAAAATAAAATAGGTACCTACATATTATTTTTATATTAAAATTGATAATTATTATAATTTCTCATTGATCACTAATATTTTATAAACACCTTAGCCTGATTTTTCAATTTTTGGTATTTACTACAAGAATAAAATAAGCGTAGGTAGACGTTTATTTCACCTAAAAGAGACGTATTTGCTATAAAAATGTGACTTTTAGTTGACAAATTGTGTTAACATTAAGGCGATTGGAAGCAGCATATTTATTTCACGTTTTAGACCTAAAAGCCTGACAAGATTACGCATACTTAAAATGATCATATTTTAATTCTGTAAAAAGATCTGAGTTGATCGACCTTTTTTCTAGGTTATTATGGAAATCGATTTTTGATATTTTTTAAAAAATTGTTTTTAAATTTTATTTGAGTTTCTAAATTTTTTTTTAATTTTTAGATTTACTTAAGTGCCTTTTTTAAGAATGTTAAACAGTTATTCTAAAATTGACTTCCGCAATAACCTAAAAAACACAACGACAAGTACAAATATTTTTACAGAATTAAAATATGATCATTTTGAGTTGACGTATTTTTGTCAGGCTTTTAGGTCTTCATTGATTGAAATTGTTTCCTCGTCGGAACAAAATATTTTATTTCATCAAATGTAAAGACTTGTGCATGCGCGTGCGGGCCATAAATTGTTTCCCGGAAACGTTTGATACCGGCGCGCAACGCGAGCTGCCAGCGTACCTAATATAATTCCTAAATAGACTTATAATGAATTCAAATGAATTGCAATATATTTATAATTTGGTATCATTACTGTAATGAGTTTACACAATATACCTACTGTACGATTATGCCCGAAGTTATCTATGGATTTAGTCGACACTTAGTAGTTAGAACTTACCGGCGCTCCATCTAAAGTTTAGTTTCAGTGCATTATTAGTGTATTAGTATCAGTGCTTTAGATATTGGTTATATTTTTATTATTCCAAGTTCTCATAAAAAAATGAATAACAAAGATTATAGATACGGGACGAAAAAACGTCGGTATTTAAGTAAAACAATTAAATCTAAAAAGCAAAAGTTAAAAAATTTTATTAAAATAAAAGAAAACCCAATAATTGATCACCAGGTAAGTACTAAAGTTCCTACTAAAGTTTACTAATTTGGTATATTTTAATTCCATTAACTTTCATGAACAAATCATTATAATCTATTTTATCAGGTTTCAGATTTAGGTGCACCGGTTGCTGTTGGTGATGAAATTATTTGTAGCAATTACTTACAAAAGTATGTATTATAAACTACAATAAGTTGTAAAAAATGACGCATAATTTACATTATATTTGTATAACAGACATGATAATCGAACGCAGATTGAGGCTGAAAGAGAAAATATAAATTCTAATACCGGCGAAAAATCATTAAATAATATAAGACCTGTCGAGTAAGTGTCCAGCACTTTTTTTTAAAACTTTTAATTTTATAAAATTGAAAATTAAAATTAAAAAATAATTTTTAATTTTTAAAGGGTGAAATGTAGTGGTCGCCGTTTAGTTGATATAATGTTTTTATTTGATGCCATTAAAAATATTGACCACCACCCATTCGATTGTACTTTCAAAAACTTAATTTTGGTAAAAGAAATCAGAAATGGATTTTTTTCTGAATTCGTTTTTATGTGTAATTTTTGTAACAAACAAGAAATAATTACAAATGAAGATCGTGCTAGTATGCCTGTAAATTCGGCAATGGTGGCTGCAATCGTAAATACTGGACAAGGGTATACACAACTAGACACATTTTCAGCTTTTTTAAATATGCCTAATATGAGTAATCCGTTATATCAAAAAATTCATAATGACTTAATTAAACATACCGAGAACACAGCTATAGAAGCAATGGAAATGGCTGGTAAAGAAGAGGCTAGACTTGCAGTGGAAGAAAATAACGTAAATGAAAATGGAATACCACTAATTACGGTTGTAGCAGACGGTACATGGTCTAAAAGGTCTTACAAAAGTAACTACAATGCCCTTTCTGGTGTAGTAAGTATTATATTATTATATTATTTTTATATTATCGTAAATCATTTTTTTAAATTTTTATTGGTAGAATTGAATTAATATTTTTAGTGTGACTTAAAAACAAATAGGCGTAGATACTTAAATTTTTCACCAAATCTTTAAAATTGCATTCTTAATACATGATAAAATTTTCAGAATATTTTAAATATTTTTTAACAATTTATAGACATTTCAAATTTTATTTCTATTGTATTATTTGTGTTGATTTTACTATGTTGTGTTTTTTTTTTGTCTGTGTTCACGAGAAATTGTCGAAATAATGCTTCGATTTTAAACTTCAGTAGCTTTTCCGGTTCGAAAGTGAATCTAGTTGGTGCATTTTTGAAAAAATCGATTTTAGATATTGGTGTAACTCTAAAACAAATTACCATAGAAACATGAAATTTTCACTGAATGTTTATACTGGCATTTTCTATACATGATAAAATTTTCAATCTTTTTTAGTTTTTTTTTCTATAAATTCAAAATTTGATACAATACTTCTAATATATTTTCGCAATAGTAGTTAAAAAATATTAAAAATACATGGTCACAATTTTTTTTAATAAGCATTGAAAGTTCGAATTTTGACAAAATACGTAAAAATCACGAAAATTTGTCATTTATTTTGAGTAAGAAATTCATAAAAATTTTTCTTTTTAAATCTAAGGTTTGAAAATTCTATACAAGATTCTTCATGAATATGTCTACATTTATCAAGTAAAAAATTTCTACCGGAAAGTCAAAATAAATTTTTGAGAATTTAAATTACAATATTAGATATTCACTCAATTTCTATTGTACTGATATTCTTATTTTGTTCTTATATAAAAACGAATAATTGTAGAAATTTGAAATTTACACCAAATATTTATTTCATCAATTCCTATACTTGATAAAATTTTCTAAATATTTTATCAATTTTTAAGTTATTTATAGACGTTTGAAATTTTCCGTTTTTTAGTTTTTTTTTCTATAATTGTCAATAAAATTTTATTCGTTGGGTCAAAAAACTTGAAAATTTAATACAAGGTTCCCCATAAGTTAATATAATAGCAGATAGAAAATATTTAAATACATAGGCACGATTTTTTTTTATAACCATTTAAAGTTAAAATTTTGACAAAATTTGTGTAATTGAAAATTTACAAATTCTTTAGTTGTTAAAAATTTATAAAATGCTTAACTTTTATAGCTAAGGATTGAAAATTTGAAGCAAGGTTCCATGTAACATAATGGATCTAATTTGATTAATTTGAAATTTGTTTTATTTATAGGTACCTACATTTTTTTTTAAAATAATAACAATATAATTAACATTGTATAAAATATCCAAGAGTGACAACTCGTCTCCGATCAGAATCGTTTTTCGTATACAATGATATTATATCATTGAATTCAAATTTGATACCATCCATTACAGTAACCACTATTAAACTACTGTACAGTAGAGCAACATCCACTTCTTACCCGCATTTTTGATTTTTGAAACTAGAAATTTTTCGTTAGCTAAAAAAAACTTAAAAATAGTAATTTAAAGTATCATAAATATTGAATTTACCTAATATAAAAAGTTAAGTAACTCTTCAAATATCTTTTTATAAAAGGGTTAAGTAGCGTTAAATTTGTCGAAATTACGTAAGCTTTCGTAGTATTTTATGGTTAAAAAATTATAAAATATTCAATAAGTCGTTTTTAAAAATAATAACATTATAAATTATTTTATATAGGCGACAATTATTGGATACCGAACAAAAAAAATACTTTTTATGGGAATTCGAAAAAAATTTTGTGCTGTTTGTCAAAAAGCTGAATCCAACGAGAAAGAAGTTTCTGTTCATAAATGTTTTAAGAACTGGGAAGGAACTTCCACTTCAATGGAAGCAGACATTATTGTTGAAGGTTTCCGCCAAAGTATGTCAATGCACAATGTAATTTTTAATAAACTTATTGGTGACGGGGACTCAAGTGTCATGAAAAAATTATCATTGGCAAAACCTTATGGACCCGATATATTTATTAAAAAAATAGAATGTGTAAATCATATTCTAAGAAATTATTGTAACCGTATTGTGGATATATCCACTCGTCGGAAGAGTACCTCCGGGATAGTAGTACCAGGAGTTTTGAGGAAAATTTTAAAAGATAGACGACTTAAATTACGGTAATGAGTTTTTATGAATAATTAACAAACCTATGTATAATAATAATTTTTTTTTTAAAGATGTGCAGTGACGAAGGCAATAGCTTTTAGAAAAGAAATGAATCTTAGTCACAATGAAAAAGTCGCGCTTTTAAAACATGATATTTTAAATAGCCCATACCATGTATTTGGCTACCATGATGATTGTGCTAGGTAATTAATTTTTTTTTAAATTGTTACAAACCAAATGAACAATAATTATTTTTAAAATTAAGTTAGTGGGTTACAATACATATATGTATAAATTATATTTTATTTATTTTTAGTTATTTTTGTAAAGGCCCGAAAGAAAATGAAGTTAATCTAGTTCCTCAAATGCAAACTTCTGGATTATGGGCTGATATCTTAGGGGCCAGAAATATAGTTGCACATCATGTATCGAGCCTGATCTATAACGTCAATAACAATGTGGTTGAAGGTTTTAATAACGTCATTGCCAAGTACGTTGGTGGCAAAAGAATCAACTTTTCTTTACGAGGTATAATATTATTATAAAAGCATATCATATTGTAGGTAATTTTGTATTTTTTTTAAATCTTGAATTATTATTTTAGGATCGTATGGTGCTAGGTGTCATACTGCAGTGACATCGTTTAATTTGGGATCTAACTACATTAGTCAGTTACATAAAAAAATGACTAATTTAAGTCCTGGTATAATTACAAAAAAATATATTAAAAAAGTTGATAAAATGCGCGAATTATCAAGAAGACGACGTTTAAATTTTAAAAAACCGACGTAATTTAATTTATATATTTAAAAAAACCAATATCACGTTACAACCACTTAATATTATTTATAGATTTACAATGAATAAGCGTAAATTATTTTCTGGACCCGATGATGATTATGGAGCTCTGGAAATGGGTTGCGAAATAATTGATATGCCTTTTGATGAGTATCAAAATAAAAAGGAACTATTTTTGAAAAAAATAACATTAAAATCTGAAGAGATAGTAGCAATTGAACGAAGTACAATTGGACAGCAAGATAATGATATGTGGCAACATTATAGAAAATATCGACTAACGGCGTCTAACTTTGGAAAGGTTTGTAAGCTTCGACCAACAACTTCCCGTGCAAATACTGTAAAGCATATTTTGAACGATATTTTTCAAGGAAGTTCAGCTACGAGGTAAGCTAAAGTTTTTTAATGATTGAGACGTAGTTACTAAATATTATTTATTGATTTATTTTAATTTATAACTATAATTTGTAACTATGTTAGATTAGTATGCATTATATTAAAATATTATTTTGTTTAACATTTAACATAGGTATGGAATCGAAAATGAGTCAATTGCCAGAAACGCCGTTCAAGAAACTTTAGGAATAACTATACAGTTAGCAGGTTTATTTATTCATAAATCCCTGCATTATTTGGCTGCGAGTCCGGACGGGTTAATAAACGAAGACTCGATAATAGAAATAAAATGTCCGTCGAGTATAAAAGAATACACACCACAGGAAGCTGTTACTCTCAAAAAATTAAAGTATATGACTGATTATAAGGGAAAGCTTGTTTTTAAAAAAAACAGACAATTATTATTTCCAAGTACAGGGCCAACTTAATATTACCGAAAAAAAATATTGTTATTTTGTTGTATGGAGTCCCAAAGGTAATCAAATTATTATATACCTAGTCGTTTTTTGTCGTTTTTAAATGTATATGATTTTGGCAGGTTTTGTGATAGATAAAATACCTAGAGATGAATCATTTTGGAATACTAAAATAGAACCATTTGTTACTCGATTTTATATGGAGTCATTACTTCCAGAAATAATCGATTCTAGGTTTGATCGAGGATTACCAATAAGACCAGGCATTCCCGAAAAAATTGTTTAATTCTGTAACCTTTAGTTTTTAATTTTATTTCTAATACATCTTGATTTTTTGTATATTTATTTATGTTTTGCAATACAAGAAATTTAAACAAGCAAAAATTGCACACTTCTTATAAGCTAAAAGCTTGTGTTGGAATTAATTAATAATTAGATGTTATAAATATTCGTTCTAAAACTTTTTTTTTATAAAATTTTTATTTTTAACTATATGAATGAATTATTTGTGATTTTTATTTTATGCAATTATTTAGCAGACCTAATATGGGTCACACACGCATACTACTCTAATTGCGACTTAATGACTATTGTAATTGTATTATTAGATAAAGTTAGTTGACTAAAACCGGTTTTCGATATTTTGATGAATATCGCACCGTTGTTGAATATGCGGGACGCGGGTAGTAGTGGTGGCGTGTTGGACACTCACACAAATGAGCATTTACTACTCACACAACAGCAGTAAGCGACTTCAACTGTTAAACTAAATGCCTATCGTTTACTCCTTAGAAATGGAGCACTTCCAATCCCCTTAAACAAAAACATTTAATGTAAAAGCCTAGTAATCACTATATTATTAAAACAACTTTTAGGTGGTAATTATTTTGATTTGATTATATAAGTTGTTTCCAGTAATTTGGCTCTTCTAACACTTTTAATAATGGTCTGAAATTTAGCCACCATGGTTGATTGTTAGATTGTTTTCTATAAATTCAAAAGATTTTGATAAGTAGAAGAGTAGAACATAAGAAATAATCATGATTAAATAATTGGTAATATTACTCTTCGTTAATAGATTTGAGATTCTCTAGTGGTGTGAACTTAAAATCGCTCCATTGTAAACCCAATGATACAGCTGAACTTGGCAATGTCATCTGTTCTGGATGTTTGTTTTGTATGTTATGTATCCACTCGACTGCCAATTGCCCTTCTTTTAGAGCAAATGACCTATCAAATGGACTTGGTACACCACCGGTAACAATGCTTCCTATAAGTACATAGATACCTAGTTACTACCTAGTAAGTACATGAACTTTAAATTTCATAAAATGTTACCTACTGTCAATATTTGACTTCTGGATTGGTAGCTATAGATTTAATTACTTTAATGTGTGAAAACAACAGTCAAAATTATTATTTTACCTACACACCAATACCTAGCAAACCTTTCGAAAAAATAAGTTGTTTATAATATGAGATAAGTGCTGGGCTTATTCTTAAATCATATTCCTTACAAATATAACAGTTAATAGTACATTTATGTAATTTATATACCTATACATTCATGTAAACTTTTGTTGCAAGAGTTTGATGTTGTGGAATACATTTGTAAAGTCATTATAAATCAGCAGCACAAATGAAAAATTAATAAATGGTTCTGAAACCAATTAATTTAGTATATAATAATAATAATAATAATAATAATATTACCTAAAATAGAAGTTCTAGTTGCAAATGATTTTTGTCCTTCTTCAGTCAGTAATTTTCTTATGAAATTTGTGGTATAATTTTCATTGGCCTTTTCAGATCTACAGAAGACATGTATATTATTAAGGCAACTGACCTTCACATCAAAATTATTAAAATACATATTAAATATATTGAGCTACTTATCTAGCGTGGACTCTATGATGGGGACACTTACCCCACTTTATCTATTCATGCATACCTACAGAAAACCTACGGATCCAATGATAATTTTCAAATCGTTGAAATTCTCGACATTTTGGAAAGTACTCGTGACTTACATTTTTAATTACTATTAATCTAGGGGGAGGGGGTTCAGGAGGTCAGCTGACCCACTGTTATTATTTCCTGACCAAATTGGCCTCTTGGTGAATTTTCTTTTTTTCAGATCATGAATACCTTAGTAGGTACCTAGTTAGACACTTGGACACTTTGGATTTACTTCACAAATAAATAACAAATTTATATTTTCTCAATTCATAATTTTTATTTTGTTAAATGATGTCGTTTTAGTAGAAAGTTGAATTAATCATATTTTATTATGTACGACTGTACAACTACGACGTATACATACCATCGCTGCACCGATAAAATTAGATTATTTTTACAAATTGAAAATAAGTCTTATCGCTAAATAGTAATTTATATAAATTTTATAATTATATATCTATAATATAAAAATAAATCGCAAAATGTGTTGGTAAGCGCATAACTCAACAACGCCTGGACCAATTTGGCTGAACTTTTTTTGGGCTGAAACCCGACACTCTGCTGAAGGTTTTAGTACCACTTTTGTCAATAAAAAAAAGCATAAAGTTCATAAAAAATCAAAAACAGAATCACAGTAGTGGCGCCCTCTTTAAAAAATTACCATTAAAATAATGTATATGTACAAGTCGTTAGGTATTGAAAATTGTATTTATCTGTAATAAATAATAATATTTAATTGATATTTTATAAGTATTAATCTTTTTCGAATATTCAAAGATTTCAATTTGTTTTTTATTTATTATTTATTTACTTAGGTAGTGGAAGTGATCAAATCGATTTGCACTTAACGTACCTACAGACTTGGACACACAACGAAAGGAGAAAAATATTAAGAAATGTTTGCAGTTTTCTTTTGGGTTGTTTACGAGAAGTGTCTTTTTCAGAATTTACTGAAAATAGTTGGAGAAAAATTGCAGAGGGTTTTGAAAAATACAGCTAGTTTCCTAATTGTTTAGATGCCATACATGGGAAACATGTACAAATAAGAATGCCAAGAACAAGTGGCTTTTCTACAATTATAAGAATGCTAATTATATTATCCCTATTCTTATATTATTATTACAATTAATTATTGGTTATATTTGTTTTTTCGAGTGAAAGGGCGCACTGACATTTTTATTAAATTCACCACCGTGTTCGTAATAATATACTTAATTTGTTATTACGGCTTTGGACTGATTTTTCACCTGCTGAAACTTAATGGAATTATGCCAATAAACTGAATAAACCACTACCTATATATTCATATCATATTTTGTTTGTTACTTACTAAAAGTAGTAAAACTATAGACTGTAGTGGTGAACACAAAATCCGGATCATTCCATTTCTAAATTGCCAATCTGGATTATGGTTCTAATCCAAATTAAAATACCCAATCCGGATTATGATATAAATTCGGATTATAACACGTTTTGAAAACAAACATTAATTTTTTATTTATCTAGACTCTAAATATATAAGATGTAACAGGACTATTTAACAAATTTCCATTACAAATAAATTAAGTATAACAAGTATTAAGATTCATACTTCTATAAGTTATTGATTTTTAAAATTTTAAGCTAAATTTGGCATCACAATATATAGTCTTGGTGTATAATGTAAGTACATATTATTATTTCTTTTATATTTTATATTTTTTTTAAATTCACTTTTGGGTACTTAATACAATTTTTTTTTAATTTTGTCATAAGTTGAGAGTTATACAACTTGGGAGTTGGCTAGTTAGGTTTAGGAGCTAATTTTGATTAAAAACTCATCTACATTACGAGATGATGAGACATGCATAATAAGCGGTATATTAACTTTTTAAGAATGAAAAAAATGTATTAATTGATTAGAAAAATCAATAAAATAAACTTAAACACATTTAACTGTTTATTTCAAAACCACGTGCGTTATGGAATATGGATCGCGTAAATATACGCACGAGAAAATTCCTTTTTATTAATAAAAAATACCTACTTGATACTTCCTCGTCACTACTACATATGTAAGCATCTAATAACAAATTGTGAAAAACTCGAAAATCATGGTTTATTTGCTATTAGGGGTCTCATAATATTGAGTCGATTGTCAATAGATTTGAGATCGTATAATCGTATTATTTAAGTTGTTAATAAGGAAAAAAATAGCTGATTATCTCAAAAACAAATGAAGCTGGATTGGATCCGAAATCTGAATTAATGGATTGAACCAGAAATTCCGGTTCGACAGATTGAATCCGTGAATCCGGATAAAACAAATTGATCAGAAGTTTTGATACAACAATTGTAATTCGTAATCCGGATTGGTCAAAATAGTGCTCAACACTAGTACAAAGTATATTACAAAATCTACTATATTTATTATATTAGTATAATACTTTAGTATATTCACAAAATTTTACACAGATTCTCAATATATGAAATTTCAATTTTATACCAGAAATTGTTGATTGTGAAGTAACAATTGTTAATATTAATATTCACACTACTCAAATAGAGGTTGTAGATTTTATCGAGGTAAAAATTAGTGGTGAAAGATCCAGAATCTAGGATTAAGTAATGATTACAAAAAAAAAAAAAAAAATACTGAGTTAGACAAACATTTTTAATTCTAAACGAATTTGAAAATTGTTTTATAAATGATTTGGTAAGTTTCAACCAGATGATGAGCTGGTACAAAAGTTCACAGAATATTTATTAAATAATTATATTCATATTGACGCAAAGTTCTCTCAACAATGGATGGGCGGGAATAACGTGCTATGTAACAGTTTTTACAATTTTCATGTTTTTGCGGAATAACGTGCTATGAAGCAATCTCGATATATTTTAAGAATCGAAAAATTCCCAGAATGTTTTTATCGTACACAATCATTGTGTATATACTTCGAATCCGGCGATTAGTTGACTATTAAAACGCGCTATGTGCGTTAAGCGTTTACTAGTTCCAAATAACATTAAAAAAAATGTATAATACAGTTTTCGTTTTTAGTTGTTCCTGAACATTTACGAATTTGCTACATAGCACGTTATTCCCGCCCACCCTTCAATTATGGTCCTAGTACAATAAGAAATACAAACACGTGAATCCTATTAGAAACGCTTCAATTCTATGTTTTATTCTGCTCATCCAAATATATATCAATTTAAACATCTATTAAAAATATTCAAATCGACATTTCATACAAATAAGAAGATCAGAGCGAAGAAGAAGAAACTGTATAATATATTAATATCTAAGAAAGATTTCGTAGTGGAAAAAATGACAGAAAAAATATTGGGAAAAATTAATTGCTACAAATTTGTTAAACCTGTATCTTTACATTTCATCCCAATTATAAGTTTATTAAATATTAAAAACTAAGTATATGACAAAACACGTAAATCATGAAAATATATTAATATATTAAACATTAATTAACATAAGAAAAAAAAACATTTTTAACCATACCTTTAATAACAAGATGTTATTATACAGTTCTAAATCTATAAAAATGGGAAGTAAATGTTTTTTCTGTGAGACAACTTTTACAGTAGGCTTTTTAATACGGGATCTAATCAGTATAGGTACAGAATCTAGGACCCAACTAATACATATGCTCCTAGATCATTTGTTAATTGCTATATATTATAGCCCAACTCAAAAATTTACGTAATCATATTACATTGTATTAAATCTTTTTTTACCTTAACACAAGTCCTCGGGTAATCTTTTTAGTGTCAAATTTTTCAACCATTCTATATAAACAATCCATTAAATCTGTGATGTTAAACTTTTCTTCAGGAATAAATGACGCGTCTGCACCACATGCCATTGCTATAATAAATAATACATTATGAAATAGATTATAGTAACAACCTTATAATTTTACCTTACCGGTCATAGAGGTTAAATAACCACATAAACCTCCTAAAACTTCGACTACAAACACTCGTGGTGTATGACCTTCTGCTGATTGTCTAATAATATCACACAACTGTAATTTAAATATTTAATATTATTACCATGTGCTATTATTTATTTGCAGAATACCTCAAATACAAATTAGCTCAGGGAAAATGCTAACCTATCACAGTACATTTCCACAACATTTAGAAATTCCTCAGACTCAATTAAATCATGAAAGAATTTCATAATCTCGTCAAAATTAATAAATAATTTATAAAACTAATATTTGTACATGATTTATTAACATTTATAGTAAACACTTTTTTTTGTAAATCCCAGTAACCTTTGCTTGAATTAAATTTAAAGAAAGAAAGAAAGTATTGGTTGAAGTTGATCTAAGAATTAGATTTTAAGTTTTTATTTTAAAAGTAACAATACAGCTTCAATCAAATTTTTTGATTTTAAGGAATTTGATAGAATGTTAATTTTGAAATGGAGTAAATTATATTATAACAAAAAAAAAAAAAAAAAAATGAATTTTTAAGTAAGAACCTAGCTATAGTACAAACAAAAATGTACATATTGTGTTGAAAGCGTAGTATCTACGATTAAAAGCGCAATTAAAATTTTTATTTAACTGGAAGAGGTAATGTTCACTTTTATCATTAACATTAAAAAAACTTCAAAACTGATCAAATAATTTTAGATTTATTACACAAGTATATGTTTGACAGAATGACAGAGCCGGTTGAACCAGATATACATTTTGTATAATTTTTATTTTGTGTTCGTCTATAGCAGGGGTCGGGAAGCTGCGGCTCTTTGGATAATTAACAATATATCGGTATCCGTAAAATATAAATTATATTATACGTTATTATAACGATAATAAGTCTGAATTTCTCAATAACGATTTTCAGGTAAAATAAATCAATATTTTATCTTTAACATGGTTCGGGAATGTTTTCGTTTTTATTAATCTTATCGCACAATTAGTTTTATTGTGTTTATAATATAATTGTGTGTGTTTTGATATCAGCCTTGATGCTTGTTTGAAGTTGAAAACTACAGATTACTCCAGGGGCATCATTTGGGGGGTGGCAGGGTGTGCAGTTGCAACCCTTACTTTTAAAATGTTACAATTAGCCTGCGCCTTGCTGTAGCCTAAAATAACGAATGCACAATTATTTATATGATTAAAATCAAATTGTAATAACTGGTCTATAATGTATGGAAATAATTGAATGCAGGATAATATACATATACGTATGTATATCAGTATATCTATTTTTATATGGCCTGGTGAAATTTCAAAATTGCCTGCTTGAAACTTCACACACCCGAAAAAAAATCTGAAATGACGCCCCTGGATTACTCTCCAGAATTGAATAAGCTGTCTGGAAAAATTCAGTGTCAAAAATCCCACTAATATTAAGTAGATACATTATTTTGTGTTTTATTGTGTTTAATTAAATAATATTATATTTGTATAAACAATAATAATAATAATATAAATATATATAAATATAAATAATAATAAATTAATGTAAAAAAGTTTTTCTATATCTTATAAATTTAAGACGTATTATTATGTTTTTATTGCCTAGGTACTAAAAAAAGATTATTCAAACCTGTGCAGCCCTGGTCTATAGCTTACCTACCGATAGCATTGATTATCTACAACCCAACAGTGCAAGTAATGATTATTAACTTTTACAGTAATTATTAAACTAATAATTTAACAACATAATAATTTAATAATACCGATATAGATGGACAATTCATAAAACCGACCAATTCACTTCTTGGAGAAATAAAGATAATACCAAACAAATAAAACGGATTACGTGAACCTAGATCCAATATCACTAATCACTCAAACATTAAATCGGAAATAAACAAGTCATTTGCTGCAAAACAATACCTTGGCCTGATAAGCATAGTTAGTAGTAGATATCTCCAAAGCATATAACTCAATTTGGAAACGCAGATACAAATCCTATTGAAAGTAATATCAAAATGTTGCATGCTAAACTACATCAAGTCATCAAAAGCAAAACACTAGACAATTATCAGTTACACTGACAAATACCCAATCAAAAAACTACACCCAGCAAAACGGAATATTCCAAAAATCAATACCCCAAATAATTAGAAGAAACAAAATAAAATTATCAGCAACTGGAATTTTCAAGCAAAACCAGTTTTCGAATCAAATTTGTATTTATGTTTTAATTTGCGTTTTCTATTCACCATATAACTTAAAAAATACTTATGAATCTAAAGTTTAGATCTTTTTGTACTTTTTATACACGTTTTAAAAATTTTAACTTTAATTTAGTTTTTTTCGATTTATTTATAGTAAATTATCATTTTTTTTTTTAAAGGAAAATACTTCAGGAAAAATCCCTACACTACCGCATATTTTCAAAATAAAAACTTCCTCCACCACATCACTTGTGTTGCAGCATTGAGATGCACTATCAAACCAATAAATTCATGCCTACCACGCTACCGCGTTGTGCATAATGAAAATCACCTTAACAATTTGATTTAAAGCTGTATCTGCTCCCAATGAAAAATCGGTTCCTGGTACGTTGTTGCTGTACGTAACCGGCACCACTACTATAGGTATGCAAAACTCTTTGTATTTTTCCCGGTAATCATACATCATTATGCCGGTTTTTAAAGCCTGTAAGCAAATTATAATAGGTTTTATTAAGTATAGGATCAGTATAGTCATATTTCAGAGCACTGAGTGATTATACTTCTGTCCCTCCAGCAATTATACACGCGCTGATATTAAAATGTTTCATTTGTATTGCAACCATTTCCATCATATCCTCATCAGGGATTGTTCTTGTTATTCCCAACTTAACACCACCTTGATTTAGCCAGCCAATAACAGAGGACCAATGGAGTTCAATAACCTGTTTGTAAAAATAAAAATAAATATTTATTAAACAACTCGACTTAATACTTGTACACACTAATCATAAATTCAGAGTAAGTATTACGATCCCCTCTTCCAACAAACTAATACATAAATAACCAACAAATATAGTAAAGTTACTTCGCCTTTTATGAGTCCATCAATACTGAATTTTGCTGCAAATACTCGACTTTTTAATGCTATTGTTGCTCGAACTATAGAATACATTAATGCATTTATTCCATTACTAGAACCTCCAATATTCAGTATTAAAGTTATTTTCCCCTAAAAAAATCATTTTTATTATAAAATAAACTTAATAGTATTGAATAAAAAAATACAAACGTCTATATTAATGATTTCTTTATGTATCATTTGTTTGTATGTCACTAAATTTTGAATAAAACTCCTGAAAATGTTTCATATAAGCTCATAATTATTGAATAATAATACTAGCCTACCTTCAAGTATTATACTATTATGGCTAATAGATCAATAAATTTGCAATATCAATTCAACAGTCATATTATACATTAGTACCTAGCTATAATACAAGTATCTAAATTCATTTAAATTTATTATATTCAATTCAGTGGTCATACTTCAAATAAGTTTATTTATAAAAAAAACATAAGTGCCTACCCTACCAATGTAGTGTAACGTTTTTATTTAAATTATATATTATCTAAAGTTCTATTAAACGTACTGGCCTCGAAGTTTCAATGCCTTATCGAAGTCTTTGTGTTCGATGGCTTTTCCAATTTCTAATGTACTTTTAACACATTCCATCAACGATTGTTGTGCGATTGTATTAGCGTTAAGACATATAACTTTTGGTTCAGATTCTGCTGTAGCTTCTAATAAACACAAAACAGCGTGTGCACCCATACGTGAAGCCTAACCCAATAAACATAGGTATACAAAACATATTAGCTATTTCGTCATATTTGTTTGATGATAACTAATGTTACCAAAATTCTATCAAATGCTGAAGGACTTCCACCTCTTTGAACATGTCCCAGAACGGTTATCCTAGCGTCTTGATTTAATTTTTCTACTAAAACATTTTTAACCATTTCTGATGTAATTGCATTACCGTTTAAATCGACTGCTCCTTCCGAGACTATTATAATGTTTAGCCTTTTACCATATTTTCTAGTCTAAAAAAATTTGTAATAATTTAAACATTTATTTCAACCAACCACCTATATTGTAATAAAAAGTTTTAATATTCATGGTGATGGATGATAACTGATAACTATAGTTAACAGATTTAACATTTAAAAAAAATTCAATTAACCACGTTAATGCTCTTTATATTTAACTTAATATTTTCCTATACAATTAAATTTAGTACATATTTTTATATTTAAGAAAGTTTAATAATTTCAAGTTGATAAATATTTGACAACAAATTAGTAATAAGTAATGATTTAACGGTAATAATTTTTATTTAAGGTCAATATATTCTTCATTCTTAGTGCAGTAATATTTATTTTAGATGTACCTAAATATAAAACTATATCCATTCTACTATTTTATATTTACCTGTTTAATAATGACTGGTGAGCAATGCATCAAACCTGACAACATTTATTGGGATAATATTTTGAAGTATTTAGCAAATTGTAAGAAGGCTTAAAATGCACGAAAAAACATTAAAATTAATTAAAAATTCAAAAATAGTTAAATTTTTAAATTTAAAGTTAGGATATTCCATTACAAATCTGTACATTAATCAAGTTATTTTGGTACTTGAAATGAATTTTTCTAGAGCATCGCCAAAAACTTAACTTTGCATACAAATCTAGGCCATAATGATATTTAAACAATATTATAGTAAATTAAATGTAGGCTTATAATATAGAAATTTTAACGTACCATCTGTACATTTTTACATAATTTTTCTGGCCATTCCAATTGTTGTGGCCATTCTCTAATGAATAAATAATCAGCTTCGCACATCAATGCGCTTTTAACAGCTAAATAACTAAATAATATGGCAAATTTTAATACAGTGGTAGTAATAGTTATATCTTTATTATTGAAGTTACTATTACCCACAATTACGGCCCATAACTTCCATTATAAATGTTCTCTGATGCGAGAATGCCGTGCTTACAATGGAATCTATTGCTTCAAGAATTCGGTGAAGTGCTGTATCAGCACCAATAGTCATATCAGTCCCACTAAAATCGTTGTCAATTGACCCAACAACGCCAACCAAGTTTAAATGGTCAAACTTTTTTGACGTTTCTTCATCGATCTCCTCTAGACAAATATTTAAATGTTTATTACCAACAACTTAAAAAAAATCAACAATAATTACGGTTTTTTAAAAGTGCATCAATATGGCTTGGCCATTCTTCGCGAAAAATATTAGCACCAGTCAAGGAACCGTCTCCGCCAATTACCACCAAGTTAGAAATTCCAAATGATATCATATTTTTGGTCGCTTTCATTCTACCTTCTTTAGTCATAAACGGCATACACCGTTTTGTTCCGATAATAGTACCACCCTTAAGTTCAAAATATTTTTAAGCATCCAATCATAAAAATGACCTCTTAAACCATACCAAACTGAGAGTGAAAGATACGTCGTACCAATTTGCTTTCGTTATGTATTCATTGCCTTCAATAAGTCCGTGATATCCCTCTTTTACAAAATAGACTGTCGCACCTAATTGAATTGACACTCTTACGACAGATCTTACAGCCGCATTCATTCCTGAAAAATTACATTAGTTCCTATTGTATCGATAGGTATTATACTATAGATTTTTCCACTTCATCAAATTCTTACCTTGTGAGTCTCCCCCACTGGTCAATACTGCTAATGTGACATTTGAGTTTTTTTCCCGAGGAAACCTTTTTAAAATCGATTTAAAATCATAAGCCGCCCTAAACAATATAATTATGTTTCATCATTATTTTAAATTATTAAATTAACATTACAAATAAAATTAAAGATGCTCACATTGTATTTAATTGTTCAACTAAATATTTAAAAATATATAAAGTACGTGATAATAAATAAATATAATAAGTTATGTAAGTCTTTAATAAATATTTTGATGTTTTTTTAGCATGGCTAAAGTTATTTAGTATAGTTACATAACTATAGTTATTTAGCCATGGTAACGTAGGAAGTAAAAACTGAAACTGAATGACTAGCAGAGTTCTATACTATCTTGTTTTCTAATCTGGTAATTTTCCAAAGACTTTAAAATGTTGATATAATGTTAATTTATAAATGCCTACCTATAACTTAATTGTGTTTTGAACTTGCCTCATAATACTAATGTGATAAAGAGCATAATTAATATCAAATATAGTAGATAAAATATTAAAAATTTCAATTATATGTGCCTAAGTAAAGACATAACAACATATTGCATACGAGTCTGCAACGAAGTACCACATTTTATGTCTTTGTTGTCCTTGCTATCATATGTAGCACATACCTAGGTAATATTTGTGGGCCGGTAATTGATAAAAAATAAAGATACGACTGCTATATTGGTAAACAATTTATTTTATTTTATTATTATTTTATTATATTATATTTATACTTTTTTATTTTCGTATATTATTAAAAATTAATTTTCATTATCATATAGGTACATTATCGAATATATAGATAACTAGCTGACCCAGCCACGCGTTTCTGTGGCTCAGCAATTATAATACTTTGAATCAATTTTTTACTAATTCTTTGGTACAATCAAATTTATATTTTCTAAAACAAATTTAAAATAGATTCATTCATATGAGATTGAAAATAAAACGTTTCGCCAAAATTTAAAAGTAATGGTGATGTATCGAAATGTTGAATTAAGCACAAACCAACATAATAATATACTTTCTGAATTTACATTTTATTCATCTTTTATTAAATTATTATTTGTAATCAGTGACTTACTTACAAAATGTACTATATACATTAAAAAAATATAAAATTAAACTGTTTTAAATGAGGTAGATAACATTGACGGCGAACTATAATTTTAAATTATTAAAACTAAAAATTATCTAAGTACTACCTTGTGTACAACATTCCTGGTTAACCTGTCTTTCGCTAACACGAAGAGATTTGATGGTTTTCCTACACGTGAGCAGGCAACATATAGCTGTCCAATGTCCATGTGAGATGTTTTCCAAATCCAATAAATCGCAGACATTGTTTGGCCTTGAGATTTATTTATGGTCATCGCAAAAGCTGAAGAAATCGTGAAACGGTAATTACTATAAGGTACTATAGTCGTTTACCATGAATATGAATTCATCTGTTTTATATGTATATAATTAATCATTTTATTTCTAGTCAAATAATTTGTGTGTATCACAATATTCGGGGATGGGAAACATTTTTCCCGTTTAATATTTATATAATATGAAAGGAGTTTGTTATTTTTACAAAATAAGGGGCGGAACAGATAATTGGAGTAGGTCCGCTCAAATAAGTGGCGTCTATAATCACAATTTCTGTTCGGGTCACGGTTATCTACTAAGGTTGGAACTCGCTACTATATGTTCCCTATGAATAGCCATGTCGAAGTGGCGTAACTAGTGAACTAAAAGCGCTAGTAGTAGTTGGCCCGGTTTTAATGGCTGTAAACGAGTTGTGTCCCAAATACTGAATTGCGTCCCTATGTTTTTTTCGGGTTACACGAATTGTGTCCCTAAGTTTTTTTCTGGTTACACGAATTGTGTCCCCCAGTTTTTTCGGGTTACACACAAGTTTGGTCTAACTAATATAAATAAAAAGTAAAAATAACTACACAAACAATTTTAATAATATTTCATATAAGGCAAAAACTTAAATAAAACAATTTTTATAAATTCACATTGACTAATTTTTTTATTAAAATATTAAAAGTATGTTATATATTATATTTAACACGAAAAATGAGTATAAAAACGTCATATTATTATTATAGTAAAAATTTTAATCTAACAATAAATTATGTTATTTCGTCTAATAAATAAAATATAAATAAAAAGCAAAAATAACTACATTAATAGTTTTTATAAAATTACATACTAGGCAAAAATTTAAATGATATCGTTTTTATAAATTCAAATCGTGAAATTTGTCCATTTTTATATGCATTTAATTTTTGACATAGAAATAAATGTTTTTCACGAGTTGTCTTTGATAATTGTCCAGAACTTCTAATTTTAATGTACACATCACATTGCAAATTCTTAATGACTTCAGTAAATTGAAATATATTTGGATGGCTTGAATAAAACATAGAATTAAACTTTGAATGAAATGCTTCGCAACTATTAGTTGTGCGTAGCATTGAATTTGATGATTCTGCCCATACACGGGGAGGAAATAAAGCATAATTCATGACATAGTTATCCATTAAGTAAGTTGCAAATTTTAGAACATCAGAATTATTTGAAACACTACAAGACATTAGATCAAACACAAATGCATTTTCTACTTCATCTGGGTCGAGAAAAGGTAAACCAAAAACATACTTTAAAAATTTGCTTATTTCGGAGGATTGATCCTTATATTCTACAGATAAACCGAGTTCTTGAATTTTTCGCCACCAGCTCTGACCGAGATGGAAGCGACAGCCTTTAATTTATATTTTTGGCCACACATCAGTGATAGCAGAGTGTATTGCTATTTCGAAATCCACAAGGATACGCTGTACATTTAATGTTACATTTAAATCAAAAAAATATTTGTTTATATGTTCAAAAGCTACGAAATATGATTCTTGTCTTTTATTTGGCAATAATATAAATAATAATGGTATATATTGTTCATTTTTAATAGTATGTATTGTGAACATTTGGTAAAAAAATTTTGGGGCACTCTTAAATGTGCCATCAATTAACCAAATTTCTGATTTAGCCAGTAATTCTAAATTCGTAGAACAAGAAAATCCAATAATATTATTTTTACGATCATTAATAAATATCATATTTTCCCCTCGGTTTGATATAATTTGTTGATTTTTAATTATTTCATGTACATCAAAGATGGATTTTGGTAGGTTTGGTAAAATATGAGTTCGAGCTTGGTACATATTGTCACGAATACGAGAAATGTCATAAGAAGTTAGTGTTTCTACATCACCCTTGCGTAATTCATTGTGAATTATTTTACATGGTCTCTCACACACATCTTCTATAGCTTTTCTTTTTAAAACATTACTAATTTTTTGTCTGTTTAGAACAGATGTTTCAAGTTTTTCATGATTATGATTAATTTTGCGTTCAATTATTTCATTGACGTTATTAATTTTTATAAAAGACTTACATGTCGTTTTAGTACATCTCCATCTTTGCAATTCGGACTTTAATAATTTATGAAAACAAAACTTGTAACCATCAATTACCAAAAGCATTTTGTTGTTCTCACTCATCATTTGCTCCATAGTGGACGGTTGGTGTTTGACTGACTAATAAATTAATCGTATAATATTGTATTACTATTATTATATCTCGTTGAAAATTCAAGTGTGATATTGGGATATCCGAGTATAGTTATATGTATATAATATATAGTTCGTTATCTTAATATAGTAGATGATCAAGATACACATGTACATGTACAATGACAATCGTTGTAGCTCAATGCACACCTTATCTCCACGCGATAATAATAATCGACAGAATCGAATTTTATTCAGTACCTAAATATCTCATAAAATATATGTTGGTATATTTTATACAACATTGAAATGGAAAAATGTCTTGAATCGAATTTATAAAAACTTTTTTTTCAATTAACAAAATAACATATTTTTAAACCTCATAAAACAGTTGGAATACAATTCGTGTATCCTACTTTTATCATCGGGACACAACTCGTGTACCCCACTTTTATCATCGGGACACAACTCGTGTACCCCACTTTAATCATTGGGACACAACTCGTGTACGAGAAATTTGGTCGGGACACAACTCGTTAACTGCGGTTTTAATATATAAAGAATAGGAGAAAATAAGTTTTTTTATCTAAAATTTATAAAAATTTGTGTTGTAATGAAATAAATTAATTAATTTTGATACGGAATTTTATTTTTTATAGATTAAGATGACTTAATTTTCAATAACTATAATTATTAATTAAGTACGTAATTAAAACGAAATATTATACCGTTTATTGTGATAGAAAATTGATATCACGTTTTTCCCTCCAAAAACGAGCAGATATCATTCTTCAATATTTAATATTTTTTTTTCGAGTATTTGTTTTTGACGTTATAGTGTTAATTAGGAGATGACCTATTGGTAGCATACCTATTGAGATTTATAATACCTATTGACTATTTAAAGTATCGTAATTATAAAATGGTTAAATGTTGTGTAGTTGGGTGCACTTCAGGTTATAAGAGCAATACTGAAAAAGTTCATCAATTTGTGTGCCAAAAAATGAAGAAATTTATACAGAAATTTTAGTTTATTTTATTCAAATGAGGCTACGCCAATATACTTATCAAGAAAACCTTAAATTACAAAAAATATCAAGAGAAAAAAAGAAAATATCTAAACTTTATAATACATAAAACATGATAATTAAATTACATTAAATACATGCTTAAACTTGCTTATACTTGCTTGGCTTTAGCTTATTGCTTTTTAATAATTAAAGTATTAATTATTAAAAAAATATTTTTCGGTATAACAATAATTTATGTTTTCTAGGATTCGAGAATCTAACATACAATTCAAGAAATGATTGGAAGTATAAATGATCAATTATAAAACGTGATTAAATCTGTTAAAAATGTTATATTATTAAAAATAATTATTTTCATAATTGAAAATTTCATTTATGAGATGTTTCCCTAAGCTTATGTTATAAAAACCTTATTTACAGACTTATTTATTAATTAAATAATTCTAACCAAGTTGAATCAATGAGCAATTTAATATCAAACATCTTTACTTCAAACAATTTTTCAATAAAAATAATTGGTTTACGTTTAAGTAGTACAAAACTATAAATTTTAGTATGTTTAACATATAAAAATCGGGTCGACTACTACTAGCGCTTTTAGTTCACTATAGTCACGCCACTTCAACATGTGATAACGTGCCGTGCTCCAACCTTAGTAGATAACCGTGGTTCGGGTCAAGCGAGGCCTAGGCAGGCGCGCTTGGGGGGACTTAGTCTATCAAGGCTGTCCTGAAAAGAACAATTTATTTTGTAACTTGTTACGTCTTCGAGTTGTTTGCCCGAATGGTTAATCCTCGCATCCGGTTGGTCGTTATTGTCTGTATTTTGTAAGATCCTCGTTGCTGGCCATTCCGCCGGGCCAAATCTCTATGTCACACGAATTTCTTGATGGCGCATCGAGTATCCACGTTGAAGCTCCGGTCTAAGCCAATAGCCATTCTCCGACGTCGGATATAACGAGAGGTTACCACCTAGTTAATTCTGTGGACAAAGATATATAAGCAACCAGCGATGTTCCGGAATTATCGTTTGACACGACGCTCTACTATGAGAGTCGTACACGGAACCGTAAAGCCGTATCGATCGTCGTTCGGGGTTCTTGTAGGCCGTGGATCGGGGTCGGTGTCGGGTCGTCGTTTGACCGTACGATCGTTTTGTGGCGATGCTCTATGAGAGTTGCACACGGGATCGCGTCGGTCATCGTTCACCGGTCGAAGCACTTGAATTCCGTGGATCGAAGTCGGAGTCGTCGTTGGATCGTACGATCGGTTTGTGGCGATGCTCTAGGAGAGTTGCATACGGGATCGAGTCGATCGTCGTTCCCTGATCGAATCTCTTGAGGACTCTTCGGGTCAAAGTTTGAAGGAGAAATGGGAGTGTGTTTCTATGCCGAATCTTACTAGTATAAGTACTACCATCCGTACCCGACTAGTAAACACATCCACTATCCGGATGCATGTTGTGTTTTCTCTCGTGATGGATTTGCTGATATCTCCGAAGTTTTTTGGGTTACAACCATGGGGAAGGTATGGTTGTCTTCGTCTTGACTTCCCCTAACCGTTGATGTACATTTGATGTTTATATGATGTACGGAAGTGCTTGTAATTCCTTTCCAAGTACAAAATGTGGCGTTTTACTCTCGTTCTGTCCTGTGATTGGTTGTACTCGTCCTACGCTATGATTGGTTGTCGTAAATAATAGTTGTTGGCTCTGTTATCAGCCTTTTTCGTTATGAATATATTTATGTTCCGTTACAATCTGAAATTGGAGCCTTTTAAACGGTATTGGATATTCTGACACTATCAGTGGAATACGTGGCAACAGGACGATATCTCTTATTTATATTAACGGGGCAGCGACAGGCAGCGCGTGTGGACATTCTAGAACATTCCACCCGACACGCGGTAATAGCTACCTGCCGCGCGGCGCGACCGTTCTAAAATATTCACGGCGCCCGCCACATATTATTAATAATAAATAATAAAAATAAATATTGAACAAAAACTATTCTATCTTTTAATTTGAAACCTATTATAAATGGTTACCAAATTTTATCAAAATCTGTTCAGTAGTTTCGGAGTTTATTGCGAACATGCATGGTGACACGAAATTTTTATATACCTATATAATAAAGATAAAGAATAAAGATAGATAATATATAATATGTTTTAGTATATCGAGTTCGAATCTCGTATGAGAAAAATGATGTTTTGCAATTTTTTTCGTAACGTAACGTTTTTCGATTTCGATTCTATGTGGTAAAGCAAAGACATAAAATGTCAAAAACTGTTTTACACGACATAACCATAAGTCCATAACTAATCATATTTAGCAACCATTTTACAACAAAAACAGTAAGCATGTTTGAATAATTAGTTTATATACACTATACAGGGTTGTGCAAGATACACAAAAAGCAGTATCGAGATACTAGATACTCGATACTTGACTTTAGAGTATCGCGATACTAGATGGTACTCGATACTTGGCTTTGGAGTATCGCGATACTAAATACTCGATACATTTTAATAAAATTAGTCACTGGTTTAAAAAAAAAAAATATGTTCATTATTATGGGGATGACTACCTCCGTGAAATATGGCAAATAAAATAATAAAAATTGACACTTATTCAGTAATAATAAAACAAATCAATTACGAAATTACGTAATCTCGTTGTCGTCAACGATGCAATAATAACCACAATACAATTACAGAACAATTAAATAATAATAATTATATTAATAATAATTCTACATTAAAAATTGTATAAATACATAGTAAAAATAATTTTAGTAATAACATAATGTCCTAAATCCTAATATATAATAAATAATAGTCCGTGTTACATTGCTGAGAGAAAGAAGATTCCCGGGCTATTTTCTGATGAAACAGATGGGCACATTATGAGAGAATTTATAGCCCTTCGAGCAAAGTCCTATGCATACATTTTGGATGATGAAGAAAAAATCAAAGCGAAAGGCATCCGAGGTCATGTTATTAAAAATCACATGACGTTTGAAAATCATAAAAAGTGTTTATTCGGTGAAACTGACTTCGATTTCTACCATCAAAATTTCTCCATTCGATCATTCAATCACCAACTTAATACTATAAAGATGAACAAATTAACTTACAACAGTTTTGATGATAAGAGAGTGGTATTGGACGATAAAATACATACCTTGGCTCACGGCCACTACTCTATAGAGTATGCTAATACAATTGTATATTTTAATTTATCTTATAATATTTTTAATTTTATAAGGAAGATGACGTTTGACCGGAACTCGACTCTGAGGTGGATGCTGAAGGAGTGAAATGGAGTGAACAAGATTAAGATTTAATGAGAGCGTTTTATACATCTAACCTAACCCGTACATATTGATTTTTGTAAATAATACTGATTAATGTATATATTTGTGTAAAATATAAATATTCTAACCTTTTTATAACCATGTATAAAAAACACAAAGTTAAAATATAATATATGTTTATTACATGACAAAAAAATATTGTATATTTACAATTAAATTTTTATGAATTATTTATAAACCATTTCCTTATAGCAAATACTTTGTAAAATGTACATTGTTTTGGATTAAAACCCATATGAAAAATACAGCAAGGTAAAGTTTCGTCATCACATATTTGATCCAAACGAGGGCAGCCCAAGTCTTCAATGTTGACGAGTGCGACGTGTGGTATATACTCCATAAGAACTTGTTTTTTCTGTTCGCCTTTGACGTAAATGCATCTGAATTTTAATGAATTAAATATTCTACCGACTTCTTCATACTCTATGTCACCATATTCTATAGATAGTTGATGATAATTACGTTCCAGCCACTTGTTAGTTTTACGACTTTTGTTGTCCTCCATCGATTTTGAATGTTTAAAAATCCAGTGTTGGGTCGCCCAAGTTTCTGTGTCTACTATAGACATTTCTTTAATCTTGTATTTATTGTTCAAGCCAAGAACGCATTGCATGTCCAAGATGGCTGAAGACATTATGGCTTGTCTTTATAATAAGTTTCTATAGTGTTAAGGCGGTTCAGTATAGCTGGTATTATTTTTTTAATCTCAACTATAGTTTCTTTGATATTTTGTAATGATATTTCGCTTCTTGTCATATGCTCTGTAATCTCTATGCACGTTAATTCTAACTTTTCTGTTTGTTCCTCTTGAATTAGAATAAATTTATGATTTTCTTCAAGTAAATGCTCAATTTTATCGAGATTATTCGAATACGATTTAATAATTTGTTCAAAATTTACTAAAAATTTATTTGTTTCACTAGACTGAGAACTTGCCAAACACGTTCATGTCTGTAGCTAGACTGACACTATTTCCTCATATCACTTGTATTTATCCAACTATTGTGCGTATTATCGAACCCTAGCCATTTCATAAAAATGTTGTCCCCCTTCTTACGTATAATTTTCTCTACTAAATAGTCATTTGGATAGTTTGTTTTCAATATTTCTTCTGAATAAAAGCAGCCAGCAATTGGTTTTCCAGTATAATCTTGCAATTGATAAGTGGTAGGTAATGTTTCATTAATTTTAGCAATTTTAAATATTTCTGTAGACCAGCTAGGCAAATAGCCTTTTGCAAATACACCTTTATATGTGCTTACACGAACGTTATCACCAACGTTAAATTTAATTTTTCCATCAATAATTTTTCTTTGTTTAATTTTGACTGTCGTTGGATCTGCATCAGCTTGCACTGGTGTCATGCTTATGGTCCTGTGTTTTGAGTTGTTGTACTCGTTAATCAATGAAGGTAAAATAGAAATCCATTCGTGTGAACCTCGTGCCGTAAACTCTCTAAACATTTTTTCTTTCAATGTGCGGTTGAAACGTTCTACAATACACGCTTTCATAGTACTATACGTAAAATACTTGTGCATGTTGTGCTTCTTCATCAAGGCATCGAATGTTGAATTGTAAAATTCTTTACCATTATCGAGCTGTAATAATTTTGGTGAGCGTTTGACCAGTATTTTAGACATTGCACTGGAAACTTCTTTAGCAGTTTTGGATTTTAACGCTATTGCCCAAGCATATTTCGTAAAACAGTCTATCACACATAAAATATACTTGTACCCTTTATTTTTTTTCGAATACGGTATCATTTCGACCAAGTCAGCTTGCCATAGATATCGTTTTTGCCATAAACATTAACCCTACGCCTTGTATAATTTTTTCTAGCTGGTTTGTGTAATTCGATTGAGATTTCACGTTTAGACATTTGGAATACGTTTTATTATCCCTGCTTCACGCAATTCTTCGAAAATCGAGATTATTTCGTTTAAAACTCCTGTATTATCAGCTGCTTTTGACGCCAATAGTAACTTCAATCTATCAACTAGCTCGTTAGGATCGTTCCAGTATACTAAATTATGTTTTTGTAATTTGACTGACAGTCCAGCGTCCGATGGAAACAGATTTTGGATTAAATCCGTGTATTTATTTCCACCTCTTTTAATTTTTGTTCCGTCTGCTTTAAGATGAGCTGACGTTTGAGTTAATATTGATTTATATATTTTTAAATCGTTTTTGGTATACAGCTTAGGATTTTTTGAAAATATTAAATTACCAAGTCCTTGTGTTAGTGGGTACGATACATCATCGATAGTTAACGTATTATCAACGAGTTTAATTTCTTTTTTACCCAAGTGTACACTTCCAATTGATTGTATTTTAGGCCCATACGTTTTGTCTATATCGTAAGACTTATACCAGTCGTTTATTTTGAATGAATCCCCAACACTATGTTCTATGCTGTCTTCATTAACGGACGGAGCTTGAAATGTTGATG
The DNA here is from genome assembly GCF_037042655.1 of Diuraphis noxia. Classification (NCBI taxonomy): domain Eukaryota; kingdom Metazoa; phylum Arthropoda; class Insecta; order Hemiptera; family Aphididae; genus Diuraphis; species Diuraphis noxia. The sequence continues at coordinate 58,901,313 of NW_028301711.1, forward strand.
GATCGAAACGTTGTTTCAATGGTTCGATAATCGGACTTAATGTTTCCGATACTAATGAATGAATTTCTGCTTTTCCTTGTTTTAATGCTGTATACTTGCGTTTAATATTTTCTTTGGCTTTAACCAGTTCTCCGAGTACATCACCACTGGCAGCCATTACTGTGAATGAAGCATTTCCACAGTAACAACACTTTATATAACGACGAATGTATCGAATCCATGACGATATCGTCCATTGTCGCGTTCACAGTCTTTGTTTATGACGATAAACTCAAATCTCCCCATACGCCAACACGAAGTGCAAAAGTCTTTAAACTCCGAGTATGACATGTCGCCAGAGCAATGCTCATTGTATACATGCTTTAAATTAGTCTCATCTTGTTTGAATAATACAATAAAATTAGCATTATCGCGCAAAATTTGTTTTGGCACTTTTGAATAACTCTGAGCCAGATAGAAAACATCGACTAAATTATGACGACCTTTGGAGAAGTAAGTTCTCGCAATCTTTTGGTTTTTCAGTAATAATATCGTCGAAAATAAACACAGAGTTTGGTAAAGCTTTCTCAGGTTCAATAACTTGTTCGTTTTCATAGAACGTAAATAATCCAACATCAGTGCCCGATAATATATCACTTAGCATTTTATATTTAGGTTGATCCAATGTTTTTGAATATATTTATACATTGTGAAATCTTATTCCGTTTATATGCGTTAATAACGTAAATATTAAATTAGTTTTACCACAACCAGAAGGGCCCACGATAAGCGCACGTATCGTATTAGGTAGAAGCGATCCATGTCTCTGTTTCTTAAACGATATAGGAGGATCCACGTTTTCAACTGTGAGTTTTATTCCTTGTTTGATGAACTTCATTATAAATAACTGAGCAACGACGAGAACGTAATCAGTACACAATGTCACTCGCTCGAAGAAGCACCAAGAATAAGGGCGGTGGGCTTATCAACACGCTTATAAATAAATTACCAATCGAGCTGCACGTGCCTGGTATTTTTTTTTTTTTCTAAACATGATAATATTATATTTTCTAACTATTTTTTTAATCTTAGGATATCAATACTGTGGGCCTGGCACAAATTAAAAAAAACGATTAGCTCGAGGCGATAAAGGTATAAACCCACTGGACTCTGCTTGTAGGGATCACGATATTGCGTACGAACAGAGTAACTCTATCGCAGATCGTAACAAAGCTGATTATATATTAGAGCAGCGAGCCTGGGATAGATTCAAGTCGAGAGATTCCAGTCTAAAAGAAAAAGCTGTAGCTTGGGGTGTAACTACCGCCATGAAAGCAAAACGTAAAGTAGGTAGTGGTTATGGATACAAAGCAGCGATCAAAGCAGCTAAAAATGTTATCAAAAAAAATGTCGGTGAAAAAAACTTGATGAAATTAAGTAAAAAATGTGTAGCCGTCGCGCGAAGAACATTCAAAATTAAGAAGACCAAAGTTCCACGAACAATAAATATTCCGAAAAAAGGCGGTGTGCTGCCACTCATACCGATTTTCGCAGGGTTGTCAGCTCTAGGAGCCCTGACTGGTGGTGTGGCCAACGTTGTGAAAGTGGCTAATGAATTTAATAGAAACACACCATCTCATTTGGGAAAAGGACTATATCTCACACCATATAAAGGCAACTCGTATAAAATAGAAACACCGCATAAAAGTGGTCCAAAAGCAAAAAAATATAGAAAGTCAAAAAACTAATAGCCACGTTACCCAGAAGAGCGTTGTACGATTTCGAACTTATAAAAATCGCTCGCTTAATGAAAATACCTCATTTCATCGGAGATAAGTTGTCTAAACGCCCTAAACGTCAAGAATCGGCGATTGTTAACTTGGACGCTGAAAGTGGTACAGGAACGCATTGGGTAGCGTATAAAAACATCGGAAAAAAAGTCAAATACTTTGATAGCTTTGGGAATTTACCACCTCCAATTGAAGTACAACAATATTTTCACAGATGCGACATACATTTAAATTACAGCTGAGAGCAGAAATATAATACTACAAACTGCGGACACTTGTCCGTTTATCATGTTCACATTAACGTTAAACGGAAACTCGAGCGAGTTGTCGTGCGAGATCTTTCCACCGTTGGAAGTAGAAAATACTGCCCAGATATGTCTTTTGAGTTTACAGACAAATAATTCTATACCAAACATAGAACCTAGTTGCAATACTATCAGATTTCGTAATATAATCAATAATAACGATAACGTTATTATACCTACAGGCACTTATGAGTTGGATCAGTTAGAGTCTATTATACAAAACATGATGCGTGACTATGTCAGATTTTTTGAGTTAAAAGCAAACAGCAGAACATTAAAGTGTAGTATATCGTGTAGTCATGAAGTCGATTTAGGGGTCGAGAATAGCATAGCGAAATTGCTAGGTTTTAGAAATGTGCTATACACTACTGGCGCTACTCACGAATCTGAAAATATTGTCAACATAATGAAAATAAACTGTATAAAAGTAGAGTGTAATTTAATCACCGGCTCATTCTGTGACGGAGAACCGAGCCAGATCATATACGAGCTTTATCCTACTGTACCTGCGGGATATAAAATCGTTGAGGTACCTAGGCATCCAGTTTTTTACGGTCTCAATACGACTTCAATAACTAAAGTGAATATCGCGCTAAAAGATCAGAACGATTGTCTGATTAATCTACGCGGTGAGCCAATAACTGTTCGTTTACAAATAACCCGTGGATATGGCACTCAAATTTAATATAAAAGGAGCTACAATCAAAAAACCCGTCAGTATACCGCCCACCATTAAGAAATCAACATCTAAGCCGAAAAATATCAAGCCCACGAAAAATAATTTAAATTTTCTTCGTTCGTTGCAATGATGGATGACTCATATTTAGACGTGACGGCCGACTATGTCGACGATTGTAAAATAACTCAAAACAGTTACCATTCGTTCACGCCGTATTCAAGCTCAGCTCTATCATACATTGAGGAAATTAGAATTAATGTTCAAAACATGGATTCTTATACTTTGCCGTGCGAGAGTTATATTTACATCGAGGGAAAAGTTAACAAACCGGCCGATGCAGCGGGGGAAGTTCGTTTTTCAAATAACGGATTGGTATTTTTATTCTCCGAGATGCGATATGAAATAAACGGAATAGAAATACAAAAATTGAAATCACCCGGAGTGTCATCATGTTTGAAAGCATACTGCTCGTACACTCCAAACGATTTGAATGAGTTAGAGAATGCGGCTTGGGACTCGGAAATGGATAGTGAAGATAACAAAAATTTTATGACCAATAATATATTTTCCGGGTGTATTCCTCTAAAACATGTTTTCGGATTTTGTGAAGATCACAAAAAAATATTACTCAATTGCAATCAGCAACTGATTTTAAATCGCGCATCTGCCGACCTTGATGCGATACATGTTGTGGGCGAAGGCGCAACCGCTGCCGTCGATAAAAATAAAAAAATTACAATTGAACTGACTAAGGTGACTTGGAAGATGCCTATTATCAAAGTCAGTGATAAAGAAAAATTAAAGTTATTGAAAGTATTAGATTCTCGTAAAACACTGTCGTGCGCGTTCAGGACCTGGGATGTATGCGAATATCCGGTGCTCCCTAGAAACACATCTCATTCGTGGACTGTTAAGTCTAGCAGCTTACTGGAAAAACCAAGGTTTGTTTTGTTTGGATTACAAACAAGTAGAAAAAACAATATCGAAACCGACGCTGGGCGGTTTGATCACTGTCAACTAAAAAATCTTAAGGTGCACTTAAATTTCGAGGTGTATCCATATGAAGACTTTCGAGCTGATTTTAAAAATAATACCACTAGCATACTCTACAAAGCTTATACAGACTTTCAAAAATCGTATTACGAAAGAGATTATTGCGAACCATTGTTATCAAAACATATTTTTCAAAACTATGTGCCAATCGTCGTTGTTGATTTGTCGTACCAGAATGATAACGTGAAATCATCGACTGTGGACCTACGAATAGACTTTGAAACGGACACAGTTATTCCAGAAAAAACTGCAGCTTATTGTTTAATACTACATGACCAGATTATAACTTACAATCCGTTTAGTGGAGATGTTAGAAAATTGTAAACCTTGTATTATTTTTATATACCTTGTAAATATCTTATAATTATTTTTATACCTTGGAAAAATGTTATACCTTTTTTTTAAATATAAATTGTAAACACTTAATCTAATAAATAAAAAACTTGTTTAAGTATCACGCTTGTTTTTATTTTACACAAAAATTATTTAAACAATAATTATTATTTATTCAAACAGCTTGCGTTTTGCGCTCCGCTTGGTTGATTTTTTTGTCAACTTTTGACCCGTGAAGCCGAGAAGAGATAGCGAGTGGTTGAAAGACGTCGGACCGTCGTTCTCATCAACTGCGAGGCTCGTCGTCGGAGATTTTATATGGTTATTGTACCATAGGGGGTGCTGCGTAAAATTGTCCGAATCATGTTCTTTAGAATGATTATCAACGATCACCGGTGGTAAGCTGCCAGGATCATCAATAAGCTACACAAATAATAATTTGTTAATATATATATATATATTTATTTTGAAAATTAAATGTTACCAATGACTTGGTTGGTGCCCATGTCGCCTGTGTAAGGTTGATTTGCCTTAAAAAATCATCTATACCACGATCCTCGTCAGCTGCCTATAAAATTAAAACACTTAAATTATTTCAATATATATTTATATAAGTTATAAATTACCTGTGCCTGCGAAGGGCCGAAATCATTGTCATCATACATTGGAGACATACTCGAGTATTGAGGCGGCGACAATGGTGATATGAGCCTCATTTCGGATTCGGTGAATAACTATAAAATAATAATTATACATTAAATATTTTTAAAAGTGATATAATATATAGATTTACCTCTGGCGACATTTCTCCGCTCCATCGTTGCGTCCAATGTTCGGCTAATTGAGATGAAGCATACATCTTAAGTTGACTGATGAAATTTACACCATTTTTTGGAAGTTTTGAAATTACACTTTCGTCGCGTAGATTTTTGATAAATGTAACCATTTCTTCATGATTTTTCGGTGGTGAATCAACTTTGGTGAATTCAACATTGATATAGTTTAAAAACATTTCGAATTGTTTTAAGACAGCTGGTTGTGTCATAATTGATTTTCGTGTAATCGTTTCAAATATGCACCATTCCAAATACTGAAGGTCCTTCCGATTCAACAGTACTCTGCACCCGTCCTGAGTTTTTGATTCTATCACTATCACATTTTCTCCGCCATACACCATACTGGATATTTTATAAAGTTCGGTTTCCAAAAATAACGTGCGCTTATATGTTAGTGTCTGCTCCAATACGAATGACAGCATATTACCCATCAGTGAAAATATACGTTTTAGAAAATCCGGTGTTATTTTGACATGCCGCGATGGGGTTAAAAAATGTACAACGACCTGGAATTTTTCGCTCGGGTCAATACCGATATGCACAAACTTACGGTTCGCAAAATCCAGTGTGTAATATGTAGATTTGATAAGTTTGGTCGGTGGTGATGGAGGTACATAAGTAAAATTCTTCTTGTACACTGCAGCCATGTTTCCAATTGAACCAGCCATGATTAAAATTATTTTTGAAAATAAAAACTCACTAAAAATTTTAAAGACTTGGAAAGAAAAAATACGTGCACAACGGTGTAACGCAGCAGACGGACTAAACGGCTCTTTCAGTCAGGAGTCTCTATAATAGGTGGGGGCATTTTTTAATTATAATGGTATAGCGGCGGTGGTGGTGGTGGTGGTGGTGGTGGTGGCGGTGGCGGTGGCGGTGGTGGCAGCGGGATGCGGGAGGCGGTGGCGGCGGTGGCGGTGGTGGCGGGTTGCGGTGGCAGCGTTATGTGGGAGGCGGTGGCGGGTTGCGGTGGCAGCAGGATGTGGGAGGCGGTGGTGGTGGTGGTGGCGGTGGTGGCGGTGGCAGTGGCGGGTGCGGGTGCGGGATGAGGCTCAGTTGGCTCAGTTAGCTCAGTTGGCTCAGTTGGCTCAGGGCTCAGGGCTCAGGTTTCAGAATCGGCTATTTCATACTACTGCTTATTACTAAAAGAAATAAAACAAAATATTGACTATATGATTTATTATCAACAAAATTAGAGTTTGGGAATAAAAAGCGATACTTAAAAAAAAGTGTATTTTATTGGAAACTTTTAAATGGGATCAACAGCTTAGAAAATTTTTAATTTATTCTCGTGACTCGTAGAAAAAATGCATTATTTTGTATCCCATGTCGAATGTTTGGACGTTCTACTAAACTTGCTACAGAAGGTTTAATGGACTGGAGAAACGTTATTAAGATTGTAAAAACAACATGAAGTCTCTAAGGAACATACTAACTGTCAAATAGTATTTTTACGTAGGAGCAATAATATTGGGAGAATAGATAGTGATCTCTGTATTCAAATAAATAATGAAATAGTTTATTAGAAAAATGTGTTGAAACGGGTTATTGCTGTCATAAAAAAACTGGGAAGTCGTGGTCTTCCATTTAGAGGTTCCGTGGAAAAATTTGGAAGTCAAAATAATGGTAATTTTATGATGTGATTAGAATTAATATCTGAATTTGACCCTTTTCTAAGCAATCATATAGTTCAACATGGAAATCCGGGCAGTGGTCATACATCTTACCTTTCTTCTACAACATATTGTGATGAAATAATTACATTAATAACAACACAAGTTACTAATGTAATTCAATGGTTTTGATGTACTAAATTAAAAAATAAAAGATATAACTATAAAGGTTACTTGTATTTACTATTTAATTATTAATTGTATTAACATTTTATAAATCTGTATTAACTATGTTCAATAAGTAAAATTGATTTAATAATAAATTACCCATCAGTAATATAATTTTAGAGTTAAGTTTTAAAGTATGTAAATCAACTAAAAATTCTTATATTTCAATCTTATGTGGATTCTGGGGCCCCCACAACCCTAAATTCGGCCCTACATACATAAACTAATACTTACTTTATATCTATACAATTACCTTGGAAAAATACATACCTACTGTCTTTAATCTATTGGCATTTACTAAACGTTTCTCATCACTTAAAAAGTAATAAAACCCGCAAGCCACCACTAATTTCTCCGAAACTAATATTATAATAATTTTTAAATAAATGGATTTAAAATATTATTTTCTTTTTTGTTATACTTTGTAAAATTATATTATATTAAATATTATTTAGTTAATTAGGTATATGTTTTTTTTTGTGATATATTGGTATATAATTATTATTGTTACTTATCCGTTTTCCGTTTTAATTGTGTTACCTAACACATATCAAAGTCATATATAACATTATAATAACATTTACAAATCCTAATATAAAGATAAAAAAAATAGCGCCGGTTCCATTTAACTACACTTATAAAAAATTTTTGGTAGGTATTGCCCAAAAAATATTATTTTTTTACTTTAAGTATTATGGTAAATTTATTTAATTTTTACTGAACAATGATATTGGTAATCTTATAAATCGTAATTATGTTTTTTCTCAACATGCAAAAGAAGTTAAAAATCGTAGAGAAATATTTAAACGATTAATTGATATTGTTTTATTTATTGGAACACAAGGGATCCCATACAGAGGAAAAGAAGACGGTGCTTATTCACTGGTCAGCCGAACACAAAACCATGGAAATTTTTTGGAACTGGTATTATTAATGTCATTTTATTAATGATAAAATAATTAAACCTATTGGTCATTCAATAAAAAAAATTATCATTGAAGAAATTCTTACATGCAAATATTTATCTATAATGGTTGATAGTACTTACACAAGATGTCAGTGTCATGGACCAACTTGCAATTTGTGTTCGCTACTCAGTAAATGATTCTATAAAAGAAAGGTTACTTCCTTTATTTGTTTGTCATGATTCCAGTGGAATTGCATTATACAATTTGTTAGAAAATATGTTTAAGTTAATGGGTATCTCAATGAAAAATATAGTAATATTATTTATATCTCATACCCATTATATGGCACATGTCTTAAATTTAGTAATTTGTGATTCAACAAAAACATGTTTGGAAGCGGAAAACCTTTTTGGATTAGTTGAACAGTCTGCAGTATATCTATCAGACTCTCGTATAAGAATGAGTTATTGGAAAAAATGTACAGGAATTAATCTTTCAAGTAATAATAAATTATATACAATTCAAAAAATAGGAGCGACTCGTTGATGGAGTAAGGATAAAGCTTTATCTTAGTCCGTGGACTGAACACACTAGTCACATATTCAAACGCAATTTTTTGGAAAAAAAAACTTACTTTAAAACTAATTCGGAATTCCTTTAATGGTAAAATAAATCACTTTTAATCACAATAATATCATAAAATATAATAACTTACATAACAGATTTTCGCTCATAATAGTATTTTGTGCACACTGATTTTATATTATTGAATTCAAATTTAACTCCTTCATTATAGTTTCCCTTCTAGATACCTACTGTACAGTAGACAAATACTCACTTTCCCACTTTTTATATATATAATACTGGACTGTCTAGACCAGTGTTTCTTAACCTGGGTTCCGCGAAGATCACTTGAGGGTTCCGCGAAAGTGCTGTGCTGTGTTTTTATCAAAATATTAAAAATATAAAAAAGCAAGAATTCTAGAAGCAGCTAGTGGGAAAACCCGTTAGACGTGCACAATATATTGTATGAGATATTATTATATTGTTAATGAGGGCAACGACGATGGCATGACAGTATTGAATAATTATTTATAACCACATGTTATCGTATATTATTATAAAATTTTATTTTATGAAGTATAATATTACCAATATTGTACTTCAGTACGTATTCGTCCATTCGTAGTCGTCCGTTAACCGTTGTTCGTCAGTTGTGTGTGGCAATTTATTAAAATATGAGTAAGCAAAAGAAGTTTGATTTCTTTTTAAAAAATCCAAATACTAGTGTTATTACTACTGCTGAGGAACCAACACCATCAACGAGTGATGTCACATCTTCGTTGGAACCAAAACCGAAGAAACCGAAAATTCGTAAGTACGATCCCTCATTCCTAGGATTCGGATTTACATATAAAGATGATTGCCCTCAATGCGTTATTTGCTCGGAAATTTTAACTAATAGTTCTATGGCTCCAGCAAAACTTCTAAGACATTTGGAAACAAAACACCAGCAGTATAAGAGTAAGTCAATCGATTTTTTTAAAAGAAAAGAGAGTGAATTGAAACCTCAGAAGACACTAATTCGAAATGCGGGAACTGAAAATGAGTTAGCCCTTAAAGCGTCATTTTTGAAATCACTTCGCACTGCAAAATCAAAAAAAAATTTTACCATAGGATAAGACTTAATTATGCCTTGCATGGTCGACGCCAACCTTATACCTTTTGGAGATAAAGCTGCTAAAAAATAAAAACAATACCTCTTTCTAATGATACAGTTTCAAATCGCATAACTATGATGAGTGATGATGTTCATCAGCAACTTATAAGAAAAATAAAAAGGTCAAAACTCTATGCTCTTCAATTAGATGAGTCTACTGACATTACTGATAAAGCACTGCTACTTATTTATATTCGGTATGTGGACTGGGATGAAAAAGAAATCAAAGAAGAATTCTTGAACTGCTTGGAACCGAAGAAACATACAACTGGCGCAGAAATTTTTTCTGCATTGTCTGATTGTTTCTTAAGTACAGGTTTAAAGATGTCAGACTGTATCTCAATTTGTACTGATGGCGCGGCTAATATGACTGGTAGGCATGCAGGACTAGTCGCAAAAATGAAACAATTAGCTCCAAATATACAAAGCACACGTTGTATGATACACCGAGAAATGCTAGCAAGTAAAATAATGAGTGCCGAGTTTAATCAAGTACTAACAACAGCTGTAAAAACAGTAAATTTTATTAAGTCCAGCTCTCTTAATTCACGACTGTTTGCAATGTTGTGTGATGAAATGGGATCCACACATAGAACGCTATTATTGCATGCGGAAGTTCGCTGGCTTTCGAGAGGTCGGATATTAAAAAGACTGTGTGAACTTAGAGAAGAAATAATAATATTTTTATCAAGCAAAAATTGTGACCTGGTTCAGTACTTCAAAGACATAGATTGGAACATGAAATTATGTTATCTTGCAGACATATTTCAACTTTTGAATGAGCTAAACCTGTCTCTTCAAGGAACACAGAAAACCATGTTTCACAGTTACAGTAAAATAGAAGAGCAAAAGAAAAAATTTAAGCTGTGGATCACAAGAATTGAAAACAACTGTTTTGAAATGTTCAGCACCTTAATAGAGTTCATGAGTGGGGTGAACGAGAATAATGAAGATTACAGTATTACTCAACTTAAACTGATTATTGTTAATCATTTGAATATGTTGTTTCTTAAATTTGAAGATTATTTCCCTTCAAATCAAGACCCAAGATATGGTTCCTTATGGATTTTGGATCCATTCAGTGCCAATAGCTCAACAAATACTCTATCTACGAATGAAGAGGATATGTTGGCAGATCTTTCCTCAGACGTCACGTTGAAAAACTTAAAAAACAATTCATCTCTAGATAAATTTTGGATAGAAGTTCACAGCGAATATGAGGTATTAAGTGAAAAGGCGTTGGGAGTCCTACTTCCTTTTCCTTCAACATACTTATGTGAAAGTGGATTCTCAGTAGTCACTGCAACCAAGACTAAATATCGAAATAGATTGAATGTGACGCCGACACTAAGACTTTCATTAACAAACCTTACTCCAGATATTGATAACATATGCAGTCATATTCAAGCGCAACCATCCCATTATAAGTTTCATGCAATAATTGTATTATTATTTTTTCTGTTATTACAATCTAATATAAATTTAATCTAATCAAAATATATAATATAATGTTACTTCTCAATATAATCTTAAATCTAAATTCTAAATAAATAATTTAATTGTGTTTTGCTGTATTTAGTATTTTAATCACTAAAGTTTAGTGCATTGCGAATGTTGCCGCTTATTGCCATGTTTTGTGTACCCTTCTTTTTTAAAGATATTTTAAGAGGGGTTCCGCATGAAAAAAATATTATTGCCTGGTGTTCCGTGATATCAAAAAGGTTAAGAAACAAACACTGGTCTAGACTATTATTAGTGAGTGGCAGGGTTTGCGCTAATGTGCAGTACAACACAAATTGTGCTGTTCTAAAATAAAATATACAGTTCTAAAACGCTAATATTGTGCAGTACTTACTGCTGTCTGCTACCTAACTATTTTAGCATTGTAAAACAATAACTAATATACTATAGATAATAGTATAATATAGACCAAAACGATTTGTATCAAAGTTATCTATAATAATTCAATAATCAAATTATATTATCGAGACATTAGGATATAACCATGAACTAATGTGGATTGACGGATTGTAATAATATGTTAAATGCATAGGGTAGACCTTTTACATTGTTAAATTTCCAAGTAAGATAACCAATTCATTATATTATAAATATATCATTATTAAACTATTATTACAAATTATTATTCGAAAATAGCTCAACGTGGAGCTTTTTTTTCAAGGGGAAAATTCTCGCTTGGAGCACACTGATTTACCGCGTAACACAATACGGTGATTACACAAGATTGTCCACCTATTTGCCGCTTACACAAAAATATTTACCGTATCAACTATTTTTTCCGTTTTTAATTTTTTTATTAATTGAAATAATAACTTGAAAAACACAACTAGAATACACGACGGATCAGCAGTAACTAAATGTAAAATGATTAACTTGCAACTTAACAGTAGAAATTAAACATATCAATTATTTTATACATTTTTAAAACTAGAACAGTGTAACCAACATCTCCCTGTAATTTAAAATCAGCGATATTTAACTAAAAAAAAATTGAAAATGGAAAAAATAGTTGATACGGTAAATATTTTTGTGTAAGGGGCAAATAGATGGACAATCTTGTGTAATCACCGTATTGTGTTACGCGGTAAGTCAGTTTTTACCGTGGAAAAGCTGGTTGTAAACATACAAATATATACTACTCATACAATTTTTTGTGTTTATAACTAAGAATTAAAAATACAACACTAAGTTTTCCATAAGTTTTCCTTCAAATTGCTATAGATAAAACTCGAAGCTTCATTATAGGAAAAATTTTAAGTGCGTTTGAATTTTAATTTTTTTCGAAATAGCGTAACGATAACGATTTATCCTCAAACGAATTTAAATATTTGTTATTGTTCAAAAAGTATAAGTCGTAGACACATGAAAATTTTACCAGTTATTTAGATTGTCATTTTATTTACATGATTTAATTTTCAAAATATTTTGACTTTTTTGAGATATTTATAGACAACTAAAATTTTCAATTTTTCAGAAATTTTTTTTTTGAAGTGTCCATAAAAATGTTTTGGCCATATAAAAATACTTGTAATTTTAATACAAAGTTTCTCATAAGTTATACTTATAGTGATTAAAAAATTATAAGAATTCATATGCACAATTTTCTTTTATTAGCATTTGAAGTTCAAATATTGACAAAAATTCGTCAAAACCATGAATATATTTTTTTTGTGTCTGTCATCTCGTTTTAGGGCAGTAAAAGTGCTTCGATTTTTGACTTCAGTACCTTATTCCATCAGAAAGTGAATCTAGTTGGTACTTTGGTGGTCAAAAGTAAAATTCTTATATATTTTTCTAAATAATCGGGATAAACAAACTAAAAATTAAGGGAAAAACGGGAATTTTATGCACAATAAGTTTTCGACAAAATTGATTTTGATTATTGATGTAACTTTAAAACAAATGACCATTGATACATGCAATTTTCACCGAATGTTTTTATAAGTATATTCTATCCGCCATGAAATTTTCAAATATTTTTGACTTATGTTGTACTATTCATAGGTATATGCAATTTTCGATCATTATTAGTTTTTTTTTAAATTAATATCGATAAAAATTTATTTTTTGGGTAGAAAATATTGAAGATTTAATACAAGGCTCTTAATATATTGTTACAATAGCAGATGAAAAATAAAAGAAATTCATAGTCACAATTTTTTTTTTTATAAGCATTCAAATTTTGAATTTTGACATAATACGTAATAATCACAAAAATTCGCAAATTGCTTTAAGCTAGAAATTCATAAAAAATTTTCATTTTAAATCTAAGATTTGAAAATTGAATACAAGATTCCTTAAAATTTTGTCAACCTTTATCACAAAAAAAAATGTCCACCGCAAATTCAAATTAAATTTATATTAGCATTTGAATTTCAAATATTGACAAAAATTCGTCAAAACCATGAATATTTGCAAATTATTTTGTAGTTCAAAATTCATAATATTGTTTGTATTTATATCTAAGGTTATAAAATTGAACACTAAGTTTTCCATAAGTTTTGCTTCAAATAGCTATAGAGAAAATTTGAAGCGTCATTATAGGAAAAATGTTTTGAGCGTTTGAGTTTTAAATTTTTATGAAATCGCGTAATGATAACGATTACTCCTTAAACCAGGTATATGTATATCTATGATAATATAAAGTATTATGAATTATGATAACTACATGCAATGTTTTTAGAAAAATTGATTAACCACCTTATTCAAAATGTGTCCTAATTGAAAAATAAAATATTTGTCTCAAAATAGAATATATGACAATATTTAAATATAATATATCCTAGACTGACAAATCATCTCCGTTCAGAATCGTTTTTCGTATACAATGATACCTATCATTGCATTCAAATTTAATCCCATCCATTACATTAACCTACTGTACAGCAGAGCGACATCCACGACTTACCCGCTTTTTTTATTTTTAATGCATATTATAATAATAAATATTTATCTATGATTATCAAAAGATTAAAATTACGGTCATAAAATAATGTATACATTATGACGTATAAAATAATATTATTCTATATTATTATTATTATTATTTTTTTCTTATGTGCGAGCGAAGCGAGCATCAAATTTTTTTACTTCTGTAATACAAACAGTATATTGTGCAGTTCTAATATTTCTTTAGCGCAAGCTCTGGTGAGTGGAACAACACACTACGATTTATCATGAAAATAATGAATATATTTATCCCCAAGCACAAAAGGGGATCTAGGTATCCCCCGAACACCGTAAATATTCCACTGGCCTTAGGTCTATAGACATAGGAATCCTATGTATCCTATGATACAATCCTATGATAGGATCATAATTGTACAACCATATACCTATGTCTCATATAAGTCTGATAGACACGGTAACAATATACCTTATTATTAATTATTTTAATTACTTTTTTTTAAATATAATTTCTTATTTTTTACAAAAAGTAATAACCATCGAAATGTGCATTTTGTGACAGGTGACAGTTTTATTTTGTACCATCTGTTAAGAAGTTACAATTCAAGAATGTAAAACCAACACAATATTCAGAATAGTCAACAAATCTTCACTATGACAATGACAAAAATACAAACCAGTTATCTACTTAATATATTAAATACTTTTGCACGAACCAGTGAATTAATTAAATCATAATAATAACCTTTGAAATAATATAATTACAATATATGACATTTCATTGATAAAATAAAATGAAACATAATGATTATTATATGAAACCACTAAACCCATGATATTATCTACACAATGCCTCTATAAATCGACAACCTCTATTAAATTTCTCAAGAAATATTACACAAAAGATAAGTATATTACCAATCCAATTTAGCGTTGACAATAAATTATAGAACATAAAAAACTAACATACAAAGTTAAGATGAAAAAATTAGTTACAACAATAAAAGACAGAAGAAAATTACTTACATACTTCTAATAAAAGTGAAGGATCTATACCTTTTCAATTTCAAATACCATGGGATTATTATACAAATTTATAATCTATCAACTATATTAATTATAAATACAGAAAACTATTTGCAAAATATTAAAATAATTAATTATGTCATACAATAATATATAATACAAGCATCAATTATATTTGAATTTGTTCCATTAAATTTAAGAACAAGATATTTTTGGATTTTGCTTATACTTTTTATTTATTTAGGTAGTAAGATTGAGATATTTACACTCAATGTAAACCTTGTGATTGTGCAATGCAAATAACAAAAATCATAACCATATATTTTAAAAACAATTAATGTAATTTTTGGTTTGTCAAGTTAATATTCTAATAATATAATTTTTGTTGAATATTACTGTTATCTCTTAATTTATTTTTATAATTTTATAATAGTTTAAACATATGATATTTCAAAGCAATTTAAATTATTAAATAGTTTTGTTTAACTTTTCAAATTATTCAAATTTATAAATTACATTCAACTAAAAATTGTTGAGTTTCTATAGTAATCTCACTATCAATATTTATTATTTGTATTATCATTATTATATTATTATTGTTGTTGTTTTATTATCATGTTCATATTATACTGGTTACTGTTTTTTTTGTAGTACAATTTTTGATTACTCGCTTAGCCACATGTTCTTCTTTGTGTTTTTTTCCTTCATTATAAGTCTAATATACAATTTAAATATTCTTTTTATTTAAATTAAATTTCTATTCAGCAAATTCAATAAAAATAACTTATGAAAATTTATTTAGAAACTATTCAAATTAATTAATATTTATAACAGTATAACAAATACTAGTGATAGTCTTGAGTATTATTTATCTGCAATCACAGGATTTGTCATTTTACCAATGCATGATATTTCACTTTTGATGATATCTCCAACCTGAAAACATGATCAATTTATTATAGTTACTATAAAAATTATTTAAAATAAGACATACTTTTAAGAATTCTTTTGGTTCTCGAAATACACCTACTCCACTAGGTGTTCCAGTAAGTATAATGTCTCCTGGCAATAATGTGATCAAACTAAAAATGTTTTGGTTTTTAGTAGTATTGGTTAATGATATAAATTTAATTATGGATATTGTTAAATTTTTTTTATTATTGACAATGCAAATACAATTTAATGAAAATATTTTTATAAACTCATATTATATCATTTTATCCTCGTAACAAAGTGATTTTGCTTAAATAATGTTAAATATTAGTATTAAAAATTGATTAAAAAGTACCTACTAATAGAAAGTTAAATAAAATATATTTAATTTTTTTATATTTTAGATTCTGAGCAGAGCAATAAATGTATTGATTTTACAATGATATATGTTTATTTATTTAATTTTTTATTTTCAATTTTTTTCTATAGATGTCAATAACGTTTGATTTGTTTGTTCAAACATCTTGAAAATTCAAGATTTCCCAATAATCCCCGATAATTCCCTAACCGATAATATAACAGCAGTTGGAAAATATTAAAAAATACACTGGCACATTTTTTTATAACCGTTATAAAAGTTCAAATTTTAACATAATTCATTTAATTCATTTAAATTTTCAAGTTATTTAGATGTTAACAATTTATAAAATACTTAACTTTTGTAGCTAAGAATTGAAAATTTAAAACAAGGTTAATTCAAATTAAACAAGCTGTTAATTCTGCAACAAAAACCAGTTTTTTTATTTTTTTTTTTAAAGTTAAAATTTGGATGGAATTACATTTTCAGCTATATTGTTGAAGTTTATAAATATTATTCTTGGGTACTTAAAATTTCTAGAGTATACTTTATATTCTAATTGTAATAGTTAATGTCGTCAATAACATTTAATAATACTTTATACTTTATAGTATACTACATATACTATAAATGACTGAGTAAATCAGATATATAATGAATCTGATTTGATTAATTTGGAATTTATTTTATAGGTACTTACATTTTTTTTGAAATAACAACATAATTAATACAGTATAAAATATCCTAAACTGATAAAACGTCTATGCTTAGAATCATTTTTTGTATACAATTATATTATAAAATTGAATAAAAATGTAATACCATCCATTACAGTAACCCACTTGTAACCTACTGTTGAGCAGAGCGACATTCACATACCCTATTTTTTAAATATATTTGCATGTATAAATTAAGTATTATTAGAATTATGTATTGTATTTACTTCGACAAAAATGAAACTAGTTTATCAACTCTGTGAATCAGTTCTTCAGTTGAACCGCTTTGTTTCATGACGCCGTTAATTGAACATTTTATTTGAAGTATGTGTGGATCAGGAATTTCATTTTTGTGAACCAACACTGATCCCAAAGGACAAAATGTATCCATACTTTTTGCTATAAAATTAATTAAGGAACTACATTTTGACAAATGTGAGTAGAGTAGATCCATTACAACCAAAACTGGGTAATTTATTAATTTTGTTTAGCAAGTTAAAATTACATTACTTTAATAGAAAAATTAATTAAGTTAGATCATAAGTTAGTTTCTGAAATTCTCCAAAAGTCTAACTTAGATAACAAGAAAATTATAAGTTTTATCTTTGTATAATTTATAATAAAAATTTAAAAACCCAAATGTTCAAAATATGTTAAGTATTAGATAAATTAATAACTTGGTATCTTTCTTAAAAGTTACTGGTGACAATAGAAAAATTTAACTAAACCAACAATTTGAATAAATGTTTCAAATAAGTAAGTTATAAGTAGTAAAATTAATTTTTTTTAAACAATTTTGGAATATTAATTATTAGAATACAGAATGTGAAAAAAAAATATACAAACTATGGATACCAATATTTGTTTTATGGAACATTTAAATTTTTGATATGAAAAAAAAAACTACAAAAGAAACAACTAGTTCCTTATTGTTCAGTTAGATTAGATTATTTTACACATTAAATTTAAGGGTATTCATGTTGTATGTGGTCTACCGTACACTTGTTGTATACCACGTATATTTCTACATGCCATATGCGGTCTACTGCTGCACATCTATATATTTTTTTGATTTAAAACTTCGAATTATTAAAAAATGCATGGTACATCTTCATCATTGCTGCCCTTGTATTAGGGGAGACAATGATGGCGTCTAAAAAACAAGGACGACAACACATTTGATTCTTTTTTAAGAGATGTGAAATTATATTGTACCTAATTTAAATTGATTAATGCATATTTCTATATAATTTTACATTTTTTGTCAGTTAGTTTTAATACATATACCAATTAAATTTACCTACATATAATAATTAATTAATTAATATTTTTATACATTTTTACATTTTTTGTCAGTTAGTTTTTAATACATATACTAATTAAATTTATCTACATATTTTTATATATTTTTTGTATTATTAAATATTACATTAAAATCTTACATCAATAAATATATTTTAATTCAACATTTTTATGTATTCATTCATATTTTTAACTATGTGGTGGACTGCATGTGTGGTAGACAGCAAATGTGCGGTAGACCGCATACAACATGAATACTAATTCAAGTTATTAAGTTACAACGTTATTATGAACAAAAACTAATAAGTTAAACCAAAACCTATTTCTAACTAGTTAGTAACCAGCTTTGATTATATTAAGACAATAAAAATGTACCAATCAACCACTGTCCATTATTTCTAGTTTTTTGCCAATCTCTTGCTGATATATCTTGAGCAATAGTGTATCCAAATACATATTTGAATGCATCATCAATATCTACATTCTTACATGTACTTCCAATGACTACAGCCATTTCTACTTCCCAATCTAGTGCCTAAAATATTAATAATCATTGAAATACACAATAAAAAAAATAATTATTATAACACATTGTGTTATAGGTAAATGGAAAAAAATATAGATAACTGTTTACTTTTGATTTTGGTGAATGCCTTACAGCATCATTTGGGCCAATAATTGTACTTGGAAATTTTGAAAAAAAAAATGGCTCTATGGGATATGGTTTATTTTGTTCATCACAGTGACCTTTATAATTCAACCCAACACATATTACCTGAAACAAATTTTATTGCATAATTTATCAAATACAGCATAGGTATAACACTTATTATTGTTATCGTAATATTACTTTATCTGGTTTTGTAATACACGGTAGTAATTCAATCTGATTCAACTGAAAAACTTTCTTTTTTTCTTTAACTATCCTTCAACATAACAACCCAATATATAATTAATGATTATCTAAATGTATTATTAGTTATTTTATACCAACTTTTCAATTCTTTCAATTGAGTATTCACTGTGTAAAAACGATACCATATCAACGGGAATAGTTGGATCTACATCACTCAAGCTCACTAATGATTCACCGTCTTTCAACTGGATACCCAGCCCTCGATCACAACCATCTCTGTATTGAACAAATCTCAATGCTCGGTGATTAGTGCAACCAAAACTTCTGATATTTTTCTGTATTCCAATAGAGTTTTTTAGAAACCTACATGAAACACGGTTAAGACTCATATTGTTTTTTTTTTAAATTAAAAAAAGTTATATAATATACGATGTATGAATACAAATTATAGCAGTAAGCAATATTATAAACAAGTACTCAATGTATCTATTTTATTGTTTTTTTACAATTTTCTCATCAAAAATATCGATATTTATTCTTATTAAACTAGGTATGTAATTAATATTAGGGCCAGTGTTGTAGGTACCGCCTACGGTTAAACTTCGATTACGCTTAATCAGCTGATAACAGATATTTAACCATGCAAATTCGGCCGATTAAACTCCGGTTTATAGATTATATTATATTATTTATAATCTATAAACCTTGGATTAAACTCAGGTTAACTTTAATCAAAGACGGTACAACTGCGTTATAAATCTTAAATAATGTTATGTTATAACGTTATAATCATCCATAAGATGTTAAGGTTAGATAGATAAGAATTTAATCTCTACTCTACTGATTAGCTGTGGCCTGCTGGTCGTGATCGAAGCGTATTATTTTATTTGAACATAACTCCTTACGGAAGTGAGATACTGCATTTCTCTCTCATTCGCATAAGGCTTAGCTGATTCCCGGACGAAAAGTCCGGCATGGAAATAGTTGGACAAAAAGTCCGCCAAGTCCAGATTCATTTTTTGATTGCCAAACACATTTTTAGACTTTTAGTGTCGGACAAAAAGTCCAAAAATACAAAATTGTCTATTCAATTTTCATTTATAATTGTATAATATAATTATATAGGTATGTAATATTATCTATATAGTCAGTTCATATATAATTATTGTATTGGCAAACGTAATGCGTAGATCAAATTATTAATTTATATCTGTAAATATATCGTATAGGTAACTTTTTTAAAAAATATTATTATTGTATTATTATTACTGTAGACTAAATTTTTTAAATATTATTATTATATTTGGATCAATGTTTGTATTGACAATTTTTTAAAACATATAACTCATTTTAAATTATTATATTCATTATAATAATTATTATCTATGTTTTATAATATGTTATCTTAAAAATCATAATCCAGTGGATTTCTATTGTATTTATGTTAGGAATAAAAAATAATAATAAGAAGAAAATATAAATATATATATATATATACATAATATTATAATTACTTAATTATGACAAATTAGACAATTTTGTATTTTCGGACTTTTTGTCCAACTATTTCCATACCGGACTTTTTGACCGATTACCAGCTCAGCTACCCACTGCTAGTCATGTAATTCGGTAATATTACTTTGGTTACCAATATTGTAGCATAATTATTATTTACTATTTTATCAGATTCAAAAAGAAAGAGAAAAGACCCAAGTTCCTTAAGTAATTTTGTAGTTACAACTACAACAGGCGCAGAAGATATAATTGAAGGTGTTAGAACTGTTAAAGATGAATAGATGTAAAATGCTTACTTTCCGGTACTTGATGCTATAATTATGAACATGAAAACAAGATTTTCTGCGGAAAGCCTAAAATTTGCTAAGTCAGTTGACACATTTTTAAATCTTCAATATGAAAAAGATTCTTATTTTTTCAATCATTATAATATATAATATGTAAGTAATACAAACAAAATTCAATTTTTCTTTTGTGTTTGATTATTTATCATAAAAATTTTTGTTTCAGTCTTTGTTACAAATTGAAGAAACTGATCTAAAATGTGAACTTACTGTAGCAAAAAATTTTTTGGAAAACAAAAATATTAATTGTGAGAAGCTCTAACTCAGAGAGAGATACTTCATTCTGTTATTAAATTTGACACATAGGTATTCAAATGTCTACAAATTATTGCATGTTGCATTGTCAAGTCCTATTAGTTCTGCTTCGTGTGAATGATCGATCTCCTCAATGAGAAGAATTAATACTTATTTAAGGTCAAATATGGCACAGAACAGGTTTACAAATTTAAGTATTCTTAACATTGAGCGTGAATTATCAAACACAATTAAAAATGGTGATATTCTTAACCAATAATCAATATGCTGAAAAAGATAGGAAAATGTAATTATAACAAAACCGGGTAAGTGGATGTCGCTCTGCTGTAGATTAGGGGGTGGGGTAGACCTCTGACTAGGGTAGGTTAAATTTGAATGCAATGATAGGTATTGTATACGAAAAACGACTCTGAACGGAGACAGTTAATTTGTCCAGGATATATTATAGATTATTAAAAAATTTCAAATCTTAGATTTAAAAAAAAATTTTTTATGAATTTCTAGCTTATAATAATTTGCGAATTTTCGTGATTTTTACGTATGTTGTCAAAATTAAAATTTGAATGCATGTAAAAAAAAATTGTGGCTATATATTTCTTTTATTTTTCAACTGCTATTGTAAACATATTTTAGGAGCCTTGTATTAAATTTTCAAATCTTAGATATAAAACGAAATTTTTTTATGAATTTCTATCTAAGATAATTTGAACATTGCCGTAATTTTTATGTATTTAGTCAAAATTTGAACTTTAAATGCTTATAAAAAAAACTTCTGTGAATACACATTCTTTAGCATTTATTTTGATTCAAAATAAAAAAAAGGTAAAAAAAATGACCTGTTTCAGCATTGAATTTAATTTCCTCCAATTCAGATTCAATTCCGTGGTTTTCAGTTAAATGCATTCGGAGTCTTACAAGTGTCATTAATACTTCTTGACAATCCTCATATGGACAGAATATTCTGGATTGATTCACGCTTTTTATGATGTTTCCATTTGCATTATGGCATTTCTGGGTGTGTGCAAGCAATGATTTATTGCTTGTATATTTTTTGTTGCAAAATGAACAGGTAAAACTTTTTGTAGTGATTGGATCTTACTTATGAATTTTTCGCTGATGTTCATTTAAATTATATTTTTGAGCAAAAGATTTGTCACAAATAGAACATTTCAACCGTGATTCCATTTTGTAAGCATATGTAACTATTAACTTATATGACAAATTATTGTAAAATAATTATAATTTTAAATATAATGTAATCCCGCACTGATAACAATATGATGATAACACGATAAAAAGATGCTGGCGCGACGCGCAAACGGCTCGTATTAAAGATTACCTATCTAATCCTAATGTGCTATGTGCATGATTGTCCTCTTGAAGTCTTGACTGAGTAATGGGCAATGGCTAATGAGTTCTCTGGTCTACTTGGTCTAGTGGTTAGTGGGTGGCGGCTTCATAAGTCGATAAAAGTGATAAAAATAAGCTCTAAATTATATTAAATTACTTATCAAGGCTCTAATTATTATGATATTTTCGAAATTTCGATAGGATTAAGGATATCGCCTCACTGTACTCTGCCTCTTTTACATTTTATAGTTTTTATAAAACTGTCTACAATAATATTACAATCAAGTTGAACAATTAACGAATGATAAATTAAATTATTTCCATTTCATAACCAGTGATTAAATAAGCAAGCAATTATTACGTTATAAGAAGTTTTTTTTAGTTATTTTTTATTTGTTTAAGCTAATAGTTTTGCCTATACTATTTCATTAAACTTGTGCACAATTTGACTTTACTTCTATTAATCCAATGCATTAAATGATTATGTAATGCTGTTAACACAATATCAACTAAGTATATCATCGTGAAATAAAATTATATATTGTGTATATATAATTATATTAATGTATAAGTGATAGTTAAATATCCATGATTGATTGAATTAACTCAAACTATCTTTAATAAAATTGTATTTGTATTTGCATTTTATTCAATTACATTTTTAATTATGGATCTAAAAGAAACAACTATTAAAGTGGGAATATTAACAAGTAAGATGTTTTAATATTAGTTCTATATTAAATTCATACTTTTGAGCCTAATTTCAGTTAGTGACACTAGAACACCATCAGAATCTAACATTGATTCGTTTGACTCCAGTGGCCAAAATTTAATTAAATTGATCAATGATTCAAATGTGATTAAATCGGCTAAAGTAGTTCAGTATGATTGTGTCACTGATGATTTTGATTTAATTCAGGTATTGTTTTATATTATTCCTCTGACTATGCTAATTAGATTATAAAAGAAATTGTTGACGTCTATCTGTATGCATTTTACATTACATTTTCATATAACAGATATCAAATTCAATCATTTTCAATTAAAAAATGTAGTGTTGTGTATTATATAAATCCTTTTCTATCATTTTTATAATGTTAATTATAATTCAGTAAGTATTTTATCTTATAAATAAATTGTAATGGTCATCTAAAATATATCTTCAAATCATTCCCTCTGTTTGCTTCATTATGATGATAATAGACAAAATAATACTAACTAAGATAATGATCAATACTAATAAGTACAAGTCTGCTTATTTGTGCTTGTCCCAGTAATTAAAGTAGAATGTGTGATATACATTTGTGTGTAGACTGCCTATTGGTGGCTGTGCCGCAACTATGTATGTAGGCCCGTATGTAAGGAATTATTTTGAGTCCCCAAATTAATATTATCAATTTTATTTTTAAAATATAATAAGGAAGTTAAAGTTACTTTATTATTTGTTACTTTTCATAACCATCTCATCAAGTCAATAACAAATATTACCATAGGCGTGTATAGACCTTTGACGTAGATGGTGCAACCTGGTGCTTACCCAAGGGGCTAATGGGCCCTAGCCCCCTTTTTTGAATAATTTTTCTTAATAATTCATTGTGCCTCTTGAAATTGCAGAGGGCGCAGGTGCATACATTACCTACTTTCCTCATGTACAATTAAAGAGAGGCGGAGACGGTGCGACGACCTCTTAAGAAAAAAAAAACTATTAGTTTTTATCAAAATTTAAATTTAAAATGTTAATAAAAAAAGATATCTGTGTAGGTATACCTAATACTTTAAAAACTACTATTAAAATAACTATGACAAACTTTTTATTAGATTTTCAAGCAGTTTAACGGTTTAACCTGGCAAAACATGTCTTATTGATGTCTTATTTGACCTTTCTTATTTTGTCAAAAGAATAATGTATAAGAAATCTTTTATTACATTTTTAAATCTTAGATATATAAAGACACTTTTTTATGAATTTTAGTTTGAAATAGGTAATTTTTAATTTTGGCTTTTAGTTTTTAGAGACTTGTATGCAATGCACACCTTATACAGCCATTCTTGCGGCACATTTTGTTTTTTTATCTATATATATATATATATATTATTTGTTACTGAGACACCTTGTTACTTTGCAAATACTTTTAATACATTTTTAAAGATAAATGTTTTTCTTAGGCAAAAATGACAGAATGGTGTTCTGAAAGAAAAGTGGATGTTTTGCTGAGTACAGGTGGTACAGGTTTAAGTCCAAGAGATGTAACTCCTGAAGCAACTCTTGGACTTGTTCAAAAACTAACACCTGGTATAAGTCAAGCAATAATTAATGAGAGTTTAAAACTCACTCCGATGGCAATGCTTTCACGGTATAATAATATATAAGTAAAATTATTAAGGAGAAACTATTAATAGGTTTATAAATATATTTTTATGTTTAGAGCAGTGTCTGGAATATATGAAAAAACTCTGATTATTAATTTACCGGGAAGCAGTAAAGCAAGTGAAGAGTGTTTATATGTTGTTGCTAGTACCATACCACATGCTGTTTCATTAATTAAAGATGAAAAAGAAATTTCCAATCAATTTCATAAACAATTAAATTTCACGAGTCATAATGAATCAAGAATTCCCGTATGTTAGATAACTGATTTTAATATTTTATTATTTGAATTATTTAAAATATTTTATTAAGCGGATGTCAGCCTAATATTTATTTTCTCTCTCTCTCTGACCAACATAGGTACGTACATCGTGGGTAATATGCGTTCAGCTGATAAAATTTTATGTTATTAGCTTTAATATCATATTGAAATATAAATAATCTATTATCAAACTTGAAGATCAGGATATTTTCAAGGTCACCTTATAGGATTTTATTGAAATTTAAATTTAAAATTGAGTTGGTAATAAGTAATAACTAAGTACATTTTTAAATGTAAAATATAAAATGTATTTATATATTTGACAATATGTTAATTAACTCTAATATTAACTCTTAAGTTAACAAAATAAATTTGGATGTTCTGTACACAAAGCTTAAATTCTGCGCGTGGATCTCAGAGAAAACACAAATGGTTCAGCACGCCGTTTGTAATTTCTACTCTTAAGAGCACGTCACACCCACTAGTGCTGTCTCCAGTTTTCAAATGTACTATATAGATACAATGTAATCTAGTTTGTTCTGTTACTATTAAAATTAGAGATTTTATTGATATTTGAAGTATGAAGCAAATTATGATAATTTTAAAATCATCAATTTTTGAATGATCATATGATTTATATCATAATAGAAAAATTAATTAATTAAATAGCTTCAAAAAATCCTTTGAGATTCCCTATATAGATATCTTATTAGTTCTGAAAACAACAGAGTAGAATAGATTATTGTGAATTTAGTTTTGAAATCCTCTTAGTGTTTGTTACTGTTTTTATTAATAAATTACAAATAATAATGGTTATGGTCTTACATTTTTGATTTTAAACTGCTATCTATTTAGGAATATGTGACAAAAATAGCATGTCGACCCAGAGAATCGCCATTTCCAAAGATTTCCATGAAATCAGCTTTAAGTATTTTAAAAGAACATGCTGTCTTACAATATACTGAAAACAATAAAATTAGGTTAGTGTTACACATGATAAATACATGTTACTTAGATATCTTTGATCATTTAGAATATTGTATTTATAAATAAGATACATAATATAAATTAATTAGTATTAAAAATAAATCATGTAAAACAATATTAATTTTAGGTAAAATTTAACAGGTACCCTACTGTTTGGATTTTTTCCACTGGTGATGAACTTGAAAGCATTAAAGATTCACATAGTAGTTATATTAGAGACACTAATTCTCTTATGATAAAACAAATATTAGAACAAGACAACTATAAGGGACAGATATTTAATTATGGAATTATAAGAGACAAGTGTGTACATGGTTAATATGTGTAATGCACTTATATTTGTATGTTATTAAAATGATTTGTTTCATTAAGTTGGAATGATCTTTGCAAACATTTTGAAGAAGCATTTAATAATGCGGATATATTAGTAACCAGTGGAGGTGTATCAATGGGCGAAAAGGATTTGATTAAACATGTGCTCAAAAATCACTTTAAAAGTAAAATTCATTTTGGAAGAGTCAATATGAAACCTGGGTAATTATGCTAACAGATGGTTACTTATACATTTATATATATTAGATGGAACAATTTTATTAAGACACTAGTATTACAGAATGCCAACTACCTTTGTGACACTTATTTTTAAAGACAAAAAAAAATATATATTTTGTTTGCCTGGAAATCCTGTGTCTGCTGGTGTATGTACTCATTTATTCTTATTGCCATATTTGAGAGCAGTTTCTGGAAAAAAATTAATTATCCATTCTTTAAAAGCAAAGGTAAATAATATTTGTTTAGATACTATCTAGTATATTAGTGTGTAACCTTATTTTATAATAATGTAACACATACATTTACAGCTAACACATACTATCAATGGATTGGATATTAGACCTGAATATCGAAGAGCGTTGCTTAAGTATGAAAATGGGGAGTTATATGTGTCCTGTTTAAGTAATTATTTATTTTGTTATCTAATTAATTTTTTATAGTGTTGTGCATATAGGGTATCTTAAACTTAAGGAAAGCCATACGAGTATAATAATTCATACCAGGCATATTATTTAGGTTTGTTACAACTTAAAGTTATTACAAACATTACATTTTTATTCTATATGATTACTATAACTTGAATTTTAAAGGAAATGCTTTTAGAATGTTGTATAATCATTTATACCTACGTAAACATTTGTAGTTAAAGGCAAATACATTTGTGCTCATTTAAAAAAACAATTCATATCCAACTTTTATTTTATATTGCCTGAAAGTCTGATTGATTCTTATTACATATATTTTGAATGTTTTACTTAATCCCAAGTATGTTAAAAGTATAAAGTGTTGCTAATTTAAAAGTGATTATAAGATAACTGGATCCATAAAATGGCATGATACACATACTCATAGTTTAGATTAAAGTTAAAATAAATTAAATAGTCTATTATCATATAAATTAGTGAAACCTACTCTAAATAGTTTTTTTAATAATATGCATATACTAGTAATAATAAATAAAATAATTTTATTATTTTGTATTATGTATCATAGACAACTATCAACAAAGTAGCAGACTTTTGAGTTTTATCGGTTCTAACTGTTTACTCCAATTGCCTTCATCATCAAAAAAAACAAATGTTGAATCAAGTACAATTATGGATGTTATACTAATTAAAAGTATAGAAAATACATATATTGCACCTATATTAAAAGAAATGAACTTATGTATTGAGGTAGAGAACTTATTATTCTAATTATTATTTGTGGTGGATGATAAATGGTATTTAATTTATTATATTTTATATATTATATTATTAGCTATCTAAAATCAATAGTATGTATCATAAATAATAATAATAATTTTAATTTTAGAGGAGCAGAAGATAACATTTTAAATATTCATGCTTTTAGTTTAGGATAGTTTATAACTTAGACACTTTTACCCAACATAACAAGAATCACATTTTCAGACATAAATTAATGTAATGTCAAATAACATTTTAAACATTTTAATACCTTTAAAAAAAATTTTAATTTTAATGGAAATTAAATTTTTAAAAAAGAATGTTGTTTAAAATCTATGGTATTGTAAAGACGTAAGCTATGACTCAGTTATATTATTTTTTATATTTTATGGAGTTTCAGAGCATGTAGCATTCATATTAGTCACTAATTAAAAATTTATATCACGCTTAAGCTTATAATTTTAATATTCTTAATGTGTAATAAAAATACATGTATAATATTGTGTGAGGACCATATGGGTCATGGACTCATTATTTTTTATTTGATTTAACATGAAGACAATGTATGTAAGAAAAAAAAATAACATATTTTGTAATATAATAATAATATTAGATTATTATGTACAACTAAGATTAACGTGCAATTCATTTATTTAAAATTAACTTACTAATATTTCAAAATTAATAATAATACAAAAAACATCTCTAATGAAATACTCATCAGTATTATTTAATGTTATGTAAGTTTTATTTATTATTAAATTTCATTTAGATAATCAAAAAACAAGCAATTTTAGGCAATACAAAAAATGAAAAACCACTTCTCTATTCATGTATAGAAGATGTACTGCATTTGATGACAGAAAATATATTTGAAGCTGAAACTGAAATTATACCTACTGAGTAAATATACCATTACCTATTATCATTACCTATTATTTTTAATTTATTAGATATTTTAAAAATTCAAACAATAAATAATGATACCATTTGCAGTTTCGCTATGGGTTATGTTTCATACTCACCCATTAATTCTTCTGAAAATTTGCCACAGTTTCAAGCTTCTATAAAAGATGGGTATGCTATTAAGTACAAGAAAAATTGGTTTCAAAAGTCTAATGTATTTAATGTTGTGCAAGTATCTGTAGCTGGTACTTCTGTAAGTATATATTTTACTTTCAATATAATGTAACATGATTGGCCACAGTCATTAATGTGCTCTAAGGTCAAGCATCGGCTGGCCATCCAACCAATGGGTGACCATCCCGATTTTTAATGACCAATTTTCGCCTCATAGTACCTCATACCCCTCCCCCCACAATATAACCATGTAATTAATGGATAAAAAAAACAATAAAAATAAAAGTATATGTGTATAAAAAAAACTGTCTCTGTGTTTTATCTTTATTAATTATTAACCTTTTATAGCCGGGTTGTCAAAAAGAGATAAGGAAAGGAGAATGTGCACGTATTAGTACTGGAGCACCTTTACCACCAGGAGCCAATTGTGTAGTACAAGTTGAAGATACATTAGTTAAAAGTAAATCATCTGATGAAAAAGTTGAAATCACAATTGCTATATTAAAAGAACCTAAGCTCTTTGAAAACATTAGGTAAGTTTAACATAGTATAATTATGTACCTATAATATTATCCACAGTGTCATTTGTTATGAACGTTGATACGTTGATGAAAATACATTTAAACAATAATTAATTTCATATAATGAAATACGTATATTACGTATACACCCATATTTTTTCTAGAAAACAATACAAAAAAGTATAATTTGTTATGATATAACTTTTGTTAAAAAAAAATTTTAATAAGTTTTATAATTGTAAATAACACAAAGCATTCAATATAAGTAATATTCTTTTCATGAAACGGATATCCATATTATGTATTTTCATCAAAGTTTGTGATTTGAGCAGATTTCACTATCTGGATATCTAGTTTATGAAATGAGTAATTTTACTATGTTGATGCGACATATACATATTCAAAATTAGAAACACGAAACAATATAATGGAAAAATTTGGTATCAACTGATTTTTTTTATATAAGAAGAGTTTCTATTAGAGAAGGTTATTTCCATTTTATTAAGTAACAGTTATAAAGTGGTTTTACTGTATTTATTTATTAGATTTATTATTTAAAATTAAGTAATATTTTTATTCTTTTAGAAATATTGGTTCCGACATATCTATAGGACAACGTCTTCTGGATGAGAAAACTGTTCTTGGTCCCTTTGAAATAGCTTTGCTACGTTCTGTGGGTTGCAAAGACGTGGAGGTGTACAAGTAAGTTTTGATAAGAAATAATGTACTGTGCACATTTAAGTATATTTAATTTAAAATATTTTGAATAGATATCCATCAATACACATTGTTGCATGTAATGATAATTCGGCTTATGCAATATCTCATAAGTTAAAAAATATGCTGAAAGGGTCTGACTTTAAAGGAAACATATTTAGCCAATCTTTATGTAAAAGGTTAGTAAATATTTTCAAACTGTTTTATAAAGTTCTCGTTAAAAATTTCAATATTTTCTACCAACAGCTTAACCAAATCCCCTGAACAATTTGATTTTGTGTTTGATTATGATAATCCAATTATTATATTTTGTGGAAACGTTGATGAATTTTGTGATGACAATGTTGAATCACATATTCACATTACTAACAATACACGCAAGTAAATATAAAAAGGAATTTAATAAATTATATTGATACATCTAAAATTACGATAATGCATAAGGATTAATTATAAATATAAACTGTCCTACAGGATTTCACTTGAATTTGGAAGGATGTTCATAGGAACTGATGAGAAATCAGTATTATTTTTGCACATTAATACCTCTGACTCTGAGTCCATCTATAACTGTGTACATTTATTTATATTGCCTTTTTTGAGATCTATTACAGGCAGAAAAAAAATTATTTCTTCAATAAAAACTAAAGTAATTATTTAATTATTTCAATTCATAATCAATTTCAGTTTTCATTAAAATAAAATATATATCATATTATTTTCAGTGTAATATGTCTTTAGAGTATTTACCTACAAATAAATTTGAAAAAGCCGAACTTTATTACGAAGACGGTGATTTCAAGGTTACTTGTTTCACATGTAAGTTTAAGTACTATATATTTTAAAATTGTGTTTTAAATTAATATTTGTTAATTATTATTAAATGATTAAAACAATATAATTTTAGTATCACGATTCTTTTATTTGTTAGCTTAATTGAAAATAGGCACTCACAATTTAAGATCTTAAATTAAGTTTTTATTGTCTGTTCATTTAAAATCATTTATTGTTTGTGCAATTTAATAGCAGTGTTAAAGCTTAATAATTATGTTGCCAATGGATTAACTAAAATTAACCATGATCGAAAATATAAAACTGTATAAAATACTTAATCTAAGAACCACTTAGAACACAATATTTAACATATTATTATTTATTTATTATTCTATTTCAAACAACAATGCATGTTCCAACTTCTTAGAAATTAAATTTTTTTGTCTAATTCGTCTTAATACAAAAATGTTAATATTCAAAAATCAAACTAGTATAATGTATTTATGTAATATAATTTCAATTAGTTCTTTATTAACACCAGATAATAATAATTGGTTCTTAAAATGTTTTCAAATAATAAAGTAACAAATAATTTGGTAATTTTTCTACAAAAAAGTTACATGATTTTAATGCAGTTACTTGTAGCTTAAGTGTAGTGTTATTCCCCCTCACTAAATTTAACAGTTACATTACTTAAACTTAGAAATGTGCAAATATAATACTGTTATGGTTTATTAATTATCTTAATAACTTTTACTTTTATTTCAGCAAATCATCATAGTTGTCTTGTAGACATGCCATCTTTGTCGGAAGAAATTAATATTAAGTCGAAGGGGGGAAATATAACCGAATTAGATACAATCGTCACTGAAAATTCTGATTGTTATTTTGTTCATTACTAATATTTATTTTACTTTATTGTAATAGTTTTAAGTGTTTGATTTATAAACCTATTTATCTATCATATATTATGTTGTCAAATATATTCTCATATTATTATAATATATTATATGTACCAAAAATGTTAATCAAATAGCATGCTAGATTATTAGTTTATGTGTACTTTTAAACTTTAAATTTATAATGTAAAATTATGGATGAGACCAAATTTAATATTGTTATTTTGTTTTAGTATGTGTATACACTATCGAAATTCCAGACTAGATGGTCAAGATAAATAAATTAGAATAATTCAAACATTATATAAACCATGTTCATAAATTGATAAAAATAAAACGGACCCTAACCTCAACCTAATTTTACTAATGAACTTTAAAATATTATTATTAAATTGACTGCCTTCACTGACTTTGTCAAGAACTCCTTTAATCCTATGTGTGCATTCAGTAGTTTTATGATCCTGGGCTGAATATCATTTATCTATTTATCATTACTCATTAAATATATTAATATTTATAAGGTGAAATACAAAGAAGTTCATTTTATCTACTGTTTAATCACCTGATCTTATTATTAACATTTGTATGGATTCATGTCACAATCTAAATTGATTAAGGATAAATGGACATTTGGATACGGCTATTTAGACACGAGGACAATATTAGATGTTAAAAAATAAATAAATCACAATATCAAATCAAATCAATAAAAATAACAGTAGAAAAATTATTACAATGATACTCAAAATCAAAAAAATACCTATTATAATACGCCCAATAGATCAGTATAACATATTTTTTTTTTTTTTAACAAAAAATATTGCTATATCTACTACCTTTAAGCAGAGTGTGTGTTGCTATGGATAGTATAGTGTTATATGTTACTAAATTAATTCAAAGAACAATTTTAAAAGAATAACTGTTTTTGGTATTGTATATTATTTATTCATTTTTACTACTTATATATTTATTGGTTGATTTGTTTAACAATTTCTTAAGCCAAATTATCTCCATGTCCAAACAGCTAATCCCATTTGTAGCTATTCGATCTGGAGTACCTATAGCTTCTATCTGAGCACATAAGTAATCAAAATAAGTAACATAAATTTAATACCTAATAAGAATACACTGTTTATATATAAACGAGGCCATAGTGGAAAGTAGAATTGATAGAAATGAGAAAGTTGACATAGTAGCTCATCAAACAGTCAATAATCCAATGACAGAATCATGCTTCTACAGTGTAATCTACACCCACACTTATTGACTTTCAAATGAATGTTAACACCTATTGTACCAGCATATGAGAACATAATTTCAGCATACAGCTAATTCATTCCAGACAACCTATTTAAAGCTCTGAACCTAAATGAAGATAACCATCCCATCGTTTTATATTTATTACTTCTTAATTAGAATAATTTTTTAATTCAAAGGAAATAATATTCACTTATAGAATTTATATTTAATATATCTGTTAAATAGATATTATACTGATGAAAACAATTTAATAAATAATATGTATATGTTTTGAGGTATACATTTTTTTTAACCATTTAAAATTTAGATAGATAATCTATAATAGATATGTTTTGTAGTTAAAAAAAATGTTTTGCCTATAGTGATTAGATTAAGTTTAATCTGATTCATTTTCAAATCAATCACTTTGTTTACTTTTATTATTATATTTTTTAATTTCTTAGGTAAATATTTTAACTCTTTTACAACACTAAATATAACAATAATAATCAATTATTCAAATCAAATAGGATACATAAATACAAATTAACTTGATGATTTATAAACAGAGATGATTACGATAATCAAATTACCCCTCTTTTTAAGCAATTTTGTGATGATATATGCCTACATTACACACTATGGCTACAAATTTCTTGTTTAAGTTTTACAAATGACTTACGTGCCATCACACAAGCATGTTTGGTAGGATCAATTACTTCTTCTTAGAAATAAACACTTGAAAATAATAATTTTAATTTGGTCATTATTAATATGCTGGTGTAATTGTAGTTTAGTTCATAAAAATACACTATTGTAATAATGGTTCTATGCTGTAGAATGAACCAAATTTAATCAATTGAGTATTATTTTCTAGAGACCATATTGAACCCTGTACCTGTTTTTCAATATTTTAATCTCACACTTTAAATGTAATTAAAAATAAGAAAATGTTGAGCTATATTTTACAAATTATTTTATATTATATAATATTTGATTATTTGAAATACATAAAAATTGGAGTTCAATGCAGTTTATATGAAGTTTTTTCTTTCAAATAAAAAATAGTTATTAAAATCTGTTAATAGTAATAAATAGGTTTTGGATTTATATGCAATATAGGTAATCAATAAAAATAGCATTTAAAATGTCAAACAGATAAAAATTTTTTTTATTTAATTAAAAAAATAATTACAAAATTTATTAAAAAATTAAATACCTTGATAGTACCTATATTGCAGGGGTGGCCAAACCGCCGCTTGCATGCGGCTCGCGTCATAGACTTTTGCGGCTCGCATCTTATCGTAATATTAAAAAAAAAAAATTTTTAATATGAATTTATTTTATTAATGTTGTGTTGTTACACGCATGACGTCAAAAAACACTATGAAGACATAATATCCATTATCCATGCGTGTCTATGTCTGTATGATATTTTGATATTTATGGTATTTATGAAGATAAAATTTGAGATTATTATTGTACAATTATTGTTATCTTATTCTTCACATTTTATTAAATACCATACCTTAACTTATCTTATTTACAATAATACAATATCATATATAATATATAAATATATATATAAAAATTATATAATAATATGACCTTTTTTTTTTTACATTTTGGCTCTTCCATATTTATTAATATATTTGGTTTCTCGCTGGCCACCCCTGCTATATTGTTTATTTAAACTAGTTTGAAGTAAAAAAAATACAATGCCTGTACTTAGATAAACTGTCTCCAGTAAAAATTGATGGTTAGGACTTAAAATATTCTTGAACATAGAATATAATCTTTCCACATAGAATCTATGCATTATGAATTTATTTTAATCTACAGATAGGTAGTATGGGTACTTTCATTAACATTTAATTAACTGGCCATACCAAATACTCGATAAAATATTTAGTGATATCGATAAATATTGACAATAATAAAACGCTTTAAAAATAATTGACAGACAACAATGTACGGTCTTTAAAAAACCTTATCGATTTGTATTATTAGTGTACACAATTATTAAAACGATTGAAAATTAAACACAAAAAAGGCATTTATAAATAGTAGAAAATTCATGATACATCATCTTAAATATTAAATGACACAATTAAAAAAAATTATTTTTCAAATTATTATTAATAAAGCAGGATTTTGCCTTCAAATCCAAAGCCTAGTAATAACTACATCTTTAGTAATTAGTAGTAATAAATTTGATTTTATAAAATGACAAACGGCGGTATTTGAAAATTAATAAATGATATCAATGCGATAACTATCGGCAATTATATATTTAACTCGACTATATCGACTATAAAATCGAGATAATATCAAATTATAATTTTCTAGTCTCCTAGATTATTATAATAATAATACGTTGCCTTGAATTATTTGATGTTTCAAAATGCGTTAATGCGTATTTTTTATAAATTTATGGTGATCACTAATTATTACCTACTATAATACTAAATATGAAGGGTTTGTAGATAACGTATTATTTACATGATATTCGCGTCACCACGACGACCTGTTGTTGTGGTGGCCAACCAAAACATCGTTTTCTGACGCCGGTGGATCACGACGTGCTGTCCATGCGACACTCGTGTCACGCTGTAAAAACGTAGAACAAACGTCGGGTCGGTTGAACAGTCGTCTGGACCGTTTATACCAAGTTACCGAGATAACGGTCGACGAAGAAAGCCGCTGCCAGTCAGTGCCACTCATGCTACTTAGTATTTTTTCTCCGGTGTTAGTACCAAGGTGTGATTGCCGTAAACGTAAAGATTCACTATTTCCCAGTTGACGCTTTATCTCGGATCTTCAACGGCTCCCTAAGTCAAGTTGAAATCTCGACTCCCCAACGGCACTATCGTAAAAGTTGTTTTTGTATGGTAATGATAGATCCTGGCCGTACGCTCTGACATTCTGGTCGATACCGTGACGACAACTTTTTGTCTGACGTGATCTGAAGTGGCCGTCATGCCCAAGTCTCTAAAACTCGAGAGATGTCTGCCGTCGACGTCGTCTGCGTCTGGCGTTCTGTTGCCTGACCACTACATCGAGAATGATCCAATCATACAAACAATTCTTGAATTCAAGGAATCAGAATGCAAATTGTCCAGACATGAGAAATTGGTGAAGCTATCCAGTAAATCCTCTTGTCAGGTAATATAACTCATCTCATGTCAACCAAGTCGGTAACCCTTTTCAAATTGTTTTCATCCAAAGCTTTGCTCTATCCAGTGCTGTAGACAGAACTCTACTATAATAAATCTGTGTCTACGGCCATAGCCCTATCCTCTTTTAATTTATTTTTCATGACAAACTAAACATTTATGATTTAAAATTTAAGCATTTTTCACTTTGAGTGAATAGACTATCTAATATTGGTCACACATTTTGTCATGCATATAAATATATTTATGATAAATAAAAATACATAGAATTATATATTTAAGTACCTAAGTAATATACAAAAATATATAGATATATTTATTTATTTCTAATATTTTAGTTTTGTTTCAGCCTTATTTGTACCTGTTATAATACCCACTTTTAAAGCTGTATACTTATAAATTAATTAAAATTACAAAGTATAAAAAAAATTTGTGTACTTTTACAATTATTGAACCTACTATGTCAACAAGTGAACCTTTCTCGAGAAGTATATAATTCTATATTATATTTAACATTTTTTAGGTTTCAACTTGCCAATGTAGTGGATGGCGAGGTAGGCGTGATAATCGTTTGATGTCTTCAACTTGCACAAAATCTGGTTGTAGCCATCCTCTATGTGAGTAAAAGCTTAAAAATTAACTAGTTAAAGTAAAGTGTTGTTACTTTTATTATACACACTAAACAGTTTAGATATCATTTAATGTAAATATCATTCCAATTTTGAATACTTTTTATAAAATATATAATATAACTATAATGTCTGGTCAATGCCTCAATGGTATCTATTTTATAACTAACACTATAAATATTAGATAAATATTTTACTAATAAATAAATATCTATTTATTTCTTAAGAAATAAATAAAACAAAATATAATAAATCCTAAAGCTAAAAAAAATGGGGATATAAAACTCAATAGCGAGACAATTCTCACCAATCTAAGATGTTTTTATAATAATTAGTAATATTAAAATATGACTTAAATTAATTAAATGCTATATCATATTGGTAATATATTGTGTAAATATTTTAAAATAATAGATACTACCTATGTTACTTTTTGGTTATATATGAAATTGTGCAAGTGAACATTTATTAATGTTAATAACTTGTTTATAGATATTATTTATTATTTTTCAGCTTCTCATGTATCTCATTTAGAAAGTGCCAAGGATGAAGAGTTAAACACCTTATTAGGATTAGTATTTGATCTCGATAATCTTTCAGTCACTGTAAATAAAGATTTAAAAAAACCAAATATTGAGAGAAATTACGTGCAAGAAGACACTTATAATGCAGTTTATCATGTAAGTAACGTTTATAATCTTATTGTCTACTAACTTCCTAGAATTGATTTAAATTATGTATGTTTTAGGAATTACGAAATTTTGTATATCCAGGATCTTGTATTACACTTGATAAATTATTTGGAACTCCACCATTTGAAAATCCAAACATAGTTAAAGCTTTAATGAATTTTAACATGTATAAATTTGGTCATGACAGTTCTGTACGTCTAATATTTTATTACTTAATATCTTTACGTGTAATATTTTTAAAATACATTCCGTTATTTAAATAACTTTATAATTTTTAAAAATGTGTATATTTTAGCAACTTAAAATAGCTTTAAAGATCAGTAAATTTTTAACAAAACATTTTGATCTTTGGAAATGGATTTCTCCTAAAGAATTACCACATTGTAAAACGTTTCAACACAGGAAAAATTATGAGTTCTATTATCAAAGGTAATAACAACGATCAATATTCTTATATAAAAATCTGTTTTATGAAGTAAACATGTTTGTAATATATTAGTTTTGTGTTTTAGATATTTAGTATTTTGTCTATTACCCAAATATCTTCATTCAATTGCACCAAGTTTTAAAATGAGTTTGATATTTGGTCAAGACATTCTTAAATACACATTAAAAGCATTTAGAATGCATTTAACAGACTGGTGTCATGCATCAGCTCCAAAATGGTCAAATCATCGAAAACACTTTTGCATGAGCTATTTGCCTAAGTAAATAATACATTTAATAATAATAAAAAATTATTTGAACATATTTAATTAGAAATACAATACATATTTAATTTTTTTTAAATTTTAGATATATGAATTTACTAGAAGAAGAAGTGTATGCTGTTCATTCACCAATTTGGGATTTACATTTTAAAGATTCTGATTTAAAAAAAATTATTTTAACTGGTAATCAAATTTTTTTTATTTTTTATGTACATTTTTGATCATGTCTTTCTTTTACTTGACTTATATTGATTACCTTAACACTTTAGATTCTTTAGACTCTGGGTTAGATGAAACCAAGGAAGCAGAACATAGAGATCGTAGGAAAAAAGATAAACATCCGAATGAGTATGTATCACATATAAAATTAGTTGTTAAAAACAAATATTAAAATAACAGATAGCCACTTGCCTTTGTTATTATCATCTTTAAAAAAAATATTCCTGTTATATTTTTAGGCATTTAATATGTTTCAATTCGTTCTACTTGCTTTAATAATTAACAATTTTAATAAAACCATATTAGATACATTACTAATTTTAAAATTAAAATCAATTTTATTATATTTTAGGGACATGTCAATGAAACCAAATGAAAAACATAGTCTCGAAGATGCTTTATCTGAAGAAAAAATCATAGACATTCTAAAAAATGTCCAAAGTGGGCCTATCACTTACTCTAAGGTAAAATTTATTTTAAAACTAATTTTAGTTATTTATATGTTCATCTATAACTACAAAAATAAATAATTTTACTTCTCACATTAGTGTATTATTAAGAACCGTTTTCAATAATAATTATAAAATATATCGATAAGATCATAATTAATATGTATTAATTATTTGACCTATAATTTATTTTTTAATTATAAAACTAATTCTTAACAAATATTCAGTATCCCTTTTTTTTATAATATTGACATAAATATGTTTTATTTAAATTGTTTACGTTTGTATACTTTGAGCTGTAATCATGATAGCCATTAATATTGTCTGCTTAGTGTCTATAATAAATTATTATACAAATATTTTTAAATGTTCAAAAGAACACTTTATTTCATTAACTTTTAACATCCAGTAATACAGGTAGCTTAAATTATTAAATTTATTGTTTAATAGTATCTTAATATCATTAGTATTTTAATTTTAATTATTGAAACTAACTTTAAAATAATTTAGGAATTTGGATTAGAAACTGGACCTCGAGGACATCAAGCTCGAACGGAAGAAGAGCAAGGAATTATACGATTTGTGGTTATTGGTAATTCATTAGATTCAAGAGTTGAAAAAAGTACTATGTTGTGGCTTATGCAACTAAGAAATTTGTTTAGAACTCAGTTGCCAAGAATGCCAGTTAGATACATTACTCGATTAGTATTTGATACGTAAGTATTTATTTTTACTAAAATTTCAATGTAATATGACAATTATTATCATTGTTTATATAAAATTTAATTTAATGATCAGCAGTTTCACATTTTAGATTCAGTAATTTTATTCTCAAAATACATAAATTGTATGTACTTGTATAATATACATAAATATTATATATAATCAGTCATAAATAAAAAGATTGTAAGATAATTTCTAGTATAGTGTATTTTTATAAATATTACTTATTTATTTTCATTTTGATTGTTAAAATTAATTAAATATTTTTAACAGATTTACAAAACACTATAATATTTTTAAACAAATTTAAACAATTATTTGTAGCTTAAATTTGTTGTATGAATAGATTTAATAAATCCATTTAATATTTTTCAAATAGGAAGCACAAAACACTAGCTTTGTTGAAAGATGGCGTTCCAATTGGTGGTATTTGTTTTTGTCCATTTGTATCTCAAGGTTTTACAGAAATTGTGTTTTGTGCTGTCAAAGTTGATCAACAAGAAAATGGATATGGAACACAACTAATGAATCATTTAAAGGATTATCATATTCAACATAATATACTTAATTTTCTTACTTATGCTGATAAACTTGCAATTGGTATAGCTTGTGATAAATAATACCAGATTTTTATAACTCATTCAAAATGTTTTCATAGAATATTTTAAGAAGCAAGGGTTTAGCCAAGATGTGAGAATATCGAAGAAAATACATCAAGAATATATTAAACATTATCAGGGTGCAATATTGATGCATTGTGAGCTAAACCCAAAAATTATTTATACTCAATTAACATCAGTGATACGTATACAAAAAGAAGTAAGTTATCGACAAATATTTTTTGCATAAATAACTAATTCCAATTATGCAAATAATTATATAGATAGTTAAGAGTCTGGTGGAAGAAAAACATATGAAAATAGAAAGGCATTACCCAGGCCTAACATGTTTCTTAGATGGTGTACGTATGGTCACAATTGAATCAATACCCGGTGTTATGGATACTGGCTGGACACCATCAACTCGGGCTACAAGAAATAGCCGTGTCACGGAAGAAACAACCGATATTGATGTTTTGGCTAAACACCTAAAAAAAGTTTTGCAATTTGTAAGTTAATAAAGAAAAAAATTACTGAAAGAATATCAGTGCAGAATTTTTTTTTTTACTCTGACATGCTCAACATTGTACAAAACTCATTCACATATTGTTTTTTACAATTGTTGATTAATCTTTGAGTAAACAAAACCAGCTATTACAAAAATTAAAGTTAAAAATATTTTTGAAGGTTTGAAGTTTCGGTTTTGTATTTTATCATTATTTGACACACAAAAAAAATACACATTTAATTGAAGTGAATATTACATTATTTTGAAACAATATTTAGATAAATTAATGTTGTCAAATTGTAAGAAATATAATGTTTATAACAAAGTGATTCTACTGTATCTGGGTTATTCAACAATATATATAAAAATAATAATGTTTTGTGAATATATTTTGTATAATGTTGTACGTTGGCCAAAGAGAGACAACAACCACTTAAATTATTAATAATAGCTAATTAATCATAAAATATTATCCTTTTTAACCTAACTCCATGCAAACATATTTTTAATATCTTTATGCCTATTCTTTTTTTCATTGTGAATATCTAAAGTTTTTCTATTTAGTAATCTAACCATGTGTCTATTTTTAGGTAAAAAACAATGCGTTGTCTGAACCATTTTTGAATCCAGTTGATAAAAAAGTTCCTGGTTACTATGAGCTTATTAAGTATCCTATGGGTAAGTTTGTTTTCTAAAAATTAAATCTAGGAAAATAATTTTATTATACAACAGTGACTCATTATAGTGATACAAGTTTAAAAAAAAAATGGTTGTAATGTAAGGGCCGCGCCACACTAGAGCGGTTTTGACGCGCGTCAAAAACGCGAGATGAAAACGCATACCATGTAATGGAGTGCGTCAAACTAGCGCGATTTTACCGCGTGACACTGCTGTATGCCACGGTTTTGCGTTTTCACCGCGCGTCAAAACCTCTCTAGTGTGGCGCGGCCCTAAGAGTGCAATTTAAAATATACAATGATTCATCATTGTTATTATATAATTGTGTCGTCTAAAAAGTATTTTTACCAATTCACATTAATACATTAATTCAA
Source organism: Diuraphis noxia (assembly GCF_037042655.1). NCBI lineage: Eukaryota > Metazoa > Arthropoda > Insecta > Hemiptera > Aphididae > Diuraphis > Diuraphis noxia. Next base: position 58,943,183 of record NW_028301711.1, read on the forward strand.
ACATACAATATATAATAATTAATTTTACATATTGAAATAATATGCCACTGTTGCTTATGAGGATTTCTTTTCTTTTCTTTTTATATTTTATTTAATATAATATCAAAAATCTATTTGATTTACAGACTTAAGTACAATTGGTAAACGATTGGCTTCAGGCTACTATGTAACTAGAAAGTTGTTTATTGCTGATATGAGACGAATGTTTAGCAATTGTAAAACGTTTAACCCAGAAGATTCATATTGGGCAAACTGTGCAGTTGAATTGGAAAGACTTTTCCAGATTAAAATGAAAGAAATGGGACTCTGGGATTACTAAATTTAGTTTTATTTATTAATTTTTGTATTTTGTATGACATATATGCATAATTGTATAACTTCTTTTAGTAGATTATTTAAAAAAAAAATATCATCAAACATTTAAAGGTTATTTTAATTTTAATATCCAGGTATAATATTATGTTGATTTATGATTTTTTACTACTAGAAAATAAAATTAATGAACTTAGTATTGTTTTTATTATGTATATTGAATTATTGAAAATAGTATAATGTTGATAATCTTGAAAATTATTTGATGTTATTCCTTATAACTTTTATAGGAATTAGCTAATGTAACTTAATAATATCATTGATTTAAAATGAAATATGTATAGGAATTACGCAATAATTGTTTCAAATTAATTATTATTTTTACCATACTTGAAATTCTATGCATTCTACTTATAACAACTAATGTATTAATCACTGAAACAATTTTTTTTAAGTGTAGGACTCCGTAAAATGTTTTGTACGACTGATATCTAACAATTAATATGTATCTCTCTTTATCATAATATATTTAAACACTTTGATGATTAAAGTTTTGAAGGGCCAGCGATTTACTCAAGATTAATAAACATTTGATAAGCTTTAATGTTAATTTGATATTGTTGGATTATAAATTAATACTTGCTTTTCTTTTAAGCTTTGTTTTAAACAGTACAATTTGACATCAAAAGTTGTCATGTCATTATTATTCAATTTTTATTTAAGACTTAAATAAAAATTGCTGTTAATGTTATTGTATATTTTAATATGTTCAGATACAATGTGTAATAACAAGTTTTGTTATGCCTAATGCCACATGCAATTATACAAAGATTTGGGGTATTTATTCTCAGTAGTTTTCAAAAGTACTGGGTCAAAAAAATAATTATTAAGTTAAAACAGGCAATTTTACATAAAATCGATTTTAAATAATGATGTAACTATAAAACAAATTATTGTAGATAGGTACATGAAATTTTCACTGAATGTATACACTGGTAGTTTTTATACTTGATATGATTTTAAAATTATTTCAAATATTTTTAAGTTATTTATAGACATTTTCTATTTTCAATAAAATGTTATTCATTGGGTAAAAAAGCTTCAAAATTTAACACAATGCTCCTAATATACTGTCACAATGGTAGTTAAAATATATTGATAATACATAGTTACATTTTTTTTAATAAGCATTGAAAGTTCAAAATGTATTTAATTGAAAAAGTACAAATTCTTTGACTGTTAAAACGTTTAACTTATAGCTAAGCATTGGAAATTTAAAATAAGGTATTCTACAGCAAAAAAAAAAAAAAAATTGAAACTATACAAACACAGTTTTTGTATAGTTATTTTAAGTTCAAATTTGGATGTAATTACAATATTAAATAATCAAGAATAACAATTTTAGTTGTATTATTGTAATTTTTTAAAATTTAAAAATATTATTCATTGGTAATTAAAATTTCTAGTGTATCCTTGATATTTTAATTGTAATAGTTAATGTCATTAATGACTTATAGTAATACTTGATAAGAATTTATTTATATTATGAATATGTGAATGAGTCAGGTGGATAATGAATCTGATTTGATTAATTAGGAATTTGTTTTATATGTACCTACATTGTGATAATATCTTTCTATAATAATGCCATCAATCCGACATTTAACACTTTTTTAACACCGTTATCTAGAGTTTTTCTGTGGTAATAATAGCAGTTGATAAGTATTAAATGATCCAAATCCATAACCATTAACCACGATTCAATAATAGTAACATGACGTGATGATTTCACTCTAAGATAACTCGATAATCAAGAGGACGCTACATTGCTACACCCGTACGTGTTGGTCGTGTTGTCTCCGTCTTACAACTTTACAAGTGTGTAACATGGCAAATTTTACGCTTATCAGATCACGTTTAAGTAAGGTAAAATTAAAAATTAAATTAAGTAAAATTTAAATTTAAAGTGAGTTGATCTCACTGGTGAAGTGGTGTAGTGTCCTCTTTAAAAAAAAAAACGATTTTAGGTGAAAGCGTTTTATCCAGATGGCGCGTGGGTCTGAGAGAAAACAAATATTTCGCTGAAATCCTTTTAAAGATTATCTTATTAATACAAATAATATTGATATAAATTATGTAATCCTTAGTTGTAAGTTGTAACCACGATTTATCATAGTACTATCTTAAATCGTGGTTGTAACTCTCATTAAATTAATTGCCATTTTAATTCAAACACGCACACATAGTACTTTATAGATGATCCTTGATTAATAACTACCTAATGATTTTATTTTATGTCATGAATTCATATATAACTGAAATCATGACATCAAAAATAATTTTTATCAAGTTTAAAATACTAACATATCAATGAAATTTTCCAATTAAGCCACTGTTCCTGCAAATGCCGACTTCTGTTCTACGTGACGAATCATGGGCTCAAAACCTCCAGGCTACGTCGGTGATGGGGTCATTTAATCTGTTGAAGTGGACTCGGACCACGTGGTCCTCATACAGTTACATCTGGCGTTCGTCTTGAAGTCACCCGGATAGGTAGGTTGTTGAAATAGGATAGAGTTTCGAACTGAGAGGTCCAGTCGCCTATTATAGGCCACTTCTACTCAATAACTATTACCACCTTTGCGGTGCTCGCAAAGTGATGACTGATGAGTAGACTGAAAGTAGTGACCAGTGTATAAATGTATATTACCTAGCTGAACTCGTATTCAAAATATCCGTTATAGGGTCACAGTTCTTGGTAATCCAAGTCCAGCAGCAATGTAAGTTTTCAACAACTAATTAAAATTTTTTTTTCTTTTCCATTGCAAATGTCAACTACAGTATGTTTTGAATTGAAAGTTAAAGTTGATGAAGAACGTGTTGGATAAACTAGCCACTTTTGAATGTTATTTGTATCTGCGCCAAGCATGCCCACAGGAGTTGCGGATGAAGGCGGTATTCAGTTACTCGTGTTGGGACGAGGTTGTTGAAGTATCGTGGACCGAAGATGCAATGCCAACTCATAGGGAACTATTGTAAGTCTTTTTCATATTCAAGGCTATCTTCGAGATTCCGAAGACACTCTTTGGCAACATAATTTCGGATTGCTTGTAATAGTGAGTTTTAAATTGATTGAATAGGTATAATAAACAAGGCTGGAAAAATTAATATTTTTTTTTTTACTCAGTTATGTTAAGTTAAATATTTTTTGTTCAATTACATTGAAAGTTAAGTTAATAGATTTTTCATATCTCAATTAAGTTTGAAGTCAAGTATGTAAACAAATTTTTTTTAACTTGCCTAATTTAAATTCAATCAATAACTTAAGGCTATTGATAATAAAAAATAAATGCTTTGAAAAGATTTTTAAATAAGTGGATATTACTTTTATAGTAGGTAATATACATCTATGAATATGTATATATCTATATTAGCAGTAATGTATGTGATATGTTATTTTATATAATAAATAGTTATCATATAAAATTCCTAATTATGCCTGTTGATATATTATAAGTTACACAATTTTACTAGTTAATATATAGAATGAGTTTTGACTAATTTATATTGTTAGGTAGTTGGCCAAGACTGGATAAGACAAGTCTCCTCGTTGCTTAGAATTGTAAGTTTATGTTTGTAATTTATGTAAATTAAATTGTAAATAAAAATCTATAATATTGTTAAAAAAATAAAATAGAAATTTAGAATTATGTTTTCTGAAAATAATTGTTTACATTATGTTATTTTAAAATGTGTAACAATAAAATTGAATAATAATTTAAAAATAGTAAATAATTTATTACTTAATAATAATAATTTTGATTACATCACAGTGCTTAGAAGGAAATAATACGAACAGTTAAAAAATAAATTCAAATTCAAATTTAGTAAAATTTTAAAATTTTCCATAAAACAAACATAATTGAAAGATAGGGTAATATAGGATAATGAGTGATAAAGTGTACCCTATTTCTTGGGACACGTGGTATAGGTAGATTCAATAAGATACGTAAAGTTGGCACTACAAAAGTACTTTAAGCTTTTCAAAAACATCCCAACAACTTCTACTTGGACTTGTTGAACATTGTTGGAATTTGTTGTATCTCCAGTTTTTAACTATCCCACCATTAGTTTTGTAGATAATTAATAATAAAATTGAAAATTTGTTATAAAGAAATTTAAGTTGATATAAAATATATAATTTGATTAAAAAATTTGTTTATAAAAATCTAAATTGATATATTAAAAAATATTAGTCTAATAAAAAAATCTAAGTTGAAATAAAAAACATAATTTGATTTAAAAATATTAATTAAATAAAAAATAGTTAAATAAAATATCAAAATTGAATTAAAAAATATATCTTACTTGAAAAAAAAATATGAATTGAATAAAAATAAATTTGAATTGGATAAAAAATCTAAGATCTTATTTTTATTTTTATTCAATATAGGTTTTTACTTAATACTAAACTTAAACTAAATTTTTTATATCAAATTATATTTTTTTATTCCAACTTGGATTTTTGTATTAGATTAATATTCTTTTATGTATCAATTTAGATTTTTACCAGCCAATTTTCAATTTTTTACCGTTCAAAAATAAATTAATCAAACATTTAAAAATGAGGTTTAAAAAAACTACTATATTTTAACTTATAACTTATAAATATTACATATTATATTATACTGACTTTGTATAACTTTTGTTCGTGTTAATATTATTTATTTATTTTTTTATTTTTTTATTTGTTCATTAAGTCACCTTATCTATATGTATAGTAAATTGATTTTATGTTTATTTTTTAGTACTAAAAATAAAAAAAATTAAATTGAATAATAATTTTTTTGCACTAAAATAATTAATTGTGAAAATAGAATACGTAAATGTTTACATATTTAATTTTCATAATTTCAACATGACGTGATTATTATTTCTCATATGACATTATCGGATTGTAAAATAAAACAAAAACAAAAACAAAAAAACAATTACAGTAGAATAGAGAGAAAATATTAATAAATTATAAACTATAAGATTATATAACAAACTAATTCAATGACTGAAAGATTAATGGTATACAAGTAACATTGGTATCTTTTGGAGTGCCAGCTTAAAGTCTTAACTTCAGATTCTCCATCCATTTCACTATTGCACTCTTCTGCTTTATGCAATTTCTCCAGGCCTCCGACGAAATGTGTTTGTAAACAATTATCAACGATATGGCGTATCGTTTGATGCATTCCACATTCACAAAGGGGTGATTCTACCTTTCCCCATTTGTGCATTAGGTAGTTGCACTTCCCCTGTTCTGTTCTTGCTCTGTTCAGTGTTGTCCATATGGCCCTCGGGAGATCGAAACCTGGTACTCTCAGTTCTGGGTTGTCTATCAGTGAAACGTTCCGTACGCCAGAGTTTTTCCATCGTTTCTTCCAGATTTCTACCATTGTTTCTTTTGTTGGTGTCAGGTCCCATATCGGGTGTCTTGATTTCAATCTTTTTGGGGGGTGTGCAGTGAAGTCGTTATGTAGAGGAATCTCAGGGTGTTTTGTTATTTTTTGAATTAATCTTTCTGTGTGTTACAATCTACGTAAGTCTGGAGGGGCTATATTAGCAAGTGTTGGTAGCCATTGCACTTGGGTGGGTTTAACAGTACCGCTGATGATTTGCATAGTATGGTTAAGTTCCGTGTCAACTTTGTGGCAATGTGCGCTTCTTGCCCAGACAGGGGCACAGTATTCGGCCACACTAGTGCTATTGCAGATATTCGTAATACCTTAGTATTACTGCCCCAGTCCACACCTGCCAATTTGAATATAATGTTGTTTCTTGACTTGAGTTTGTTTTTTACATCCTCCAGATGTTTTTTAAAGGTCAGAGACCTGTCAATTCTCACTCCCAGATATTTTGGACATACTTCATTGGCGATGTTTTTATCTCCGATCTTTAATTTTAGTTCCTTTTGTGCTTCTCGATTGTTCAGGTGTAATGCGATGGCCACTGTTTTGTTAAGATTGAGAGTGAGATGCCATTTAGTGAAATAATGTCTAAGGTTGGTGAGGTCTTGATTTAATATATCTTCCACCTTGGAGAGATCCTTTGCTTGGGCTACTAGCGCCATGTCGTCAGCATAGATGAAGTTTCTTGAGATAGTGTCGACTGTATCTGATGCATACACGTTAATGACGTGATAATTGGAACACAACAACTCAATACAATTGTATCATTTAGTTATCAATTTATCAATCATATTCTGTATTCTTAGTCTTATACAATGATATTAATATATTATTATATTATTATATTATTATATTATTATATTATATTTATCTTGTACTATGATCAAAATTCTGAAATGGTATTAAAACTTATTAATATAAAATTGTAAAAAGTACTAGGTTCCAAGTTAGATAGGTAAACTTACAGTTAACAACAAGGTATTTTACTATTGTTTTCTTATAACAGTTATAACCAATTCACAAGTACAAAATAGTTATGAAAATAATATAAATTCACTGATGAAACATAACTATCATTACTGGAATGGACCCAATCAATAACCCCCAATGTATGTATAGTATTTTAATAATCAACTAATATTGGACCATATTTTATGAAACTGCCTATGACATTGAAATACAATTTAATTATTATTAATAATTTATATAATGTATTAGATTATTAAAATTATTAATTAATTAATAATTAATTCATCTATAGGTACTTACATTTTAAAACTAATTTTTTTTTTACATTAGTATACAATGTTAGTTACCACTCTTAGTTTAATAATTAACTAATTTTATTTTATCATAGCACTTTGTCATCTAGGTAGTAGGTATTCTTTATAATTGTCATGAAATATTTTTTAAAAATTCTCTTTAAATTTAGGCAAATTGTGTATTATACAATATTAACACCGTGAGGGGGACGGATTGGGCCTTAGGGAAATCGGGAAATTCCCGATGGGCCGTATACTAAGTAGTAAATAGTAGGTAGACGTAAATATAATCAAATAATTAATAAATACCTATTACCATTGATTATAAATTATTTATTCAATGATATTACGTAATAATAGTCTATAATATAATAACGTAAAACATTGTAAATTGTAACTATACAAGACTACAACAGAAACTGATTAATAATATTAAATATTAATTATCAATAAGTAATACCAATAACAACTGTAATCAAATATATATATACAGTCAACTCGCGATATAACGAAATTCGATATAACGAAAATCTCGATTTCATATTCCAAAGCAGAATATTTTTCTAAGTATTTTGATTCATAAAAAAGCGGGTAAGTGGATGTCGCTCAGCTGTACATTAGGTGGTGAGTTGGACCTCTGACTAGGGTAGGTTAGATTTGAATGCAATGATAGGTATCATTGTATACGAAAAACGATTCTGAACGGAGATGATTTGTCAGTCTAGGATATATTATTATAGATAAATAAAAATTTTCAAATCTTTGATTTCAAAAGAAAATTTTGTATAAATTTCTAGCTTAAAATAATTTGCGAATTTTCGTAATTTTTACGTATTTAGTCAATATTTGAACTTCAAATGCTAATAAAAAAAATTGTGCCTACGTATTTTTATAATTTTTTAATTACTCTAAGAATAACTTATGAGGAACTTTGTATTAAATTTTCAAACAAATTCTTCTCTAATATCCATGAAAACATTTCGTAATCACAATATAATCATCTCGTCTGATATATATGTGTTATAATCTGTGGTACAATTATTGAACAAATTTTCAATTTTTCAATTTCCGATCTAAATATCTGGTAAAATTTTCAAGTATCTACAACTCATAATTTTTGAAGTATAACAAATAATATTTAAATTCGTTTAACTTGTTTGAGGATAAATCGTTATCATTACGCGATTTCATAAAAATTTAAAACTCAAACGCTCAAAACATTTTTCCTATAATTTAATCACTATATGAATAACTTATGAGGAACTTAGTATTAAATTTTCAAGCATTTTGATAACGCCAAAAAATTTTTATCGACACTTTCAGTTGTCTATAAATACCTCAAAAAAAGTCAAAATATTTTGAAAATTAAATCATGTAAATAAAATGCCAATCTAAATAACTGGTAAAATTTTCAAGTATCTACGACTTATACTTTTTGAATAATAACAAATGTTTAAAATCGTTTGAGGTCCTCAAATTGAGGATATATCGTTATCGTTACGCTATTTCGAAAAAATTTAAAATTCATACGCACTTAAAATTTTTCCTATAACGACGCTTCGAGTTTTCTCTATATCTATTTGAAGGAAAACTTAGTGTTATATTTTTAATCCTTAGTTATAAACAGAAAAAATTTTATGATTTTTAAACTTCAAAATTACTTGCAAATTTTCGCGTTTTCGACATATTTCGTAAAAATTTGAACTATAAACACTTATAAAAAAAAAATTGTTGCTAACGATTTTAAATTTTTTTAGCTACAATAAGAACAACTTATAAGGAACCTTGTATTAAATTTTCAAGTTGTTTTGGTCGTCCAACATTTTTTTACCGACACTTCAAAAAAAAATTCTCAAAAAAATCGAAAATTTCAGTGGTCTATAAATAACTCAAAAAAATTCAAAACTTTTTGAAAATTAAACTGTATATACATAACACTAACATAAACATCTGGTGAGAAATTTCAAGTATTTACAGTGATTAGTTTTTGAATAACCATATAAAAAAATCAATTAGGCGAAAACTGGTTTTGCGTAAAAATTCCAGTTTTTCTGTCATTTTTTTTTTTGTTTTTCACGATTTTTTTGAAAACTGTTGGAAAATGTTTACTTTTGACCTGTATAATGCACCAAGGATCTTCAATTTTACATCGGAAACCACCCCCAAAGTTTGAAATTGAAGCATTATTTCGACTAGTTATGTTGTACACAGACACATAAACAAAAAAACAAAAAAAAACACACATCATTAAGAACAAGTAGTTTATGAGTTATAAGTATTTAAAGTTTAGACAAGCGGAGTAGTGGACAAACATTTTTCGGGGTAACCCCGTACCACTCCACTCTGCCAATCTAAACTTTTAATACTTATAACTAAAGAGCGGATTTTTAGGTTCTTAAAAGCTTAAAATATGATGCTAATATGCTCTAAAAAAAACACTAAAATATTCTCTAAATATGCAAATAATATGTTTTTTTTTTCGAAAATAGTTCAATAAAAACAATAAATAACTTATGTACCATTCCTTTGGTAACGTAAAATATTTAATTATAAAAAATACAAAATAGTTCATAGATATATGAATATAATGAAATAGGTATAAAAAAAACAAAACAAATTAATAAAAACTATATAGAACTTGCATGCCCTTTGGTAAAAGCTAAGTTATTTAAATATAAAAACATAAATTAGTTCATACTTAGTTACCTCAATGAATATAATGAAATATATATAAAAAATCAGTTATCAAATACGATCTATTATATTATAATCTATGGTACGATAATGGATTGAGAATAACGGAATGACCAACATTACCAATTTTATTACAAACAAGTCGATAATTGAATGATTTTTAATTTTTATCATTTTTATAATATGAAATATTTTTTTACCTAGAAAAAATTGTTGTTGGAAAAATTACAAATCGATAAATTAACAATATATATGATATTTTTATGAACAATAATAGAAAATATTCTAAAATATGAAAAATAGGCTAAATATTCTCTTATGTCCAAAATATGCTTTAATATGCAAAATAAATTTTTTCCTGCGAACTCTGTGATGGATAAATGGTCCACATTTTTCACTCTCGTAAAGCTGCATAAAGCCAATAAAAATATGTAAAATCCTAAAGATCCGCTCTCTACTTATAACTCATAAACTACTCGTCCTAAATTTAATTTTAATGAATCAAAATACTTAGAAAAATATTCTGCTTTGGATTATGAAATTAAAACTCTATATGTCATTCAAAAAAGTAAAAAACTTAAAAAATGATAAGGATAAAAAATATTTAAAAATACATATTTTTTAATAAAAACGTTGGTCTTTTAACAACTTGAAACTATGTAAACAAATATTTTGAAAAAGTCAATACTCAATACTTTTTTAAATAATGAGTGTACCTCGATAAAAAGATCACTCTGTATATAAAGATATAATAATAAAGATAATGCAAATATTGGCTTGAATGTAATTGAATCTATTGATCATCAAAAAAGAATTAACAATAAAGTTGTACCTAGTAAGTTTTTTTTAATTTTGGAAACAATTTTAGTTAGCATACAAAGGCACATAGACAAAAATAATATTAATTAAAATTCTGTGGCTCGGGTCTAAAATGATCAATCTCACTTTTTGTAATTATATTGTAGTTTGTAAATTATCAAAATGATCAATGTGTAATTTTTCTAAATTTGGCCCTCTAGATAATATATTCAAGAAACCTGAAGTTACACAGATTAATCAATTTTTTAAATATCATCCTCAAAAAGCTTTCTTTAGTACGCATGGTACATTATTTTTTTGTAAGTTATTTTATTTAAATAATAATAGATGTTTTGGAAGACGTTAGTGAATGCATTAAAAACAACAAAGATTAAAATATGACTAAGTTAGATTTTGTCAACATTGAAATTAAAATTTTTTTATTTTCTGTACAAAAAAAAAATAATAATAAGTTTATATTATATGTTTAGTACTAGAGTCTATTGATTAAATAAAAAAAAAAAAAATGAAAAAATATTGATTAGAATACAAGTTATTTCATTTGTCAGAACTTTGTGGGACACTCTATATTTATTATAATAATGTTTGCATAATATATTATATAAGATAATATTGTTTTAAAGTTTAAGGTTGCACTCAATGGCTATGTTTAATTATTTAAATTTGATTTAAGATTATGCTAAACAAACCCTAAGAATAGCTACAAATCTTAAGTATGATATTAAACGTCTTCATGATGGTCAAGACTATCTTAAAATGATGGTAGATAAAATATTTAGTCAACTAAATAATCAAACAAGTTCAAGTAGTGACAGTCATTCCTTACATCATTATGATGTACCACATATAACAAACGAGAATGATCTAAACAAATGGGAAGATACTATAATAAAAGACTCGTCATATTTGTCAACAATTGTAAGAAATAAAATTAGTTGAAACATTGTATAAATGTATTTATATTATTTAAATATTTATTTATTATATATAAAATTAATGTTTTTTAGGCTCAACAACTTTCACTTATGGGTGGCCAAAGTATATCAGAAACCGTAAGAAAGCTAATGCAAAGATTATTTTCTGATACCTTTTTAGTTGACTACTCCTTCATTGGTTTCAAAGGGAAAAAAACATTTTCTAGTTTAAGGAGCTGTGATCTTATTAAGTGTAAGTTATAAAGAATTTGTTAATATTATTTATAGACTTTATAGTTTCATATTTATATGATGTCACCAATCAACAAATTTAAATTAATAATAATAAGAGGGTTTATCTAGAGAAATAAATAAGCTATTATATACTGCATGACATTAGATTAAAATAGTATAATTTTTACATGCATAATATTTGTGTACAACAACACCAGTTATATAGTGCCATGCTTTTTTTTTAACCACCATTTTTCCATTTTCTACTAAAACCAACTGGTCAAAGAAGTAAATGTGTTAAAGTTAGTAAAAATAAGTTAAGAATTGAGTTATAATTATTTATTATTCCAATTCTTTGATGTAGAAATTGATGTATAAATATTTTTTTGCATAGTACTAATCTATAGTTTATAAAAAAATTATTACTTCATTATTTTATTTTTAATATATTCTGATAAATATACTTATTTAACTTTCAGTGACACTAAGGACCGGTCTTACAATGTCCGGTAAAGTTTCAGTTAACGCTAACCAACTGATAACCGATTTTATTACCGGACATTGCGTAAGAACCAGCCTAATTCTATAATAGAATTATAATAATATATCATATAATATAATATGCTGTTGCCTGTTATATAATATATGTTATAGCACTTATAAATTAAAATGTACAACTTTTGAAATTCTACAATATATAGACATTTCTACTAACCAATGTAAATAATATATTTACATAAAAAAATGTTATTACAGAATTAAATTTAATACATTTTTATCTCGCATGTTTATTCATTAATGAACTTATTATCTTTAAGTTAATATTATGTATTGTAATCTTAGTTTAGAGGATTATATAATTATTTTATATATATTTCAGTGGCAGTGAGAAAAGTTCCCATATTTCAAAATGCTTCTGATATTGAAATTGAAAAGCCTTTGAAATCATTTATGGCACAAGCATCTGCTAGATTAAAATTAAAATCAATGAAAACAAAAGTTATTCCAACTACCTACTCTCAAAATACAGCCGCAGAAGAAAATCTATAATTAAAATGTAGTTACTGTTAATTTTTAATATTTACTTATAAAATATTTACTGTTATTATAGACAGTTATGAACATTATATAATTTATAAGTTAGTACATTATTAATAATATACTTTACAAAGTACTGCCTCAGATACGATTCAATTATTTATAACTTTTACTTGAATTTTTTTAATATTTATACTGACAACATTTTTATTTTTAGTCATTATTATACATTTCTTTATTCATGTATTTTATACAATATTATAATATATCAAAACTTCCCCCCAGGTAATAAAAAAGCTTTTATAACTTTTAACTTGTTTTTTATTAACACAAAATTTAATATTGATATAAGACATTATTTTTATTATTTTGCTTTTGAATACAAGATGTGTTATTATTTATGTATTGTTTTTTTTTTATTTAAATAGGTACTGTCCTAGATAAGATTCAATTACTTATAATTTTTATTTGAATTTTTTTTTTTAATTTTTATACTAACATAATTTGTATTTTTAGTCATTATTATATATTTCTTTATTCATGTATTTTATACAATATTTATTATATAACAAAACTTTCCCATAAGTTTTAAAATATCTTATTATACAAGAAAATATTTTACAATTAACTTGAGTTAAACATTTTGAAAATATATAATTCCGATGTTATGTTATGTATTGCATTGAATGTTTCAAAAATATTTACTACAATATTTTGAAAATAAATAGGTCAAACGTTTTGAAAACATTGGTACTTCTGCTAAAATATATTTTGAAAATATCTACTACAATATTTTGAAAATAAATGGGTCAAACGTTTTGAAAACATTGGTACTTCTGCCAAAATATATTTTGAAAATATTTTTGTAATATCTTAATATTTTCCTCAAATGTTCTAAACATATTTTGAGTATATAAATGTGCAGTTGTATATATTTTGAAAATATCTTAAAAACATTAATTTGCTGTGTGGGAAAACGTTTGAACCAATAATTTGTAAGTGTTTTAAAAAATGCCACAACTTTATACCAGATACTAAACAAAAAGAAATTCATAAGAAATTTTATGATTTGAGTACTACAAACTTCTTTTTTATTTGGTCTTATTAAAGTAATTAATAAAAAGAGAACATACAAAGGAACTGTCAATAGTGACAAAAGGTCATTTTCTAGAGAATTCTATTTACCCACAGGTGATGGCACTGAAGTAAAAGTGTGCAAAATGTTTTTTAAAGAATTACAAGACTTTTGATACCCAAACCTGTTGGAGGTACTCCACCCCAAGACAAAAGAGGTAAACACTCTGGCAACAGAACAAATGACACAAAAATTAATAAAGTTAAAGATTTTATTAATACATTTTCTAGCTATGAGTCACACTATTCAAGACTAAAAAAATTTAAATAGGAAATATTTATCCCCAAATTTAAATTTGAAAATCATTTATAATCTTTATAAAAATGAAGTATCAGAGCCAGTTTCTTTTTATGTTTTCCAAGATGTATTTAACAAACAGTTTAATTTACATTTTCATGCCCCAATATCAGATAGTTGCAAAAAGTGTGATTCTTTTAATATGAAACTTAAATTTTTGACTGATGATGGTGAAAAAGCTATTATTGAAAATGAAAAACAGTTACATCACAGGAAAGCTGAAAAAGCCAGAGAAGGTATGAAATTAGATGCTACAGAAGCCAAACTAAACAATAATATTACATGCATTGCATTTGATTTAATGAAGACGTTAGCAACTCCCATTGTTTCCACTGGAATTTGCTATTACAAAAGACAGTTATGGACTTATTGTCTTGGTATCCATGATCTTGCAACTGATAATGCAACTATGTATGTTTGGGATGAGTCATTAGGTTCCAAAGGTCCTCAAGAAATTGGTTCTTGCATTTTACATTATGTAAAAAAATTTGTGACTACTACCAAATTAGTAATGTATTCAGATCAATGTGGCGGTCAAAATCGCAACATAAAAATGGCTACTTTATGTAATTACATTGTTGCTAGTCCATCAATTACTGTAGAAGAAATTGATCACACGTTCTTACTTAGTGGTCATTCATATTTACCCTGTGATCAAGATTTCGGATTAATTGAAAAAGAAAAGAAATTCCACCCAGATGTTCATTTACCGAATGACTGGATAACAGTCATACTATCTGCAAGAAAAAAAAAACCATTTAAAGTTGTCAACATGACTTCAAATGATTTATACTCAACAAAGTCATTAGAAAAGCAGATAACCAATAGGAAAACTGATCTAAATAAGGAGAAAGTACAATGGTTAAAAATTCAATGGCTAAATTACAAAAAAGAACAGCCATTTAACTTTAATTACAAGTATTCTAATGACACAGATTATCCTTTTTACTGTAACTATATTGGTAAAAGAAACTCTAAAATTCAAACCTATACAGAAAATTTAGATCTTTTATATCCAAATGGGCACACTATATGTCAATTAAAAAAAAAAGATTTAATTGAACTACTTCCATTTATACCCCCCATAAAACATCAGTTTTATTTTGATCTCAAAACAGATAGAAATGATGATGATGGTTTTCCATTTATTGAAAATGAAGATGAAAAAAATGAAGAACTATAAGTAAATATTTTAAGTTAAGATGCAATAATAATTCAAAATATAATTTTATTTTAGTGTTATAATATTATGCTGTTGTGTAAAGAAAAAGCAGGCTGTATTATGTTTGATTGTTAATATTTTACTAAATTATTAATAAGTAACAAATTGAAAATGTTAATGTTATTACTTTTGATGTTAATATTGTTTTTTTATTATTTTTTATTAATTTCAGACCAAAAAAGAAGGCTGATTACTTGCTTGTATTATTCATAGATTACTTAACCTAGGACATGGTTTTTAACAGTTTTGATTGTTTTTGTTTTTATTATATTTGATTACTAATGTCTTATTAAACTACCAGTAAGTAAGCAATTTATGTTAATGTTATAATTTTGAAATTAAAATTCTAGCTATTTTTATTTTATTTTAACATAAATAAAACAAGGCTGATTATTTGTTATGTATTATGTACTATGTATTATTAAACCTATTAGATTATCTATGCAGGTATACATTGGATAAAATATAACATTTTGGATTATAAAGTCAGTCTAATTGAGATTATATATTTCAAATAATTTAGCTTTTAGAAAATTAGAAAATAATAATATTATTATTATGTTCCTTCTATAAGATGGGCCAATCCACAAAAGTTATAATTTACTCGATAGTTTCTAAAATAAAAAGTGGCCCAACCCACATTAAATCTTAAACAAATTAAAGATTATGATGATTTTATACATGGTTTAAGAGGCAATAATTAACTTATATGTATGTGACTACATCAGTTTTATTTGAGTTAACCCTTAAAAAAAAAAAAAAGAAAAAAAAAGTCAAAACTTAGTTGCCTCTGTTGTATAATTTCACTTTTGACGGTTGGGCCGATATGGTTCTACACGCCTCAAATATAGAACACACGACACACGCATTCACTATTCATAATGTTTATGTTATTAATCCTTATGCAGTTATAACACACGGTACACAGTAAATTAATGTATTTTATTTTGAACTATGTAGTTAACTTGAAGCTGTAGGTACCTACCTGGCTACCCATTACCTATGTAATATGTTCACAGGTTTATACAAATTACAATAATTATGCCTACTAAGTTATAACTTGATATTATATTATTAATTATTATACACCCCAGAGCCAACAAGCACCCACCCACCCAATTTAGTGGTTCATTTGAACCATCTGAAGTACGTACTCTGCGCCACTGATTATGTTCTAGCTTCTTATAATGAAGCCAGATGTAAAGCATTAAAAGCGCAAAGTACTTCTGATTTGTCCGCAAAGGAGAATGTTAAATTCAAATTTAAAACTAAAAATAAAAAGAATTATCAAAAACTAAAGAGACCTCCAATTAATGAGCCTGACTATAGTTCTGCACCTGAATTTTCTGGTAGGTATATAATGTAATATTATTAATACAATTATAAGTTCAAAAATAAGTGTAATATCTAAGTTTTTATTTTAAAGATTCTAGTGATGGTGATTTTGATGACAGTGATAAAGATAAATTGTATAGTCCGAAATGTTCAAAAATAATTCAAAATAAATTTGATTTAAGTAAGAAACTTATTTTTAAAACCTAAGCTTGATAAAATTATATTTATATTATTATTAATGTTTTGTAATTAATAACAGGTCCAAGTTATAATACTATTGACAATGTTGATAAAAACAAGGAATTCTCTTCAAATAAAGTATCTATTATAGAAGGTATATATATTTTTGATTATAAATGAGTTAATATAATTTATTTATTTGGTACTTTATTTTTCACTTATAAGAAAAATATTATTATAGAGCACATTGACATTATTATAAATAGTCCAAGTGGAAAGTGGAAAGTTCAACCCAATGATATATCTCCTATATGTAATATTTCTATCAATAAATGTAACAATGATAAAATATTGCAAAATGAACATAAATCTCCTTTGTCCAGGCAATTAAACAATGTCAGAAAATGTTTGTTTCCTAATAATACAAGTAAAGTAGTTTTTATCGATATTTAAATAATAACTTATTTAAAAAAAAATAAACTTGTTCTTCACTAGATCATGTAGAAATATTAATGAATACCTATTGAAATTGTAGTATGATTTAAGTTTATGCCATAAAATATTAAAATCTTTTGTATAACATCTATAACATCTATTTTCATGCATTTAATTTGTATTTTATAATTTTACATTTCCAAGTTAAGTATCTACAAAATATTATTATATTTTGATAAAATTATTGTTTATATTTTGATCTTTTTAGTTTTAAATACGTCTTTTAAAATCCAATATAGAGTATTTGCCCCTATTTATAATAATATTTTAGGTACTCATAAATATATTATACAATTTATTAGATATAATAATATATTATATATGTATAGGTATATACTATTAGCATGATAATTTTTTTGGAGAATTTAACATTTATAAAGGTTTAACTTTCTACATTTAATTTTATTTTAGATTTTATAGAAGAGGATATGATAGTTAATGATAACCTTGCAATAGGTGGATCACAAGTTGCTGATACTGATTTATGTTTAAATAAAATGTCTCATCTTGCTCAAGAGTTTAAACGTAAATCATATTTTGTATTTTAACCTTGTGCTATAATCATCAAATACTATTTTTCTTGGTCAATAATATTGGAACATAATTTTACAGAATGTTATGATTATACAAAGACATCTTTGACTAATATCATATTTGATATTAAAAATTTAGTATATACAGTGAATGAAATCAAAAGCATGGTGGAACATGCTGTAAATGTTTTGAACACCTCTGATTCATTAATAAGTAATCAAGACAATCACAGCAATTTTTTGAATACTGAAAACGTTCCCATCAGTAATGAGCAAACTCTTGAATATGTTGAAACTGAACTTGAAAATGCTACAACCAGGTCCCAAGTAGTAAGTGTATCAAAAATAGTTTTGATTTTTACTCTAAATATCTTATTAATTTTCACATTACATGTTAATTGTTCTTTGGTATTAATAGGTTAATGAACTATCCAGATTAGTAGGTAGATCAATATCAGACTCAGTACACCGTATGATGCAAAAATTGTTAGATGATACATCATACATGTCACATGGCTTAAGTATTATTCTTATATTGGACATAAAGGAAAGAACAAATTGTCATCTCTCAGTTCTTGTAAAATTATTTTTGGTAAAAACCACATATATTTACCTTTCACACAACATGTATTAATTATATAACTCCTATAGAAGCAATTCATCTGTGCTCAAAGTTTGAAAAAGTACCGGATATAGAAATCGCATTGTCAATTAGCAAGTGGATGGCACAAGCAAGCAATCGCTTAAAAAAGAAATGTACCAATACCGAAACCATTATTAATACACTTTAATTTTTTTTTCAATTTATTTAATTTTTTTTTCATTTAATTCTTAAACTGGAGTCAAGAGTTATACAAGTTGTTTTTATTTTTTATTTTATTTTAATTATAAACATATATATATATGTTACCGTCAATGTCGGAAATAAGCCATTATCAGTAATGACTAGTCAATATTAGCAATGGCTAATTAGTTAAGGCAATACTGACAATGGCTAGGCAATATATAAAATGCCTACAATCGATAGTTAATTTGGGTAATATATTATTTATTTATTTTTATTTATTTATATAATTTAAATCAACATAACCATGATTATTATTATTATCTAAATATATTTTATTTATTTTCACAAGATAAACTACTATGGCATTTTGAATTACATAATTTTTTAACTACTCGACAAGCACATCGATTATTTTGGCATTTTGTTTTACAATGACACCTTTCATATCCCTGAGTCCCAGCAATACTGTTATGCCCGGCAGCCTCTCGGAGAGTAATTTCCTTGTTTTTTGCTGAATTTGTAGTGTCCTTCAAATCGAGAAAGTTTTCGTCACATGGTACGATTTCTGTTCTCGTGTATCTGTGCTTTAAGAAACTATTTTCTGTACCTAATATTATATAAATAAAAAATTAATTTTTTCTTATAATTTTCTCATTTTTAAATTTAACCACTTACATAATTTGTACAAGCCATCTTGAACATCGGTGACAACAGCTAATAAGTTAACTAACCGATAACCACCTTGGAAAATAACGATAAATGACAATAATATAACATTGACTAAACTTACCAGTCAATTACGGAAATATACACCAATTGCCTACAATGACTGGTATGCACCGGCATTACTGGCATTGCCTAGGCATTACCGTTATTGCCGGAATTACCGACAATGACGGTAACATATATAATATGAGTGCACCGTGCATATAATAAATATTATATAATATAATTTATATATTATCTATAAAATATGTTTGTTTTTATTATTTATATATATAAATACATTTAAATAATAATAGTAAAATTGTATAATAGTATGCATATGCTTTAATGTATAGTAGATACTCATAACTATTAATGTGTAAAATGTATTTTAATGATTAAATTCCAATGCAATATATCAGATTAAAAAATCCATGGGCATAGATAGGAAATATTTTCGAAGGGGGTTTTGGTCAGATATACATTAAATTTAATCCACAATTTTTTTTTTTTTTAATTTTTTTATCTTAATTTCGGGAGTGTTTGAACACCCAAAACACCCCCCTTACCTACGCCCATAAAACAAATCATATAACCACATTCATTTTTGTAAAAAAGCAAGCTATACCTATGCCATATTTAAAAAATACGTATTATAATAATATTCAAAGGCAATCTTTTCAAAATATTTATAATCCCAAATAAAACAATATTTCAAAAAGTTATTGTTGCAATATGGAATTTTCTGCCATAAATCGTTGTCACGACGTTGTGACAATATATTTAACAATTTAATTACACAAAAAAAAACAAATTATAGCAATATTTACATGTTTTTAGAGAATGTTGTAAAAATATGTGTAACACATTTAATTGTTATGTGGGAAAATATTGAAAAAATTCGTCAAAATCATGAATATTTGCAAATTATTTTGTAGTTCAAAATGTATACATTTTTTTTTTATCAATAGAATTGAAAATATAATACGAGGTATTCCATAATAGTTTTGCTTACAATAGTTATAAAAAAAAAATCGAGCCTGAGTTACCTAAAAACATTTTACGAGCCTCTAAATTTAAAAATTCACGCATAAAATACCGATTTAGTATCAAACGGTTTTACATATAAAATAAATAAATTAACTTGTTAGAACGTAACCAATCAGGTCATTATTATTTAATTTAAAATTTATGTTTATTGTATTCAAACTTTGAGTTGTGATTGTTATGCTCGTTGATTATTTATTTCATTGTATTTATTATTATAATTGTTTAATTATTTTTATAATTGTAGCGTGTACCCATTTTGCTTAGGCATTTATATGATTATATCTATTATTCTTATTATGTAAATATTGTTTTTAAATATACATTTTGCGCAGTGCACCTAATTAGATGGGCTTTTAGTATTTATAATTAACAGATATCGTGTGAGACAACCCCTTTTTCGGCCACTAAAACGCTACGCGAGTCATTTCCGCTAACCGTGAAATAGTTAAGTAGGAGCGGCGCGTCATCGTTACACAGAACTATCCTAGACAAAATAATATGTACTAATTTTTGAATACAATATAATTATTGTAAGCAAACTTATAAACAACCTTGTATTTAATTTTCAATTTTTAGCTTTCAACCTTAGCTTATTTTTTTTTATCTTTTTTCAACTACCTATAAAATTCTTTGCAAATTGCATGTGGCTAACAATTTTTATTTTATTTTTTTAACTGCGATAAGTAGATACAACTTATAAGAAACATTGTATTAAATTTTAAAGATTTTCTAGACAGCTACATTTCTTTTATCGACATATCAGAACAAAATACTTAGAAAAATCTAAAATTTCAACTGTCTATAAATAACTCAAAAATAGTCAAATTATTTTGAACATTTAGTCGTTTAAGATAGTCTGAAATATAATATTTAATATGTATATAATAAAAAATATAAATATGCATTATAATATAATATAATAATATACATAATAAATAACTTAAATAAATAAATATATGAAAATATAAAAATAAAATATAAATACTGTGAGACACCACTAGTTAAACTTTAAAATTCTACTTACCTAATTTAAAAATTTTAAATACAATATATGTTCCAAATTTTTTTTCCACATAGATTTCTTGCTACTGGTTTAGCTTTTAGGCAAATTGCTTTAACCTTTAGAATTTCAAAAACAGCAATGTCTTCAATTGTTATTGAAATTTGTAAAGCAATTTGTAAAATATTGAAAGAAAAACATATTGCCCACTTCTACGATAGCTGATTTCGAAAAAATTGCACAAGGATTTGATGAAAATTGGAATTTTCCAAATTGCGTTGGGAGTATAGACGGCAAACATCATATTCGGATAAAATGTACAAAAAAATCCGGTAATTATGTTCTTCAATTATAAACAGTTTTTCTCTATTGTTTTGATGGCTGTTGCTGACGAAAATTATAAATTTATTATGATTGACGTCGGATCTTATGGATAAGACAGCGATGGAGGTATATTATCAAATTCAAATATTATAAAACGTCTTGAAAGTAAAACTTTGAAGCTACCTCATCCTAAAAAACTACCACATCCGAACTTAATTAGTCCATATACTTTCATTGCTGATGAAGCATTTCCTTTGCGAACATACATGATGCGACCATACCCATGAAGGTTACTAAATAATGAAAATAAAAGTTACTTTAATTATAGACTATCCAGAGCACGAATGACAATAGAATGTGCTTTCGGTACCTATAACAGCAGCACAATTTAGAATTTTGCAGAAGTCTATAGAGACAAAGGTAGACAATGCTGATCACATTGTAAAAGCAATATGTGTGCTGCACAATATGATTATAGATTTGGAAAAAAAAGGAGTAACAGCAAATAATATGGACTCATATCAGATTTTCAAGTTTTTCATTTACCAGGTACATTTTATGGATTTCTGTAAATTTGTTTTTAACATTATTCTTATTTTTCATAAATTTTGGAAGTAAGATCTGGAGGTTTCCGATCTTTTCGTGATGGTTAGAAAATCTGGCTGCTAGTTCGCTTAGCACATGGTCAAGAAATGGATGATAAACATTTATTTTATAATATATTTATTTAATTAACAACAAAAACATTATAAAATTCGACGTTCAAAAAAATTAAATTTTTATTAGAAACGCTAAACGTATATATATGTGTGTCGCGAGTAAACTAAAAAAAACGTAGAAGTGACTGCCGTAACAATGTAACATACACCCTATGTACAATTATAATTACAGATAATAAGGAATAATTTTATATCAATATCATAGAAATACTAAAAACCAAAATAACAATGAATACGTAAACATGGATAGGGTCAAAAACGTGCTGTGTTGACGTCGGTCACCGTGGCAAGATCGCGAACGTCAACAACTATGTGTTGACATCGGCGATCGGCAGTGAACGTTTAATAAATAAAAATATTTAAATATAAATGTCTAAACGAAAAACAATTTGAAATAATTAATTCTGATTGTATTTATATAATATAAATTATAAAAATTAATAAATTACCTGCTTTGGCTGGAAAATAGTATTTAGTTTACGTGCAAACTGAGATCTGACATCTGAGACAACTGCAATGCGTTACAGCTCCAGGATAAATGTCAAATGACCTGATCATGATGTAAATCGTTAATCGGTGATTACGTAATAATTTCAAACACAGTGATAAATTCTTATACTATTAATAAACTATTATTATAATAAAATAGCAGTATCGCTAGTACGGACGTATGCGTCTATACTCTATATCAGTGGTTCTCAACCGATGTGCCGCGGCCAGAGTTGATATAAAACATGATTTTTTTTAAAAACTGTTTTAATCGTTTAAAACATGTTTTTTTTAAATGATTTTTTTCAACTGTTTTAAACATGATTTCATCGCGTTTAAAATAAAATATGAAATTTGCATTCATTTGCTGGATGAATAACTGTCAAAATTATTACAATAATATTGAAGTCCAGCGCATATGGAGGTGGTAACTGGTTAGTCATTTTTGAATAATATTCAATGATCATATTATTGTTGTATACTTATAATTGATATTAATATTATATTATTACGCATAAATTATTATTTTATAAGCACTTAACGTGTTAACACCAAATAATATTTTCTTGACAAGCATCGAAATATGAATCACGTCGTGTTCGCATACGTACGTGTTGATTGTACATTGTACCAATTGTACCTAATATTGTATTACTGTTTAGTATCACATTTTTTTATTATTCGTGATACCAAATTTCTCGGAAAAAAATAATTCAAAATCGATAATCGTTGTAATACTGATAAATAAGAAATTGTTTAAAAATTATTGATTCAACCTTAGTAAAAATTTTGAACACCATATTTTTTCTAAAAATCGGATTTACAAAATAGCTATCTTGATTTTTTTAACTATAAAATTGCAAATTTTTTAATTTTTAATTTTACATACAAAATGTTTAAAAAAAAAATCGAAAAATATTTTAAATGTAGCGCAGACCACAATTTATATTTAAAAAAAAAAAAAGTAAAACATGTTAAATAGATCAAATGTTATTAATGTTATTGCAATTGTCAGTTCATCGTGAAACACCCTGTATAAGTAACAATTAGAAAATTGTATACTTTATTCATTTATTGGTATTTGTCCACTTAAAATATGTCAGTTACCAATAATATAACCTAACACGATGCGACATTCTGATGTCTACTTACATTGGATACCATTAGAATTAGTACAGCTATAATTTTTATTTTTATTTTTGTTGGAGGATAACTAATTATTTATTATTATGTTATTTATTCTTACCTATGTCATTTTATATTAATTAGAAGATTTGTTATGAAATGTTATTTCAAGTTATATTAATAAATAATAATACAATATATAAGACATAATTGTCAATTTTATTCATCTTTATTTTGTTTAAATTGTTTATTTATTTGATATTTCCAATTTAAATTATATAAATTATCATGAATTATCAATTATATTTTTCTGTTTTAAACAATTGTTTTTTTTATGATGTTTAGATCATTTGTTTTAAACGTTTTAAATAAAACCATGTTTGATTAATTTAGATATTTTAAACAAGTATTTAAAACAAAATTTTAAAACATCTCAACTCTCACAACTCTGGCCGCGGCACAGTAATGTGCCGCGAGATTGTCTAGGTGTGCCACGTGAAATGTTATTAAATATGAATTTTTTTTTTAAATACAGCAACAAAATAATATTTTAAGAACTAAATTATTTAAAGTAAACAAAGGAATATTATATCATAAAGTTAATAGATTTTTAATTATTAGTGAGAAACTTGAGCTTGTCGTTTCGTACACAAAAGTTTAATATGTGGTCGAATTGAAGACAAGCAGACACGCATTCCCTGATCATCGGAAAGAAGCCTCTCCCGTTTTTTTGTTTTTTATGTTTGTTAGTGTCGAAAAGCCTAACTTTCCGATGTTGTTGTGGATGTCAAGTGCGTGAGTGTGCCGTGAAAACTTGTGATGTATAATAGTGTGCCGTGAACCAAAAAAGGGTGAGAACCACTGCTCTATATATATATAATATATACGTCTATAGTCTATATCTTATCAAAATAAGGTGCGGGCGTCGGCCGCCGTCGGACACACAATTTTATATAAAGCTATTACAATATTGAATATAACATTAGATATATCTATCTAGATAATCATTATTTTTCGTAACAAACGCGTACTTGTAAAATTGTATTACAAAAATATTCATCTTCGCTCTTGATTATACTTGAGCAATATATTAATTGTTTTCTTATGTTTAACTTAAAAGTAATTTTTGTTGTTTGTAGTATCTACATGCAATTTTTTCTTGATAATTATTATTATATACTAACCGATTGGGATTTTGTAATGGGAGGGGGGAGGGTTGAACCCCCCCCCCCAACCCCCCTTACCTACGCCCCTGATTGATATGTATTGTATATCGAAGCCACTTCGTGAAATCGATCTTTTCATGAAAAGATGACCATTTCGTAAAATGGAAGCACGTTTTTTACACTTTGTGAAATTCAAAAATATTTCACGAAATGGTCACTTTTTCATGAAATGGTCTCTCAAATTTAACATCGTGTAATTTTTTTCACAAAGTAATCTTTATGTACTGAAATACAAAATCCAACAACTTATTCTACCTTTCTACCCTTATACATTTAACTTTAATAATTATGTATAGTAATAAAATTTATTTAAATTATATTAATTTATTAACCATATTGTGAACATTTTTTTATTAATTAGAGTAGGACTATACCTTTAAAACAAACACATCTTTTGGTTTGGCAAACACTTTTACACGAACAACTTAAAAATCCCTGACCTCCAGATACAATTTGGACAGTTTCACGCAAGGATAATTCTTTATGGTCATCATTATGATTATGACTTTTATCAAAACCAATAAATATCATCTACTGCACATTTCAGATAGTCTAGTAATTGCAGTATAATAGTTGTATAGAATAATTTAGATATTTTTTAAGTATTTAATGTATTATTTGACGAGGTTAATATGGATTAACATATTTTGTCAAGGATCCTTGATGATGATGTAGAAAAACTCACCGAGTTTATTAATGCAGCCACTGATACAGATTTTTTAGTTGAAGATATTAATTTTACTACTTCTTTGCCTACTACAACTGCTGGTGTCCTTAGTGATTCTTTAGAAACAAAAAAAGGTTTACATTTATATTTTTATTTTTACATTTAGATAATTTATTTATTTGACAATTTTGAAATATTTATTTTTATTTTAGACTGCAGTTGTGATAATTCAAAATTAATAACTATTATTGAAAAAAATTATAAATATTACAAATCTGCTCTTAAGGAAATGTCACTTCAAATGATTTTATTGACTAATTCAAATGCTCGACTCTGTAAAGGGTTTGAAAATATGGACAATAAATTACAGGCAATGATGAAATCAGATTCTAGAGTAAGGGCACTGGCTCTTCCTGACCTTCTGGCAACAAGAATTATTTAGAATTATTTTCAGCAAGTTCGTCTGAAATCCAACAACAGTCATTAATAATATAACATGATTTTTTTCAAATTAAAGTTTTTAAGTATTATTACATGCATTTTCATCATTAATATTTAGCCTAAATTCCATTGCACGCATCATCTCCTCGTAACCGACTACACTATAAGAGCATCTTAAGAGGACGCTACACCCGCACGTGTTGTCTCCGTCTTACAAGTGCGTAACATTGCTAAAACTGGTGAGGAAAAGAAAACGTATTATTTCGTGGTAGGATTTTTTTTAAACTTGGATTTTCCCAAAAATTTGAATCTTAGGTAGGTTTAAAATGGTTAAAAGTGGTAAAAAAGAGGGACATTTTTCGATTAAATATGAAATCTTGAGAACTACGTGCCATATAAGCTGAAGTTTGATAGGTATAATAGGTAGTGTGTAGGTAGGAAATACCCTCAAAGAACAGATTTTGAAACATTCAACCCCCGAGGGGGTTAAAAAGAATTAAGAGGGTAAAATAAAAAAGGTTTTACTACCGATATTTTTTAATTTTGGTATACACACTTTATAACACAAATGATGACGCGTCTTTCACCGCGTTTTTTAAAATCAAACACCAAAGGGGGTAAAAATGAAAACGATTTTTTTTATTTGGGCGTACACATTTTGTATAAAAACCATTTCCGTTGTCAATTATATATGTTTAGTTCAGATATGATTAGAAACAAAAATATGGTAATAAATTAGCCTTGGCTTGAAACCGAAATCCAAAATTGAGTATGCTAAACCTTTACAAGAGAAAATTTAGGTTTGTTGTACAATTTGTACAATTAGGATTAAATCCAGATTTGTACATTCCTAATTTGTACATTCCAGATTTTTACGTTCCAGGATTGTACATTCCAAGTTTTTAAATTTGGAGTACCTGATTTGTAAATTCCAGATTTGTGCAATCCAAATATCTTCTATCCATATTTGTATTGTCCATAATTGGTCCAGGTATTTAAATTCCAGATTTATATGCGCCCCCGTATTTTGTCAAAAATATTCACTAATAAACTTGCAATCAATTGTTCTTGGACAGGCAGGGCTTTTGATAAAGATCAGACTAAATTTAAAGTAAAAGACTTACAAGTAATTTCAATTGTTAAAGGTAAATTATAAATATAATTTATTTGAAATAATTCAATACAATTAAAACTATTTCTATTCACTAATCACTATTAGGTGTGATTAAAAATAAATATCAATTCTCTGACTCTGTATTTGCAATGGAGGTTCAAAGCTGGTTTAGGACATAAAAAACTCGCTATTACAGGGAAAAGTATAAATACCTACCTATGCGTAATATTTAAATTTACAATTACCCAAACCAATTAAATTAATTTCAATATGTTTTTTTCACGACTATTCAGAAAAATAAATTCTATTAATGTTTTTTTTCATTAAAAAGGTATTAAATAAAAATGCAATGTATTAAATATGATATACATCATATATGAAGTTGAGGATAACTTGAATGGACTAACCTACTCAATAATTTATATTATTACTGATAAGTCTATCGTCTCTAATTAACAATCCCAAAAACGAGTGAAAGATATAACTGTTTCTTCACGTCAGTTTCAAAGGCGTATAAGAAATAAAATACAACTACTGAATAATAGTTTACCAATTGCTACAACTTTTAAAATTCAGTCATCTTCTCAGGTTTGTTAAATAATATGATTACGCAGATTTATTTTCACAACTTCTAATTCTATTGTTTTAGTCCAATAAAATCACACCTTTAAAATCCCCTGATAAACAACTTCATTCAACCATTATAAATGACTGCAGTTATATAGAACCGTGTGATTCCTATACAATACTGAACTAAACAAATGAATTTCATACTCCTATTGTAAGTATATTTATATTTTTGTTACATTATATATTGAAATATTTAACTATAGGTAGTCTATAAGTATTTATACACTTATTTTTTTCTAGGAATGTTCTTCAGAGACATAGCCAATTGATGACATACTGTTTGTTACGAATAGTAGGTAATGAGGATAAAAACCAAGATTTAGTTCAACAAATCTGTAATTGGGGTGTGCAGTAATTGTGCTAACGAGATGTTAAATATTCTTAGGAACACAGGTCAAAAAATTCCCAAGGATATCCGTAAAATTCTACATTTCCACGTGAACATAAGGCAATCAGGCCAATTTCGGAAATTAAAAACGGTTCTTATCTTAATTTAGGTATTTGTAATATTGTTCAATCTCATCTGTTAAAACAAATAAATAATATAAGTAATGATAGAGTAATAAAACTAAGTTTCAGTATTGATGGTCTTCCTGTAGGTTAAAATTCTAAATCACAATTTTGGCCCAATCTTATGTCATTCATAAATTTCCCAATTTTTAAAAAGAAAATTTTTCAAGTTGGTATTTTTCACAATTTTTATAGTAAACCTGGTGATATAAATGAATATTTTAACTTATGGTATTCAAATAAACAAATTAATTTTGAAGTAGCTCACATTGTCGCTGATGATCCAGCTAAAGCTTTTTAATTACCTAAATGTCAAAAATCATAACGGTTATTTTGCCTGTACATCATGTGAAGTCGAAGGAGAATATTTGGATAGAATTTGTTTTTTAGATTTATCTGCACCGTTAAGAACAGATAACTCATTCAGGAGTTCAACTACCCCCCCCCCCCCTGTATTTGTGCTTGGGTTTAGCACATTAATAGATCTTCCTATTGACATAAAAAAGTGTGTAGTTTTGGATTATATATGCTTTGTTTGTGCAGGGTGGTGCTCGGCCGTTCTTGTGTTTGAAAATTCCATGTGTTTTCGTGTGTTTTTCCGTCTGCTCAGACATTTTGCTTTCGTTGATATACAGCTTGCTGTTCCTACAACTTCTCTTTTGTGGTCCCACGAAAAGCCATACACTCGGCCGTTCGTGATTCGACGTGGTTATTTAAGATTTTGCGGCGTTGCAGTCAGATAAGGAAGAGGTTGTATACGCTTGAATGTTCCAAAGACACTTGGATAAATATAACTGGAACATAAAATTGAAAACTATTAATTTGAAGTGCGAATAAACCATAATCCTAGGAATAGTTTTAGAAGCACGTAATGTTCAAAACACTGTAATGTTCCCGAAAAACTATTCAAGTAATATAATCTATTTTATAGTTCTATGATGATTTATTCATTATTTCAAACAACACGACATATTGCCTTATTGGATTTGCTTAGGAACTCTAATGGAAGTTCCGTAGGAACGTTTCTAAGTTCCTTTGAGGATCCTTAGGAATATTTATTTTATATAATCTTTAAGTTTTTTGCACGACAGATAGTTTAACCAGGAACATTATAATGTGTTTATAAAATAATAATAATAATATTTTGAAAACAAATTGTTAGTTAGTGGATTTGAAATAGAGCTATTATATAAAGCATAATGCGCATTTTTGAACGAATATATTATATTATAACCGTAAAATTTAAGACTTCCGATCTTCAGAAAATCTGCTAAATACTTGCAAAAATATATATAACATATATATATATATATATATATATAGATACATAATTTGAGAACAACTTGGATAAGAATAGTTTTTAAAAGCGTTTGCAAAAACAAAATAGATAATAGTTATACAAAACGATTATTTTTTTTAGTACCTATTTAAACACTTTTTAATAAATGTTATTTTTAAAAACTATTAAGATACTAATACTATAACATGACTAATATAATATGTCCTATTACCTAATAACTTATTTGGTTAAGTTATATTCTATGAAACTTA
Source organism: Diuraphis noxia (assembly GCF_037042655.1). NCBI lineage: Eukaryota > Metazoa > Arthropoda > Insecta > Hemiptera > Aphididae > Diuraphis > Diuraphis noxia. The sequence continues at coordinate 58,973,450 of NW_028301711.1, forward strand.
TACATAATATATACAAATATACTAAATTATGAAGTATTATTCCTTTTTTTAATTAACAACAGTACAATATATTATTATTAGATATAGGTACCAAATATAAGGACAGACAATAATTATTATGATCATAATATTATTTCAAGAAAACAATATTATTTTTATTGATTTCAAATTAAAACGGACTTATGGTATTTCAATTTTGTTAAAAATATTTTTAAAAAGTATTCAGCATATTCAAACAATATTTTAACACGTATTTTATTACAAGTATTCAAATACTTGTATTCGAATACTTTACAAGACTGAAGAGTTATATAAATGGATTCATGGACATTTCCTCGTCTGCCATTTCCTCTTCACGCGTTTCCCCGTCCAATACGTTTCCCCGTACGACATATCCCCGTCTATTTTAAGTATACTCATAAATATAAAATATGAGTAATAAAAAAGCGGGAAAGCGGGTATCGCTCTGCTGTACATTAGGTGGTGGGGTGGACCTCTGACTAGGGTAGGTTAGATTTGAATGCAATGATAGGCATCATTGTATACGAAAAACAATTCTGAACGGAGATGATTTATCAGACTAGGATATATTAAATTTAAATATTGTCATATATTCTATTTTAAAACAAATATTTTATTTTTCAATTAGGACAGATTTTGCATAAGGCATGGTTAATCATTTTTTCCAAAAATATTGCATGTAGTTATCAAAATTCATAATACCTTATATTATCATAGATATACTACCTGGTTTGAGGAAAAATCGTTATCATTACGCGATTTCATAAAAATTTAAAACTCAAACGCTCAAAACATTTATCCTATGATGACGCTTCAAATTTTCTCTATATCTATTTAAAGCTAAACTTATGGAAAACTTAGTGTTGAATTTTATAACCTTACATAAAAATACAAATAATAATGTGAATTTTGAACTACAAAATAATTCGCAAATATTCATGGTCTTGACGAATTTTTGTCAATCAATATTTGAAATTCAAATGCTAATAAAAATTTAATTTGCATTTCCGGTGGACATTTTTTTAGTGATAACGATTGAAAAACTTGTAAGGAATTTTATATTAAATTTTTAAATCTTAGTTTAAAAAAGAAAATTTTTTATGAATTTCTAGCTTAAAATAATTTGTGAATTTTACGTATTTTGTCAAAATTCAAACTTTGAATGCTTATAAAAAAATTGTAACTCTGAATTAATTTTATTTTTCTACTGCTATTGTAATAATATGTTAAGAGCCTTGTATTACATTTACAAGATTTTCTACCTAAAAAATAAATTTTTATCGATTTTAATTTAAAAAAAACTAATAATGATTGAAAATTGCATATACCTATGAATAGTTCAACTTAAGTCAAATTTTTTTTTAAAATTTCATGGTGGATAGAATATACTTATATAAATCGATTTTGTCGAAAACTGATTGTACGTAAAATTTCCTGTTTTTCCGTTAATTTTTAGTTTGTTTATCCCGATTATTTAGAAAAATATTAAGAATTTTTTACCTTTGATCCCCCAAAGTATGAACTAGATTCACTTTCTGATTTAACAAGGTACTGAAGTTAAAAGTCGAATCATTTTTACTACCCCATAACGTAATGACAAACACAAAAAAAAAATATTCATGGCTTTGACGAATTTTCGTCAATATTTGAACTTCAAATGCTAATTTAAAAAAATTGTGCCTATGTATTCTTATAATTTTTTATTCACTATAAGAATAACTTATAAGGAACTTTGTATTAAATTTTCAAGTATTTTGATAGGGCCAAAAAAATTTTATTGACACTTCAAAAAAATGTTTTCAGACAAATTGACAATTTCAGTCGTCTATAAATATCTCAAAAAAAGTCAAAATCATGTAAAGAAAATGCCAATCTAAATAATTGATAAAATTTTCAAGTATCTATGACTTATACTTTTTGAATCATAACAAATATTTAAAATCGTTTCAGGATAAATCATTATCGTTACGCTATTTCGTAAAAATTTAAAATTCGAACGCACTTAAAATTTTTCCTATAATGATGCTTCGAGTTTTCTCTGTATAGCTACTTGAAGGAGAAAACTTAGCATAGCATATTTTAACATACAAAGTACGGGGCACTAGTGCCCCGTGCCACACTGCCACTGACTAATACATTCTCATAACGACCGATAGGTACCAATGTCAATTATTATGTATATAATATATGTATAAAGAACATAAAACTATTTTAAGCTTTCGACTCTTGTATAGTTTATCCCATACTATTTAATAAACAATAATAATATTTTATTGAATGTAGAACATGACATGCTCACTATTTTGTCGGAATTGTTTATATTATATACCTATTGATAATATAAATTATATGAATAGATATAGTTGTACTGATGTAGTACCAAAATAGTACACGTAATTTTAACAATGCTATCAATTTTTTTGGAAGTCGTCGATCGTCACCGTAGATTGAAGGTTGGGTGGGAATAAGGTGCTATATTACAACATTTCTAATTTTCTACATATTTTGAATTTTCGTCCTGTACTCCTGATGAAAGACAGGCGAGGCGACCATACACTGTATAGGTAAATTTTATACTACTTTTATACAATTGTTTAGAAGTATTCATATTTCATAGCATTGTTCTGTGATTGAAATATCAAATACTTATACTCGTCCAGGGCCGGAAGGAATTGGATAGTCTCGGCCCTTCGAGAAATATTTTTCAATCGGTCCGTAATTTGCTATAAAAGTCCATATTGGACGAATTTTAGTATTAATAAATAGTAATGATCTTATCCTGTTTGTTGACTGTATACCTAGTGTATACTATTATAATATAGCTGTCATTAAAATGCTAAGTTTCTGGAATCTAAAGAGAAAAGAAGGAAACTACCTGACCCAGAGCTATACCAGAATCAAGAATTTATGCAAACATTTTTTTCCATAGATTCAAACATATAATTTAAAATTTTAACACGTATTTTTTTAAATACAGATACTGATAGAAATATATATATACTCTGTTCTACTTATTTTATCAAAGTTTTATTATTGAAAAATCCGTTATTTTGATATAATAATAATATCTCAAATTCTCAATAAATAAACCTATATACAACTTGTAGATGTATTTTTCAGTAGAGTACAGTTAATAAACCTCTATCAAAATTGTTGAGATAGGAGAGTTGATTTTCTTTCTATGTTCCTCTGGTAGACAATTTTATTGAAGTGCCACCCAGTGAAAATTACTTAAAATATGCTCTGAAACTTAGTGTTGTATTCTTAATCCTTAGTTATAAACACAAACAATTTTATGATTTTTCAGCTTCAAAATTACTTGCAAATTTTCGCATTTTCAACAGATTTCGAAAAAATTTGAACTATAAACGCTTATAAAAAAAAATTGTGCCTATTCATTCTAATAATTTTTTAATAGCTATAAAAATAACTTATGAGGAACTTTGTATTAAATTTTCAAGTATTTTGATAGGGTCAAAAAAATTTTGGGTGCCGGTTGCCTGGTCGACGGTCATGTGTTCGAAAGTCATGTGTTCGAATATTTATTTTTCAATTGTAATAAAATATTATATATTATTAAATTGTATAACTAATTGGATCTAAAACGTGGTCCGATAACGAAAAATAGGTTTTTCATATTATATGAGCAATCGATAAGCAATCGATAAGTATAACAATATAAAAAACTTCAAAGTCTTGGTCTCTCTTCAATGTATTCTAATGATCCAGAATTTAATTTATTAGCAAAGCAAATACCTGCCTTGGCATTTTTACCAGCTAATATGGTTAGTATGCAATTATTATTTTGTAATTTTGAATTGCAATTTACATTACAAATGAGTATTGTTTAAAGATTGTAGACGGGTGGACATTATTGAAACCTTTCTTTAAAACCGAAGCAGAACAACAATTATCACAATATTTTAAGGAAACGTATGTTTTGGGAAAATCAGCCATCAGGTATGCGTTTGAGAGGAAGACCAACAAAACAAACCATACTTAATCCACCAATGTTTCCTCCAGAAATGTGGTCAGTAGCTGACCGTTTAAATCTTGGTTTGCCAAGAACCACAAACGTTGCAGAATCATGGCATAAGAAAATAAATAGACTAGTTTCTCCTAATCCAGGTAAGTTGTAACAATTAATAGCTTAGAAATATATTAATAAAATTATGATGATTCTTTAAATTATGCTTCAGGTCTATTTAACTTCATTAAGTTAATACAAAAAGTGCAAAACGAAACAGAATCAACAGTTGAACAGCTTATACAAGGATGGACTTCAAAAAGAGCAAAAAAGAACGTCGATGTACAAAATACTCGCCTTAAATGTATTCAACAAAGAATTTACGAAGACGACAAGTTAGACAAGTTATAGACAAGTATAATTTAACTTTATAAATATTTATTTTTATTGTCATACTAACATTTATTTTATACATTTGTAATAATACATTTTAATTATATTATTACCTAGGATTTATGATGACGATAGTAAAAGCTGGCATTTTTAAAAGGCATTGCACATAGTTTAACTTAATAAATATTTATTTTTATTTTCATACTAACATTTATTTTAATTTAATAATAATACAATTTAATAATATATAATATTTTATTACAATTGAAACATAACTATTCGAACTAATTACCTTTCAAACACATGACTTATCGAATACATTATCTTTCGATGACATGAACTTTCGAACTCACATTTTCGAACACATGACTTTCGAACATATGATTTTCGGACAATTGACACCCACCCAAGAATTTTGTCGACACTTCAAAAAAAATAATTTCAGACAAATTGAAAATTTCAGTCGTCTATAAATATCTCAAAAAAAGTCAAAATATTTTGAAAATTAAATCATGTAAAGAAAATGTCAATCTAAATAACTGCAGGTGAAATTTTCAAGTATCTACCCAAATAGCACGATGTATTCTGAGATTAATCTCTTAGTCTTCTGAATCTTCTCTGATTAATCTGAATTATGTAGTGTCAATCATATGATATTAAACTTGGAATGTTATAAGAATATCTACTGTTAATTATTACATTCGTAATCAATAAAGAAGAAAATAATCTATTCATATTCTATTCAAAAAATAATATGAACGAATTCTCTGGATAATAATTTAAGCATATTCAAAATGCATATGCTATGAATATCTAACGAGTATTATTACATTAACAATCAAAAAAGAAGATATTAATCATAGTATATTCATAGAATAATACGTAGGTAGTAATTCTTAATCTTGATTTTACAGGTTATGTTTTCATTTATAAAATAATTCGCAATTTGTAATCATTATATATTATACGTTATATTATATATTATACACATACGAGAATTTAGACTATTTGTACGAGGTACGAGGAACACCTATCCTCGTACACCTTTTATACGAGAATTCCAACAATAATATGATAAAATATTTTATCATGGTATTATCTATGATGAAAAAGATAGATAACCATAACTTACCATTTTGGGTTACCTACCAGTTACCATGGGTATAGTGAATAATACTGTGCACGAGAAAATACGTTCTATTATTAACATGCTTGGAACAAAATTAGGTATTACACAAAATAATTCAAGATTGTCTCATTGTGTCAGTTCCCACTTCCCACTACCCACAACTGTACCTGTTACTATAGTTATTAATTATTATAACTATAAAAATAGCACCATAAACCCCTAACCAAAGTCCATAATGCAGGATAAATATTTATCTTGTAATATTTCCCCAGTCCCCGCTTACTAGTTACTAGTAACAAGTGACTTCCGAGCATCGAGCTAGTAATTAGTCTGTTCACTGTTGTCTGTATATACTACTCTTTACCTACTTGTAATTTAATACTTTATTCGTCTGCTTAAGTGTCTTCTGTAGTTGTCATAGTGTTTTAGTGTCGTTAATTAAAAATATGTGTAGCGAAGAAGAAGATATCCATTTAACACCACCCAAATTAACAGTTAAAAAACAAATAAAACACAGGACACAGAAGTTTCGGTCAGAATGGCTTAATGTTGAAGAATTAAAAAAATGGTTGTGTCCTGTTAATGACGATCCCTTTAAAGCTAAGTGTAAATTATGCAATTGCACAATGGTCGCCGAGTTGACGAACATTAAATCGCACGGTAAAGGGATTGGTCACAGGAAAATTGTAGCTTGTAAGGAAATTGAAAAAAAGCCATGTAAAACAGTAGCATCTTTTACTACAAGTAAAACTGACTCGAAGTTTGATGTTGAAGTTAAGTCGGCAGAGATCAAACTAACAGCGTTTATAGCCGAACATAACATAGCATTTTTAGCTGCAGACCACCTAGTTGATGTTTTGAAAAGTTGTTTTCCTGATTCAAACATAGCTAAAAGTCTAAAAATTAAGAGAACAAAAATAACTGCCATCACAACAAATGTTATTGGAGCAGCTCAAAAATATAGTTTGACAGAATACTTAAAAACTGTCAAATTCAGCATACTGACTGATGAGTCTACCGACATAGGTACTATAAAGACATCCTGCGTTGTGCTGAGGTAAATAAATTGCATATAATTATTTACTTAATATTTTTTTTAATAATAGAAAACAGTTATTAATCTTTTTTATTTTTAAAAGGTTTTTTGATAAAAATACCGGTAAAATAGATAGCAAGTTTTGGGATCTTTATGAAGTTTACAATTCTAAAAATCCTGGCAAAGCTACAGCTGAAAAGCTATTTAATGGGTTATTAGAATCACTTACATCTCATAATATTCCAAAAAGAAATGTAATTGGTTTTGGCAGTGATGGATGCAATACAATGATGGGTGAATATAATTCGGTTGCATCTAGAATGCTTAACGAATTTCCAGGAATTTTCATTATGAAATGTGTTTGCCATTCAGCACATCTTTGTGCTAGTGAGGCTTGTCGTCATCTTCCTCGCAGTTGTGAAGATATGGCAAGGAATATTTTTAATTTTTTGAAGAGTGGTTCGAAACGGCATTGTGAGCTAGAACAGTTTCAAACGTTTCTAAATTTAGATCCTCACCGTATGCTACATCCGTCCCAAACTAGGTGGCTATCTCTTACTGCAGTTGTTAATAGAATACTAGAGCAATGGGAAGCACTAAAATTATATTTCACGGATACATACTTGTCACAGAGATTAGTCTCCAGTGAACATATTTATAATGCTTTGAATGACCCTTTCACGAAATTGTATTACCAGTTCCTTGAATGGGCTCTACCAAAATTATATTACACTATATATGCAAATACAGTTTTGACTGAACACGTGTGTGTGGTGTATTTAAGCAAAATTAATTGTTCAAGAATCAAGAATATGTTATAACTTATAAGATATATTATCTACTTATTAGTAAGTATCAATTTATTTATGATTAGTGTATACTTCTTAAGATGAGTAAGCAATCTGGGTTTTCAAAATGGAAGAGAAATAGAATTATAAAAAATGACTTAAATAATTTAGCCTTATTAAGAACAAAATATAGTATTGTCACTACTGAAAATAATAGTTTGTCAACACCATCATCAGCCCCAGCAGTAAATAATAGTAATATAATACCACCAAATGTTCTTACCTCTCAATCTAATGACATTTTGTTATTTGAACCTAGAGTAAACTATTCATCAAATAATATTTCAGAAATAACAACTAATTCAAATGTAAATACTTATTGCGATAAACCACCAGAAGACAGCATCATTGTTGATCGCAATAAAATTGCTAATGACATACACAATGATTTATTGTTATCACAACAAATAACTGAGAAACTTAAACTCTGGGCTGTTACTTGTAAAATATCCCATTTGTCTTTAAGAGAGTTACTAAAAATTATATGTTTGATACCTGGGCTAGAGAATACTCCTAAAGATCCTAGGACAATTTTACATACACCTATAAATACTATTACACGCAATGTTAATCCAGGAACTTATTTTCATTTGGGGATTGCTAATGGACTTAATAATATGTTTAAATATATAAATACATCAGATATTCCTAACATTCTTGAAGTGAGTATTAACATAGATGGATTGCCATTATGTAAATCATCGTCTAGCCAGTTGTATCCAATTTTATGTATAGTTAACAATGTTAAAATCTCTCCTAATATATTTCCAATCGGTATCTATCATTGAAATGATAAGCCATTAAGTTTTAATGATTTTTTAGAAGAATTTGTAGACGAGTCTGTAATATTAACAACTCAAGGCTTAAATATTAAAGATAAATCTGTATTGTTTAAAATAACAATGTTTTTATTTGATGCAGTTGCAAAAGCAAGTGTATTATATATTAAAGGACATTCTGGTTATTCGTCTTGCACTAAATGTATCCAAGAAGGTGAATATATTAATAATAGAATTTGCTTCCCAGAAATTAAATTTATTAAAAGAACAAATACTGAGTTTTTAAATAAAACTGACCAAGAGCATCATACAGGGGAAACAATCATGGAAAGGATTCCAAATTTTGAACCAGTATCTCGTATCTGCTGTACCCTTAGATTACATGCACCTAATATGCCTTGGTGTTGTAAAAAAGTTTGTTGTCTCTACTTGGTGTTTTGGTCGTCCTCCTCATAAACTTTGTGCTAGAGATATTATAAATATAAGCAATACTTTAATTTCATTAATTAAATACACACCAATTGAATTTGCTAGAAAACCAAGAGCTCTGAAGGAGGCAAAACGTTGGAAAGCAACCGAATTTAGAAACTTCTTACTTTATACTGGTCCGATTGTCCTAAAAAATGTACTTGAAAAAGTTAAGTATGAACATTTTTTGACCTTGCATGTAGCCATTAGTATACTATCATCAGATAATTTTAAACAATTTACTGATTATGCAGAGGAATTATTAGAACATTTTGTGTTATGTACAAAACATATTTACAGTCCAGAGTTTTTGACACATAATATACATAATTTACTTCACATAACAGATGATGTTAGAACATTTGGAAATTTAAATTTATTTAGTAATTTTCCTGCAGAAAACTATTTACAAAAATTAAAAAATTTGGTTATAAAATCAGATAATGTATTGCCCCAAGTTATCAGAAGATTAACTGAAGAAATGTCTATTCCAATCTACTCATTGATAAGTAATACTAATATGAATGAAGATGAAATGTTTACACTAGAACATGAGTATAATAATGGCATACTTATACCAGGAACAACAAATCCTCAGTATAGAATAGTAAAATTTGACAACTTTAAATTAACATTGAACAAAAATAATTCTTGTTGTGAAATGGCATGTGGTTCTATTGTGGAGATATTTAATTTAGCTTACTGTCCTTTGCTTGAAAAACATGTGATTATTGGAAAAAAGTATAAATGCATTAGTAATTTTTATGACAATCCTTGTCCCTCGTCCTTAATTGGTATCCATTTTGTAGATCAATTAGATGATAATTTCTCATATTGGCCACTATCACAAGTTTCTAAAAAATTAACTCGATATCCACATGCTTATGGATTTGTAGTTATTCCGTTACTACACATAACTACTTAATTTATAAAACATTATATTGTGCATCATAACATTTATAAATATATGCATATATATAATACCTAATATGTATTCCATGATTATGTAAATATTTTCTGTTTCTTATTAATATAATATAGGTACAATAACAAAGCTAGTAATAATATAGGTTATAACATAGCTAATAAATACATAAATAATATGTAGGTAATCTATATAATAATATTATATATTATTCAGTAATATAATATAATATTTTTGAATTTATAGTTTTAATTATAAGTATGTCATTTGCGGGATGGTATGTTGTATCATTCAACAATGAAAACAGCGTGGAAGTAATTCCAAGTAACTGGTTGGTCAGTTTTAATCAATGTTTATGGCCATCAAAGTTTGGTGCCCTAAAAATAGGTTCATCTATAAAAAATGGCACCAAACCATCAGAAGATTGGCAGTCATGTGAAATTAAAGTATTAAGCAAATCAGTTATAACTGATTTTCAAAAAGCAACTGCAATCGCTGATAAAGCCCGATTTACATCCGACTACCAAGAATTAATTCATTCACAATCTCCAGTTTTGAAAAGAAGAAAATTAATAAAAAAAAATACATTAACAAACTGCTGTCTATCTGATGAAGAATCCCCACAAGTTATTAACCATAAAACAATACCAGACTTCCCTCGGCCAAAATTGAATAGAAGTATGTACTTGACTATCATTTTTATTACAATAATTAATATTTGTTAAATAATGTATGTTTTTATTAAAATAATAATTTGTGAATAAATAATTTACAAACCCCAAAAATACTATGCATATTTACTGTAAGAACTGTTTATAATTTTTTTATATTAAAGTGTATATTACAGTATTTTCAAGTTAGATTTGTGATGTTTGTTCTTTATATCTTGTTATAAAATGTCGATCTGATATTTGTAAATGATGTATTCACATGTTATTCTAACCTGTAACAATTTTGTTATTATAGATGTATTAAATCTTATGATTGATTGTTTCCAGCCCTATCATATGATAATGAAGTATGTACTCCAGTATTGAGTAACAAACAACCTTCTACTTCAATAAAAAAAAAGTATTACCTGTAGTAAAATATACATCACCAAATTTACTATCTGGAGATGAGGAGCAACAAATTAATAATTGTATGTACCCGTCTTACCTATACGAGTTTCCATATTTAATGAATATTCATTATAATTTTTACCTATTCATTAATAAAATACTCAATTATTGTGTTTAATTTAATATTCCAGGTCTGCCATTTAAAGTTTCTACTGCTGTTAATTCAAAATCTCCTACTTTGGCTGCTTCAACAATAACTAAAAAAATTACTACTAACTGTGATTTATTTGAAAATTTTTCATCTGAGGAACAGTCTTCTGATGAAATCCGTGGTATGTACATATAAAACAATATAAAAACTATAAATTATTTCAATGTTGTCCAAAATGTATCCACAAGTTTAGGGAGACTAGTTAACAACCTTATCCATCTATATTATATATCGCTTCATTACTACTTTTGAAATGTTAAAAAAAAAAACCCTAAAATTTAATTACCTATCTTTGAATATTTTTTTATATGTTTCTACTTATATAATTATAAAAATTAAAAAGATTACCTATTTTTCTTTTACTATAAATATAATTTACAATAGACTTACTTGATTCTTATTTTATAATTGATAATTATTGTGTTATTAGTTATTTTTAAGTTATAATAATATACAGACCAATTATTCAATCTCATATTTGAAGAAAATTGCAACTGTTAGAAGGGCACCCACTGCTACACCACTGCTATATTGTTTTATTTGACATATTTAAAGTCATGGTTTAATAGTAGGAATTTTATTTTTGTTTTAGTCTTATCAAATGAATGTCAACGATCCAATGATAAAGATAATTTGGATACTATAATTTTGCAGTGCGACAATAATTATAATGACTTTCAATTATGTAATAATGCAATTAACAATAATGACGATTTTGAAGATCTCTAACTAGTAAATAATTATGGTAATACTTATACTTTTTTATATTTTTACTTGGATTACAATAATGGTCTATGTGAACTCTGATCCATATAGTGAATAGCCTTCTATAAAAATCTTAATACTAAATACTAATATATAGTTATATTATGTATATCCATATATAATTGTGAACAATAATAACAGTAGAACCCATCAAATCTAATATATAATATATGTTTTATTTTTAAATTATTTAAATTATTTTTAAATTCCAGTTGAAAATGTTGATACCACACTAAACAGTAATTCAAATAGCATTCAAACTTCATTCAATTCAAAGAATCGCAATAGCAATTGTAATAATTATATTGATGAAAGAACAATAGGAGAATCATCAGGTATTTAATTTTTTTTTATGTATATATATTATATTATATGTATACAAACAAACTTAGTATAAATGGACGAAAAGTATTAGCATTGAGTATATATAGTTTATATTGTACAATATATACATATTAGCTATATGAAGTGTATTTTTTGAACATTTTTATTTTAAATAGACTTATAATTTTTGAAAAATAAAATGTATATTCAATAGAAACAAGTAATCATCATTATAAATGTTATACATTACCTACTTGTATTTTAGAAAAAAATAAATACATAATGAAGTAACATGTAATTAAAAAAATTACATAATTATTATTGTACTTTTATTACTTATTTATTTTTTCAGAGATTTCAAAGCAAGTATTAAAACAGCTTGTAACATTAAACGCACGTGCTAAAGAAAATGCTGAATACCTACACATTGTTAAACATTAATGATATTCAAGAAAAAATAAACAAAATGTCAAATTCAAATTTATCTTCAGCTTGTAATATTATAACTGACAATAACAAACAAATAGCAGAACTGTTTTCAAAATTTCCAGTTTCAAATCAAGATCAACTAAATGAAATGACAGATGAAATTAAAAATGTTGATATTGAACGATTGGTTAGTATAATGAATTATTATTCAAAATATAATATAATATATTTTTATTACTGCAAATAATTAGTTGTATATTTTACGCATATATATTCAAGCCCCCCTTCACCTTTCACTTAAGATTATTCAGCAAATATTCCTTTTGAGACTTTTTATGTTTCTAAATCTTAATATTAATAATTAGAGTTATATAACTATTTGTGTACTAAGGATAATACATCGATGGTAATGGGTTAAATGGCTATGGGGCTTAGATAATTTGAAAATGTTGTTAATTGTTATTGATTTATTAATATAAATTATAAATAATTGTTATCCCTAGTATAAACATTTAAATAACTCAGAAACTAGGTACTCATTAGAATTTTGATTTAGATACATCCAAATTTTCAAGAAGATCTTTGACTAATAATAATTTTCAGTAAAAAAATGGTTCTCATTTAAAAAATAGAAGTTTGTATTGCCACAGTACACTCCTTATGTAGTATACATACAAAATATTAAACATTTTAAATGTGTTCTTTAAGCATACTAAAATATTTTTTAATCAGAATGTATTATTAATTAAATGTTCTATTAAAAGGAAAAATGAAGGTCAGTATATGCTTGAAAAATTACCCTGTATATATTAGAGTGTATGTTACAAGAATGAATGCCTTAATTATTATATAAACAATGGTTAATGTAAATGTTATGATAAATTGTTATTAATTAGAGGTGCCTAAAACCTACTATATTATGGTTATTATTATTTTAGGTACATATGTTTGCTTTAATTGGGGGTTCAGATTATAAGGAACTTCTAGACGAATATTAAAGAAACTCATTTCTGACGAACTTGCTGCTGTGTATAGTTTTACAGGACATAAAGGAAGAGGATTAAAAATGGCCTTTAACAGAACATTTCTTTCAACATTATTGAGTAGTAATTATTAATTCAAAATTATTTTTTATATATATTTATAATCAAGTACCTATTTATTCTTGATAACAATTTTAACTTAACAATATAGTTAGTACTTGATAGTAACCAAACAAAAATAATCTTAATTTTTTTTTTAAACCTAAGTACCTATATTATAATACTAGTGCTTTACTTACCTACAAATAACAGATTTTTAAAAGAATATTATTATGAAAAAAATGTATTATGTATGTAATTATTCTGAAAAGTGTTTATTCTGGAATAATAATTTTTATTAATTAATTGCTTGATATGCATAATGTATAATCATTATAATTATGTTTATTTTTTTTAGAAGCAGTTCAAGAAAAGTTTGTTGAAACAACAAACAAGCAAATTGAATGTACTGCAAGTATTTGGCTAACTAAAGCTAGTGAGCGGTTAAAAAATAAAAGTACATGATTTTGTTTTTTGATATAATTACCTATGTTATAACGTATTATATAGTAAGATAAACTATATTGTATAATATATAACAGCAATACCTAAAATACCAGTGTGTTCAATTTATTTTAAACTTTTATTAAAACATGATTTTGATTGTTTTTTTTTAATAATATTATGTTATAATGTATTATATATATAATAAGTTAAACTATGTATAATACATAAGTGTAATAAAATACAAGTGTTCAATTTATTTTTTTTGAGACATGTTAAATTATATCATAATATCATCTATTTTTTAAAAATATTTTTCAATACTTCAATAGCAATAATTGTCATGTGAAATCAAAATCTGCAATATAGTGATGAAAAGAGACTATATATAAATATATACCTAATTGTTTATAGTATAATACTAGCTGTAGTATGTGTATATACTATATATAAATAATAATATGTATCATCTAAAACTTATAAGTATATACATGGGTTATTCCTATATAATATGATTACTATATATTGCATATATATATTTTTTTGGGGGAGGGGGGTATAAAATTTCTAAATATACCATGATTAATACTAGAATAAATAAATGAATATTCATTGAATGTGAAATACATATTATATCTTGAAAATCATTTTATGATTTAAGTATTCATGTAGAATAATCATCTAATATTATATTTGGAATATTCATATCATAATAAAAATCGGTGCACGAGGATGTCAATTGAATTATCAGAGAGTTTATTTAGAATATTACAGAATACACTATGATTAATACGATTAATCGACGAACATATTAAAAGAATATTCTTATAATCCATTAGTGCTATTTGGGTACGACTTATACTTTTTGAATAATAACAAATATTTAAAATCGTTTGTGGATAAATCGTTATCGTTACGCTATTTCGAAAAAATTTAAAATTCAAACGCACTTAAAATTTTTCCTATAATGATGCTTCGAGTTTTCTCTATAGCTACTTGAAGAAAAACTTATGGAAAACTTAGTGTTGTATTTTTAATTCTTAGTTATAAACAACAAATTTTATGATTTTTCAACTTCAAAATTAATTGCAAATTTTTGCGTTTTCGACAGATTTCGTAAAAATTTGAAATATAAACGCTTATAAAAAAAATTGTTACATACGATTTTTAATTTTTTTTAGCTACAATAAGAACAACTCATAAGGAATCTTGTATTAAATTTTCAAGTTTTTTTGGTCGTTCAACATTTTTTTACCAGCTCTTAAATAAAAAATTCTAAAAAAAAACTGAAAATTTCAGTGGTCTATAAATAACTCAAGAAAAGTCGAAAATTTTTGAAAATTAAACTGTATATAGATATCACTAACAAAAACATTTGGCGAAAATTTCAAGTATTCATAGTGATTAGTTTTTGAATTATAACTATATAAAAAAAATCCATTTAGTCGAAAAGGAACTGGTTTTGCGTAAAATTTCCCGGTTTTCTGTCATTTTTTTTTTCTCGATTTTTTTGAAAACTGTTGGAAAATGTTTACTTTTGGCCTGTATAATGCACCAAGGATATTCACTTTTACATCGGAAACCACCCCCAATGTTTGAAATCGAAGCATTATTTCGACTAGTTATGCTGTACAGTGTATACAGACACAAAAAAAAAACAAAAAAAAAAACACACACATCATTGTAAAATCAATACATTCATCACTTCGTTCAGAATCTAAAATACAAAAAATTATCATAAAATATTTTTATGTTGTAGTTTTAAATTATGTGCGATTCCAATTATTAAGTACTCATTTAGATCACGTTCATCATATGTAGACACAATATTTTCTATACGTCTAAATTTCGCTATTTTATTGTTATATGTTTTCGACTAATATTTTTCGTTATCGGTGTAAAATCCAAATGATTCATCGATAAACTAATATAAATAAACTAAATTTAATAAATTAATGTCTAATGTCGTGCTAAATATCTGTATAGTTTGTTTATAGATTTTCCTTTGAGGGGTGGGAGAGTAACTGAAATTTAATTTTAAGCAACACCTGAAAAAGTTGGCATAGTCGCCACTGGAGATTTCTAAAAATGCATAAATAAAATGGTAATATTGTAATATATTGTCTATAATAATAATTTTAATACCTGGCTAAACAGATACCCATCAAATTAACATACATTATTAATTATTATGCATTCTTTTTCGTAAATTTAAGTAATTACATTTCTATATTATATTCTTAATGGAGAAGTGAAATACAGTTTTTACAATGATGTGTGTTTTTTATTTTTTTATGTCCGTGTACACAATCAAAAGTTGAAATAATGCTTCGATTTTCAACTTGAGTATCTAACTATTTAAGTAAAAAAATAAAAATTTTCCGTTTCCAATTTTTAATTTTTTTTTCTAAAAAGGTCTATAAAATGTTATTTATGTTGGGTCAAAATGCTTGAAAAGGCTTCTTACACATTGTTACAATATCTACAGAAGCGTTTAAGGGCCAACAATATGTTTTTTTTACCCTCAATACTATGAATTATCACAACTCGTTATTACGGATTGAATAACTTGTAATAACGGATTCGATAATAAGAGCCATCTATAAATATACTATATACTATGTTTTTTTGTGATTATTAAACGGTCTTATTTATTCTCCAGAAATTGGAATTATTACTCTGATTGATTTTAATACACAAACTCACGGATTATTGATTAAGATAATCCAATTTATTTCATGTTTCCCTTGGTAAAAACAATTATACTTCCACCTTGTTTTGGCGATTTTATAACGGATCATGTTGATTTTTTGCTACATCGCGTTATGTGTTTAGACAGAAAATGTTTATATTAGGTACCTTAGATTTACTTGTTTAAATTATTATTATTGAATTATTTAGTCACCTCTTGGTTCTATTGCTACGATTTATTGTTAATTTAATAATCTATCATATAATTTATCCTTTATTTTGCTGTTTATTAATTATTAATTTTTATCTATACATACACAATATACATAATATATAATATGTAAATAAAACCGGTATGCAAAGTCAAAACGGAAAACATAATTTATCAAAAACATTATTTCAATTGAAATCAACACAATTACTAATTAGTATACAAAACCGGTATGCGAAGTAATAATTGAAACCACATTTTTTAAAACCGATATTTCAAATCAATAATCGAAATCGGAAAAAGTAAATACCACTAACCGAAATCTAAATTGAAATCCAAAAAAAATGTTTTCGGTTTCAAGCCCTGAAAAAAACTGCTCTCGTGTCGTCATTATGCACATAATATTATGAGTTTGTTAATTTTGATTGAGTGAAAATGGAATTTATTTTTTTGCTTACTTATTTGCAATGGATAAAGTATACATTATTGCAACACCATCATATATATTCCATTATAATGTTATCCGTTATGTTAGTGAATATAATATATTATTATTATTATATTTTTTCATATAGTATCGATTATTACGCATCATACTGTATGATTCATACAATAACACAATGCATGTGTATTGTTGTAATAACCGCGTATACCGGTGATGGTATTACGATAAAAACGCTGATCTACTAAGAATAAGTACCTACTTGCAAATCGCAATATTATCATTATAACGGTGTTGTGTCTTGTGTGCTATATATGCCTGTTAGTACTTACTCATGTAAGAATGTGACGATTGATTTACACGAACTGCGGAAAGAGGTAGCTATAATATGCCTATTGCAGGTTAAGAAAAAAAAATCATTGGAACGCAATTTTTTTTTACCTACTACTTATATTATATAGATTAAACGCTTTTCATATGCCGTATTATCATTCTGCCTATTCGAACACGGCTCGGAATACAGATGATGGTATTATAATCTCATCTTCAACCTAATTACAGAGAAAAATAACTGGACATATATTATGCTCACATTTACATTTTATAATAATTATGGTGACGCAAAAATATCGCACCACTTGCGGTTTTCTTTGTTTTTTTTAAACAAGACCCGATGAGACCGCAGTCTTTAATAATGCATCGGTAAAATCGTTTTAGATACTAGTAGTTCGTTATCATAAGAACACCGCAGTTTTCTAAAATTAAAAATATTATATTTATACGTTTGGAACATTTGGCCGATTCAATTATTCAAATATTCAGTGACATCGATTGAAAAAAACAACATGTTTATAGGTATTATTGTGAACTTTAAAAAATATTTATTTTATTATTAAGTAGGTATCTACTATATCAAATAAAAATAGGATTGCATGTGACAGTCGTCGTTCTAGTAATATTATTGTTTACAATATTATTATCTTTACTTTATTTGTAATAGTATAATTTTATTTATTTACGAAGTTATATTATATTATATTGATTGATATAGAGCAGATTGACGTATTAAACGACTTTTTTTATAATTTACTTTTTGATACATAGTCGTAAGTGTCTTAATTATATTTTATATATAGGTATTGATTAATTTTATACTTAACATCAATATCATTTTTTTTCGGAGTCAAATTAACACAAACAATATACAATAATAATAATAATAATCTTTACGTATGAAATTAAATTTCGATCAGATATACAATTTTAATAATACTCTATAATACCTACTCAGTGTAATGTAAATATTTTATAAATATTAAACATATATAGTAAATTGTTTTAAATAAAACATATGATGATACCAGTACTTACTGACTATTAACTGTGTACCTATATATATTTTATATTAGGTACCTTATTATACCTAGTCAGTAGGTATTACGGTATTTTTAGGCTTTTATCAAAATTTATTGTTGTGATGAAATCAATATAAATATTAGTATATTAATATTGTTAATTTCTATCATGAGTGTAAAATTCACCGTATTTTAAGGTCTTATGATTTTCAAAATCATGGAGAAATGCCAAAAACAAATTAAGGAATTTAAATTAAAAAAAAAACAATTTTCGAAAAAATCGATTTTTTTGTGGTGTTATAGATAGTAAGTACATACTCTAAAAAAAATATTTGTAGATACATTTAATTTTCACTAAATACCGATGTTATCATTTTCTATAAACTATAAAATATGCTTTTTGAGATATTTATAGGCGTAAACAAACATATATAATTTTTATTAGTTTTTTTTTAATATTATTATGAATAAAAAATATAAATATAGAAAATTAAAAAAAAAAAAGTTACACGCTAAAAATTCATGAAAATATTTCTAGTGATTATTATAAAATATTACTTTAATCACAATAATATAAAATAGGTATTACTACTTGGTTTTATTAAGCTAACAGGCCATCTTCGTATACACAGCAATTTTATATTACATTGAATTAAAATTTAATAAATCCATTAGACACCTATATAGTACAGCCAAGTGTTAGCTACTTACTTTTTTTTAAACAGTACCTATTGGCTATTTTATACTGACGTACCTATAAATACAGCTACCGCGATTAAGCAACGCAATACCGCAGGCAAGCGTCTCTTATTATTTGAAATAACCATATTTAGCACATGAATTATTTAATCAATAATTTCGGATATCATATTGTATTAATATAGTTTATACACCAGTGCACAACTTATTATTATAATAAATACAATAAAAAAAATAGTTAGATTTTAACATGCACCTATTTCAAAATGTTCATATAAAATAATTTAAAAATGATTTATATTTTTTGAAATTATAATGTTTCTAACATAAACTAGATTGTAAGTTACTTAACGAGAATATTGATATTTAAAAAAATTGTAAAAAATCAGCCACTTGAATTAAATAAATGTTTTTACCATATACATTTTTCTGAAAATCAGATTTACAAATTGGCTATTTTGGATATTTTGGAAATTTTTTTTATCAATTTTTAAGTTTTTTATTTTCAGTATTAAAAATAAAAAATAAAAAATGTAGCGCAATTGTCTATGAATTATATTTAAAAGAAATTTTTTTTAAATAGTAATTAGAACAAAAATTATTTCATTTGTCAGATCTCAGTGGGACACCCTGTATATAATATTATTATAACAACTATTATAATGGTTAAATATTTGTTTGTGTCTACAAATTGAATTTTGAAATGATTTTACTGAAAGTTTTGATATTGAATTTTTAATTTTTAATTTTATACAAGGTTCCTAATGAAAAAATTTAATGGCAGTTAAGATATTAAAGATCCATGGACTTCAATTTAAATTTTTGAAAAATGTATCAAAATCTCGAAAATTTTAAAAATTATTTCGTAGTTAAAAAATTATTAAAGTTCAGTTTTCATACCTAAAAATTGAAAATTTAAAAACAAATATTTTTATACATAGTTCGTAATTTATTGTGTTACTAACAAATCTAAAAACATATACAAACACAGCTTTTTACACACATTTTAAGGTAAAATGTATGAAAAAAATTACAGATAATTTAAAAATAGAGTAGGTATATTACTATATTGTATTAAGACAATGACTTTTTCAACAGCAATTTTTATCAAAAATGTATTTAACCTAGTGTAATATTAGTGCCTAATCGCCCTAATAGTAAAACAAGTAATTTTAGCCACATTTATATAATAGAATATTGAATAAACCTACTTAGGAATAATATAGGATAATTTTGCTCAAAATTGTCTATCGTATACAAAGATTTAAGATCATAAAATTTTCAATAATTTAAATATTCAAATTTAACACATCTGGCATCTGCTACAGTGAAGACTTATCTAGACACTTAATGAACTGCAGGTGTAAAGCAGAGCGTTATCCATTTGCTCACCTTTTTAAATTAATTCTATGTTAATAAATATTTCAAGGGTAAAAACGTTTATTTAAATCGACTAGTTTTTTTTTTAAATATTAAGATTTTTTTGCTTTAAATTAATTTGAATCACAACACTTTTTCAAAATTATTTTTTAGGTAATTTGTTTACATAAGTAAATTTTAAATTATTTGTTATCCATATATCCGTATTACTTATATAGTTATATTATTTATAGTTAATAGAGATACGTTACGACTGTTACGAGAAAAGCACTTTTATGATAATAAAACAAACGCGTTCAGGGATTTATTTTTCTTATTGGTGCATTTTTTAATGTGAAATAATTCTTTTTCGGTAAATCGTAAATGCACAATTTATAATAGTAATAATAATAGTATACACTTTTATGTCGTTTTATGTAACAAACAATATATAATGACATTTTTTTTGCCAATATTTGATAGATATTAAGTATCTACTATGTTCAGTGATACGTTACTCGGTTGCAAGATGGGGATGTCTCACAAATATTATTCAATTCACAAAAATATTTATTCATAGGTACCTATTACTTTTATAAAATTAAACAAATTAACTTCAAATTATTTTAATAAAAATAACTTGCATGTATCACATTCAATATTTAAGGAAAAATGAATATAATAATTTTACAAATTGGAAAATAACAAAAATAAAAACACTTGAATAAATAAAATGTCTATTATGATTAAAACAATATTAAAATAAAATAAATATAATATATAAATTATTTATAGACATCAACTTATTTTTATCAATTGGATGCATATTGTACTTTAAGAGGACGATAGCGCATTTTTTTTTTTTTTTATTAGACCCACGCGCAAAAGAGCAAATTTTACGTCCACAACAATAATTATAGAATCATAATAATTTTTAAAATTAAAGTGAAATGACCTGTCTCTTATAAAATGTGAAAGTAAGATTATTATCTAAGGTTGTTATATTTCAATTTTAAAATGAGTTATGAGTATTTTAAAATTGTAAATTGGTTGCTGGTTTTAAGATACTCATAACTTGCTGTAAAATTAAAATATAATAAAAAGCCTATCAGATGCTCTAGATCATAATCTTACTTTTAAATTTCATAAGATTTATATCATACAATTTTATGCTGTATTTATTAAATGAATTCATCTAAAATTCAACTGGCTTAAAAATTGTTTGAAAAATTGCTATTTTCAAATTTATAATTTTCTTCAATTAAAAAAAAAAATGAAAGCGATTTTTAAATTTTTTTAACGAGACCTTATTAAAAGCTTGGCTATATTAGTCATATATTATATTAAAAAAACTGCAATACAATATTTGCTTTACATTTCGAA
Source organism: Diuraphis noxia (assembly GCF_037042655.1). NCBI lineage: Eukaryota > Metazoa > Arthropoda > Insecta > Hemiptera > Aphididae > Diuraphis > Diuraphis noxia. The sequence goes on from NW_028301711.1 coordinate 58,995,472, forward strand.
TTAGAGCTAATATGATTTTCTAATTAATTGACATATTTATACTAGTTGCAGTATTATAAAAAAAATAGTAAATTACAAAATAACAAATAATTACTGGTTTAAACTATGTGCGGGAACTATCATACAAATTTTTACCAGTTACTTAATTACCAATTTAAAAAATACATTTTTAACTACCTATATTAATTTTAATACAATATTATGGAAATAAGTAATATCGTTTCTAAATTATTATTTATTCGATTCAAATAATATTTTCTGTAAATTAAATATAATATTAATGTTATAGACACATAAAAAAAATGATCGTATTATATATTAAACAATTCTTTGACAAAATTAAAAATATTTAATAATAATTTTTTTATATACCTACTTCATACGCTTAAATTATATTTATTATTAAATTATTATTAATATATTGTTTGCATTTGAAAAAATGGTGGATACGTGAAAGTCGGGTGCCTCAGAACTTTACTATTTCACCAATTTATAATGCCTTAAGTACCGACAGTACCGTATAATTAGTAATATGGATTTTACGTAAAACTTTTTTTTCTGCAAATTTACTGAGTAATTTTACCAAATATACGGTAGAATTGGTAAATTTTTATTAATACATTTATTACCTATTAAATTTTTTCACAATATTATGTATAAAGAAGGTAAGATAAATATAAAATAAAGCATTAGTATTTAATATCTTTAATAAAAATAAAAACAGATAATTATTAACTATGGTAAAATGTAAATCTAAAATAATTTCAATCGATGCAATGGTTATTGAAATGCGACGGTATCACAATAATAATTCGTATCACATATCGGTTATTATCAATTTATTAAAATTTTGATTTGTATTATAATCCTAATTTGATAAAAAATACTAAAACATACAAATAAAGTGGTCACTCAACTGTTTAAACGGTAAAAAATGTAAATCGTAATTTTCTTTTGTAAATTTACTTTACCGGTAAAATTTTACATGGTAAATTTACGAGACTCACATCACTAAGTACTAAGTAGGTTATTTGTGGGACGAACATGAGTTTTATTTTAATTATCTGCTATCAAATGGCCGAGGAACTCAAGTATCCAGTTTTAAAATTATTATTACCAGTTCAAGGCATAAGTACCTATTAGAATGTCAGGTTAGGTACTGCATGTGTACCAAACAATGTGTGAACAATTTTCAACTACAAATAATAGCGATTTATCAAGCGGATATTTTGTTGTTCTGTGTAGGTGTATAAAGTAATAGGTAATAATATGATACCTATTGAAATTGCATATGCTGACATTAATTTTTATACCATAAATCATAATATTATACATGTTATTATAAATTGCATCTTCAACGAAATCAAATAAATGGAAGTACTTACTACTTATTACATTAGAACAATTAATTTAAATTTAATAACCGATAAAAATAAATACTCGTATATATGAATATATTTATCATTTTATACCAATTAATTGTTTGAAACATATCGGATGACAATTGATAGATAGGTATATTGCAATTTATCCGACATTCTTTAAACAGTTAGTTCGTCCTTAATGCTATTATTGAAAAAGTGTACAAACTAGATTTTGTGTAAGAGCGGGGGAGACTTATTACAGGTAGGTATTTCGATTTTTTTAATTTTTTAATTATGCGATATAAAATTAATTTATTGCATTTCTTAGTTATTAATAATTATATTATTATTTATTACACATTTACACATTATCATATACGATATATGATCCCTAACATTAAAATATTACTGTATAAGACATTAAAAAGTGACGACTAACGACTAAGGATTATAAAACACAAATGCAATGTATTTACAAACACATTAAACGTCCTCAATTACAAAATCCTGGTGAAAAATAGCGTTATCTATATTAGTGATAGGTAGTCGTTAGTTAGAGCTAAGATTTGTATGTATTTGTTAACAAATTGTAATCAATCGTACTCTATGCCAATAAGCACAAAATATTTTAGGTACGTAAAAGTATGATTCTACTTTAATTTAACTAATAAAAACTACTTTAATCATATTTTTTTTTTTATAACTGCACTGTTTGTACCGCATACATATTAGTCAATTTTTTATGCATACACACACACACACACACACACAGATATATATATATATTTAAACAACATTTTTTTTAGTACACGTTAATCCGAGGCTTGCAATTAATATATAGTATATATTATTATTATTCATAATTTATCAGCAAATATAACCGAATGTTATCATTTTGATTAATTGCATTTTTCTACTGCACATACATATTATAGTCCTAACAGTTCAGTATACTGACCTGCAAAAATCTGTGACATTTAGATTTTAATAATTATATATTTATATTATATTATTTCACCATTATAATGCTGTTTTGCAGTTTTATTTTTATTTTTTGCCTCGTGCAGGACATTAGGTGAATATCGTTATTATTATTATTTGTATTTTAATAATTTTGTATTTCGAATGAGTATGATAATACTTAGTACTTTTAAATTAGGAACGCAAAAAGTTTTTTTTATCAAAATGGTATGTACAATTATTATAGGCTTCTACACATGTTTTATTCAAATTGCAAGATGTTCCCAAGCCTTAGCATTATAATTAAAAATGTTAAGTTAAGTTAATTCTAACTTTTTAACTTAATTATTTTAAATAAATTTTCATTAATTTAATTTTTAATTCAACTTATTATCATTAATGTAAACTTAATAAATAATGAATTTGCTAAAAAAAAAAAAATGCTTTTAATCAAATTCAAGTTAGTTAACTTATAAATAAAATACAATTATTATTGATAATGCATATTACATAACCATTTCCTAGAATAAAAAACAAGAATAAATTATAGTGAAATTTATTTCTTGTTCCATTAAACAGAATTCTTCAAGAAAAATTAATTAGGTAAATACATTTAGGTGTAGCAATAGCCATATGCCCATATATAGGTATATATTATATTTAATATTATAAAATATAGGTAAATATATTATATATATAAAGATATACCATATCATACTGCGGCATACAGAATACAGATATATATATCATTATAATAACAATAATAATACTAATAAGTATGGCAGAGGACTTGAAGCATTTGCATATTTGTTTTACAGTCACAAAAATAGCAGAGTACGATACAAATACATTTCATGCTTTCAAAAAGCTATAGTTTTAAAATTTTATTGTGTATATAAATGCATATTTTGCGTTTTTTTGGTTTTAAAGGCATATTTTACACTTTTATATACTATTTTATACTTTTGTGACATATTTAACTTAAATTGATTTTTTCCACTGAGACATTTTTATTCCAAACAATACATTCAAAATTTTTGGATAAAAATTTATTTATTTTCAATTTTTGTCGTATAATATGTTTTTGACTATCCACGGGCACCTATTTTTCGTAGAAGCGATAGCGATCTAACGTCGTACACTATACCTATGGCATCACCACCACAGCTTTGTGCGCTCCACGCGGGCTTTTATTAGATTAGGATTAAATTATAAAACGTTTCCAGACATGACAATAATCAATATTTTAGTATTTAGTCTCAGTCAGTTCTGCGGAATGTACATTCGTGTTAAAAAAATTTAAGTGCATATTTCAAGTACATACCTATTATGGGGTTTTTAAGTGCATAAATGCTTGCATATTTAGAGCTTTTTTAGAGCTTCAAGTCCTCTGCCCTACTAATAAGTAGGTACGTAATATAATATTAAATTATTATATTGATGTAGATAAGTACAAATCACAAATGTAAAATTTTCAAGAACATATTATTATAAAATGGTTTCGACTAAATAAGTTATTTTTAAATTAAAACTAATTGGGTTATGCTCATATACCTGCATTTTGTATGTTTTTGGTCCCTGCTATACAATTATATTTATCAGTACCTAATAATTTAATTCTATAAATTTATATATAAAAAAGCTATTGGCTATTCCTATTTTCTATGTTCAATAATATTTATGATTTTTATTATTTAAAACCATGTTACAATATAGATGTTTAAAAAAAAATAATAAGGTTAACTTGAGTTAACAAGTTAATTGAAAATGTTCATATAACTTTTAACTGAATTGAGTTTAAAAAAATTTAGGTTAACTGTTATTTTTAAACTTTTTTAAATGTTTTCCATCAACTTAACCCAGTTAAAAATTATCGTTAACTTGTCAAGGCTTGGATGTTCCTAATTCAAATTACAAAATTCAAATGATTAGTTCTAAGTTAATAAAATATTTATATTAAGGATAATATTCCTTAAAAATATTTTTAAAAAAAAGTAATAATAATAATACATCATTTATTATTTTTACACATCACAAATGTTGATAGAGCAACATAAATTTCTAAAATTATCAAATAATTACTATATAATTACTATAATCAGTGGTTGACTTGGAAATAAAGTAGTAGAGATACTCTAGCTACTTTTAAAATGTAGCGTCCCTAGCATTTTAATAAAACTTACATAATCATGGCGATGGGGGGTT